>NC_143386.1:22500-357500 GCF_980474605.1 Leiobunum rupestre
TGGTTAGTCTATGGAAGAGCAGAGTGAGCGAACTAGAGATATCTAGCGAGGATAAATAAGATTTTGAAGCGGTGGTTTATTTCGGGAGTTGTACTAGGTAGATTGGTAAGTGTAAAATCAATGAGTTAGGAGATTTAGCGATATCCAGCGAGGATAAATAAGATTTTGAAGCGGTGGTTTATTTCGGGAATTATACTAGGTAGATTGGCGAGTGGTTAGTCTATGGAAGAGCAGAGTGAGCGAACTAGAGATATCTAGCGAGGATAAATAAGATTTTGAAGCGGTGGTTTATTTCGGGAGTTGTACTAGGTAGATTGGTAAGTGTAAAATCAATGAGTAAGGAGAATTAGCGATATCCAGCGAGGATAAATAAGATTTTGAAGCGGTGGTTTATTTCGGGAATTATACTAGGTAGATTGGCGAGTGGTTAGTCTATGGAACAGCAGACTTGGGAATCTAGCGATATCCAGCGAGGATAAATAAATTATTGAAGCGGTGGTTTATTTCGGGAGTTGTACTAGGTAGATTGGTAAGTGTAAAATCAATGAGTAAGGAGATTTAGCGATATCCAGCGAGGATAAATAAGATTTTGAAGCGGTGGTTTATTTCGGGAGTTATACTAGGTAGATTGGCGAGTGGTTAGTCTATGGAACAGCAGACTTGGGAATCTAGCGATATCCAGCGAGGATAAATAAATTATTGAAGCGGTGGTTTATTTCGGGAGTTGTACTAGGTAGATTGGTAAGTGTAAAATCAATGAGTAAGGAGATTTAGCGATATCCAGCGAGGATAAATAAGATTTTGAAGCGGTGGTTTATTTCGGGAGTTATACTAGGTAGATTGGCGAGTGGTTAGTCTATGGAACAGCAGACTTGGGAATCTAGCGATATCCAGCGAGGATAAATAAATTATTGAAGCGGTGGTTTATTTCGGGAGTTGTACTAGGTAGATTGGTAAGTGTAAAATCAATGAGTAAGGAGATTTAGCGATATCCAGCGAGGATAAATAAGATTTTGAAGCGGTGGTTTATTTCGGGAATTATACTAGGTAGATTGGCGAGTGGTTAGTCTATGGAAGAGCAGAGTTGGGAATCTAGCGATATCCAGCGAGGATAAATAAATTATTGAAGCGGTGGTTTATTTCGGGAGTTATACTAGGTAGATTGGCGAGTGGTTAGTCTATGGAAGAGGAGAGTGAGGGATCTAGAGATATCCAGCGAGTATAAATAAGATTTTAAAGCGGGGGTTTATTTCGGTAGTTATACTAGGTAGATTAAGGGGTGTTAAATCAAAAAGGAAGGAGATTTAGTGATATCCAGCTAGGATTAATAAGATTTTGAAGCGGGGGTTTATTTCGGGAGTTGTACTAGGTAGATTGGCGAGTGGTTAGTCTATAGAAGAGTAGAGTGACGGATCTAGCGATATAAAGCGAGGATAAATAAGATTTAAAGCGGGGGTTTATTTCGGGAGTTGTACTAGGTAGATTGGTAAGTGTAAAATCAATGATTAAGGAGATTTAGTGATATCCAGCGAGGATAAATAAGATTTTGAAGCGGTGGTTTATTTCGGGAGTTATACTAGGTAGATTGGCGAGTGGTTAGTCTATGGAAGAGCAGAGTTGGGAATCTAGCGATATCCAGCGAGGATAAATAAGTTATTGAAGCGGGGGTTTATTTCGGGAGTTGTACTAGGTAGATTGGTAAGTGTAAAATCAATGAGTAAGGAGATTTAGCGATATCCAGCGAGGATAAATAAGATTTTGAAGCGGTGGTTTATTTCGGGAATTATACTAGGTAGATTGGCGAGTGGTTAGTCTATGGAAGAGCAGAGTGAGCGAACTAGAGATATCCAGCGAGGATAAATAATATTTTGAAGCGGTGGTTTATTTCGGGAGTTGTACTAGGTAGATTGGTAAGTGTAAAATCAATGAGTAAGGAGATTTAGCGATATCCAGCGAGGATAAATAAGATTTTGAAGCGGTGGTTTATTTCGGGAATTATACTTGGTAGATTGGCGAGTGGTTAGTCTATGGAAGAGCAGAGTGAGCGAACTAGAGATATCTAGCGAGGATAAATAAGATTTTGAAGCGGTGGTTTATTTCGGGAGTTGTACTAGGTAGATTGGTAAGTGTAAAATCAATGAGTAAGGAGATTTAGCGATATCCAGCGAGGATAAATAAGATTTTGAAGCGGTGGTTTATTTCGGGAGTTATACTAGGTAGATTGGCGAGTGGTTAGTCTATGGAACAGCAGACTTGGGAATCTAGCGATATCCAGCGAGGATAAATAAATTATTGAAGCGGTGGTTTATTTCGGGAGTTGTACTAGGTAGATTGGTAAGTGTAAAATCAATGAGTAAGGAGATTTAGCGATATCCAGCGAGGATAAATAAGATTTTGAAGCGGTGGTTTATTTCGGGAGTTATACTAGGTAGATTGGCGAGTGGTTAGTCTATGGAACAGCAGACTTGGGAATCTAGCGATATCCAGCGAGGATAAATAAATTATTGAAGCGGTGGTTTATTTCGGGAGTTGTACTAGGTAGATTGGTAAGTGTAAAATCAATGAGTAAGGAGATTTAGCGATATCCAGCGAGGATAAATAAGATTTTGAAGCGGTGGTTTATTTCGGGAATTATACTAGGTAGATTGGCGAGTGGTTAGTCTATGGAAGAGCAGAGTTGGGAATCTAGCGATATCCAGCGAGGATAAATAAATTATTGAAGCGGTGGTTTATTTCGGGAGTTATACTAGGTAGATTGGCGAGTGGTTAGTCTATGGAAGAGGAGAGTGAGGGATCTAGAGATATCCAGCGAGGATAAATAAGATTTTAAAGCGGGGGTTTATTTCGGTAGTTATACTAGGTAGATTAAGGGGTGTTAAATCAAAAAGGAAGGAGATTTAGTGATATCCAGCTAGGATTAATAAGATTTTGAAGCGGGGGTTTATTTCGGGAGTTGTACTAGGTAGATTGGCGAGTGGTTAGTCTATAGAAGAGTAGAGTGACGGATCTAGCGATATAAAGCGAGGATAAATAAGATTTAAAGCGGGGGTTTATTTCGGGAGTTGTACTAGGTAGATTGGTAAGTGTAAAATCAATGATTAAGGAGATTTAGTGATATCCAGCGAGGATAAATAAGATTTTGAAGCGGTGGTTTATTTCGGGAGTTATACTAGGTAGATTGGCGAGTGGTTAGTCTATGGAAGAGCAGAGTTGGGAATCTAGCGATATCCAGCGAGGATAAATAAGTTATTGAAGCGGGGGTTTATTTCGGGAGTTGTACTAGGTAGATTGGTAAGTGTAAAATCAATGAGTAAGGAGATTTAGCGATATCCAGCGAGGATAAATAAGATTTTGAAGCGGTGGTTTATTTCGGGAATTATACTAGGTAGATTGGCGAGTGGTTAGTCTATGGAAGAGCAGAGTGAGCGAACTAGAGATATCCAGCGAGGATAAATAATATTTTGAAGCGGTGGTTTATTTCGGGAGTTGTACTAGGTAGATTGGTAAGTGTAAAATCAATGAGTAAGGAGATTTAGCGATATCCAGCGAGGATAAATAAGATTTTGAAGCGGTGGTTTATTTCGGGAATTATACTAGGTAGATTGGCGAGTGGTTAGTCTATGGAAGAGCAGAGTGAGCGAACAAGAGATATCTAGCGAGGATAAATAAGATTTTGAAGCGGTGGTTTATTTCGGGAGTTGTACTAGGTAGATTGGTAAGTGTAAAATCAATGAGTAAGGAGATTTAGCGATATCCAGCGAGGATAAATAAGATTTTGAAGCGGTGGTTTATTTCGGGAGTTATACTAGGTAGATTGGCGAGTGGTTAGTCTATGGAACAGCAGACTTGGGAATCTAGCGATATCCAGCGAGGATAAATAAATTATTGAAGCGGTGGTTTATTTCGGGAGTTGTACTAGGTAGATTGGTAAGTGTAAAATCAATGAGTAAGGAGATTTAGCGATATCCAGCGAGGATAAATAAGATTTTGAAGCGGTGGTTTATTTCGGGAGTTATACTAGGTAGATTGGCGAGTGGTTAGTCTATGGAACAGCAGACTTGGGAATCTAGCGATATCCAGCGAGGATAAATAAATTATTGAAGCGGTGGTTTATTTCGGGAGTTGTACTAGGTAGATTGGTAAGTGTAAAATCAATGAGTAAAGAGATTTAGCGATATCCAGCGAGGATAAATAAGATTTTGAAGCGGTGGTTTATTTCGGGAATTATACTAGGTAGATTGGCGAGTGGTTAGTCTATGGAAGAGCAGAGTTGGGAATCTAGCGATATCCAGCGAGGATAAATAAATTATTGAAGCGGTGGTTTATTTCGGGAGTTATACTAGGTAGATTGGCGAGTGGTTAGTCTATGGAAGAGGAGAGTGAGGGATCTAGAGATATCCAGCGAGGATAAATAAGATTTTAAAGCGGGGGTTTATTTCGGTAGTCATACTAGGTAGATTAAGGAGTGTTAAATCAAAAAGGAAGGAGATTTAGTGATATCCAGCTAGGATTAATAAGATTTTGAAGCGGGGGTTTATTTCGGGAGTTGTACTAGGTAGATTGGCGAGTGGTTAGTCTATAGAAGAGTAGAGTGACGGATCTAGCGATATCCAGCGAGGATAAATAAGATTTAAAGCGGGGGTTTATTTCGGGAGTTGTACTAGGTAGATTGGTAAGTGTAAAATCAATGATTAAGGAGATTTAGTGATATCCATCGAGGATAAATAAGATTTTGAAGCGGTGGTTTATTTCGGGAGTTATACTAGGTAGATTGGCGAGTGGTTAGTCTAAGGAAGAGCAGAGTTGGGAATCTAGCGATATCCAGCGAGGATAAATAAGTTATTGAAGCGGTGGTTTATTTCGGGAGTTATACTAGGTAGATTGGCGAGTGGTTAGTCTATGGAAGAGGAGAGTGACGGATCTAGCGATATCCAGCGAGGATAAATAAGTTATTGAAGCGGTGGTTTATTTCGGGAGTTATACTAGGTAGATTGGCGAGTGGTTAGTCTATGGAAGAGGAGAGTGAGGGATCTAGAGATATCCAGCGAGGATAAATAAGATTTAAAGCGGGGGATTATTTCGGGAGTTGTACTAGGTAGATTGGTAAGTGTAAAATCAATGATTAAGGAGATTTAGTGATATCCAGCGGGGATAAATAAGATTTTGAAGCGGTGGTTTATTTCGGGAGTTATACTAGGTAGATTGGCGAGTGGTTAGTATATGGAAGAGCAGAGTTGGGAATCTAGCGATATCCAGCGAGGATAAATAAATTATTGAAGCGGGGGTTTATTTAGGGAGTTGTACTAGGTAGATTGGTAAGTGTAAAATCGATGAGTAAGGAGATTTAGCGATATCCAGCGAGGATAAATAAGATTTTGAAGCGGTGGTTTATTTCGGGAATTATACTAGGTAGATTGGCGAGTGGTTAGTCTATGGAAGAGCAGAGTGAGCGAACTAGAGATATCTAGCGAGGATAAATAAGATTTTGAAGCGGTGGTTTATTTCGGGAGTTGTACTAGGTAGATTGGTAAGTGTAAAATCAATGAGTAAGGAGATTTAGCGATATCCAGCGAGGATAAATAAGATTTTGAAGCGGTGGTTAATTTCGGGAATTATACTAGGTAGATTGGCGAGTGGTTAGTCTATGGAAGAGCAGAGTGAGCGAACTAGAGATATCTAGCGAGGATAAATAAGATTTTGAAGCGGTGGTTTATTTCGGGAGTTGTACTAGGTAGATTGGTAAGTGTAAAATCAATGAGTAAGGAGATTTAGCGATATCCAGCGAGGATAAATAAGATTTTGAAGCGGTGGTTTATTTCGGGAGTTATACTAGGTAGATTGGCGAGTGGTTAGTCTATGGAACAGCAGACTTGGGAATCTAGCGATATCCAGCGAGGATAAATAAATTATTGAAGCGGTGGTTTATTTCGGGAGTTGTACTAGGTAGATTGGTAAGTGTAAAATCAATGAGTAAGGAGATTTAGCGATATCCAGCGAGGATAAATAAGATTTTGAAGCGGTGGTTTATTTCGGGAGTTATACTAGGTAGATTGGCGAGTGGTTAGTCTATGGAAGAGCAGAGTTGGGAATCTAGCGATATCCAGCGAGGATAAATAAATTATTGAAGCGGTGGTTTATTTCGGGAGTTATACTAGGTAGATTGGCGAGTGGTTAGTCTATGGAAGAGGAGAGTGATTGATCTAGAGATATCCAGCGAGGATAAATAAGATTTTAAAGCGGGGGTTTATTTCGGTAGTTATACTAGGTAGATTAAGGGGTGTTAAATCAAAAAGGAAGGAGATTTAGTGATATCCAGCTAGGATTAATAAGATTTTGAAGCGGGGGTTTATTTCGGGAGTTGTACTAGGTAGATTGGCGAGTGGTTAGTCTATAGAAGAGTAGAGTGACGGATCTAGCGATATCCAGCGAGGATAAATAAGATTTAAAGCGGGGGTTTATTTCGGGAGTTGTACTAGGTAGATTGGTAAGTGTAAAATCAATGATTAAGGAGATTTAGTGATATCCAGCGAGGATAAATAAGATTTTGAAGCGGTGGTTTATTTCGGGAGTTATACTAGGTAGATTGGCGAGTGGTTAGTCTATGGAAGAGCAGAGTTGGGAATCTAGCGATATCCAGCGAGGATTAATAAGCTATTGAAGCGGTGGTTTATTTCGGGAGTTATACTAGGTAGATTGGCGAGTGGTTAGTCTATGGAAGAGGAGAGTGACGGATCTAGCGATATCCAGCGAGGATAAATAAGTTATTGAAGCGGTGGTTTATTTCGGGAGTTATACTCCCGAAATAAACCACCGCTTCAATAATTTATTTATCCTCGCTGGATATCGCTAGATTCCCAACTCTGCTCTTCCATAGACTAACCACTCGCCAATCTACCTAGTATAACTCCCGAAATAAACCCCCGCTTCAAAATCTTATTTATCCTCGCTGGATATCGCTAAATCTCCTTACTCATTGATTTTACACTTACCAATCTACCTAGTACAACTCCCGAAATAAACCACCGCTTCAATAATTTATTTATCCTCGCTGGATATCGCTAGATTCCCAAGTCTGCTCTTCCATAGACTAACCACTCGCCAATCTACCTAGTATATTTCCCGAAATAAACCACCGCTTCAAAATCTTATTTATCCTCGCTGGATATCGCTAAATCTCCTTACTCATTGATTTTACACTTACCAATCTACCTAGTACAACTCCCGAAATAAACCCCCGCTTTAAATCTTATTTATCCTCGCTGGATATCGCTAGATCCGTCACTCTCCTCTTCTATAGACTAACCACTCGCCAATCTACCTAGTACAACTCCCGAAATAAACCCCCGCTTCAAAATCTTATTAATCCTAGCTGGATATCACTAAATCTCCTTCCTTTTTGATTTAACACCCCTTAATCTACCTAGTATAACTCCCGAAATAAACCACCGCTTCAATAATTTATTTATCCTCGCTGGATATCGCTAGATTCCCAACTCTGCTCTTCCATAGACTAACCACTCGCCAATCTACCTAGTATAACTCCTGAAATAAACCCCCGTTTCAAAATCTTATTTATCCTCGCTAGATATCTCTAGTTCGCTCACTCTGCTCTTCCATAGACTAACCACTCGCCAATCTACCTAGTATAATTCCCGAAATAAACCACCGCTTCAAAATCTTATTTATCCTCGCTGGATATCGCTAAATCTCCTTACTCATTGATTTTACACTTACCAATCTACCTAGTACAACTCCCGAAATAAACCACCGCTTCAAAATCTTATTTATCCTCGCTAGATATCTCTAGTTCGCTCACTCTGCTCTTCCATAGACTAACCACTCGCCAATCTACCTAGTATAATTCCCGAAATAAACCACCGCTTCAAAATCTTATTTATCCTCGCTGGATATCGCTAAATCTCCTAACTCATTGATTTTACACTTACCAATCTACCTAGTACAACTCCCGAAATAAACCACCGCTTCAAAATCTTATTTATCCTCGCTAGATATCTCTAGTTCGCTCACTCTGTTTTTCCATAGACTAACCACTCGCCAATCTACCTAGTATAATTCCCGAAATAAACCACCGCTTCAAAATCTTATTTATCCTCGCTGGATATCGCTAAATCTCCTTACTCATTGATTTTACACTTACCAATCTACCTAGTACAACTCCCGAAATAAACCCCCGCTTTAAATCTTATTTATCCTCGCTGGATATCGCTAGATCCGTCACTCTCCTCTTCTATAGACTAACTACTCGCCAATCTACCTAGTACAACTCCCGAAATAAACCCCCGCTTCAAAATCTTATTAATCCTAGCTGGATATCACTAAATCTCCTTCCTTTTTGATTTAACACCCCTTAATCTACCTAGTATAACTCCCGAAATAAACCACCGCTTCAATAATTTATTTATCCTCGCTGGATATCGCTAGATTCCCAACTCTGCTCTTCCATAGACTAACCACTCGCCAATCTACCTAGTATAACTCCCGAAATAAACCCCCGTTTCAAAATCTTATTTATCCTCGCTAGATATCTCTAGTTCGCTCACTCTGCTCTTCCATAGACTAACCACTCGCCAATCTACCTAGTATAATTCCCGAAATAAACCACCGCTTCAAAATCTTATTTATCCTCGCTGGATATCGCTAAATCTCCTTACTCATTGATTTTACACTTACCAATCTACCTAGTACAACTCCCGAAATAAACCACCGCTTCAAAATCTTATTTATCCTCGCTAGATATCTCTAGTTCGCTCACTCTGCTCTTCCATAGACTAACCACTCGCCAATCTACCTAGTATAATTCCCGAAATAAACCACCGCTTCAAAATCTTATTTATCCTCGCTGGATATCGCTAAATCTCCTAACTCATTGATTTTACACTTACCAATCTACCTAGTACAACTCCCGAAATAAACCACCGCTTCAAAATCTTATTTATCCTCGCTAGATATCTCTAGTTCGCTCACTCTGCTCTTCCATAGACTAACCACTCGCCAATCTACCTAGTATAATTCCCGAAATAAACCACCGCTTCAAAATCTTATTTATCCTCGCTGGATATCGCTAAATCTCCTTACTCATTGATTTTACACTTACCAATCTACCTAGTACAACTCCCGAAATAAACCCCCGCTTCAATAACTTATTTATCCTCGCTAGATATCTCTAGTTCGCTCACTCTGCTCTTCCATAGACTAACCACTCGCCAATCTACCTAGTATAATTCCCGAAATAAACCACCGCTTCAAAATCTTATTTATCCTCGCTGGATATCGCTAAATCTCCTTAATCATTGATTTTACACTTACCAATCTACCTAGTACAACTCCCGAAATAAACCCCCGCTTTAAATCTTATTTATCCTCGCTGGATATCGCTAGATCCGTCACTCTACTCTTCTATAGACTAACCACTCGCCAATCTACCTAGTACAACTCCCGAAATAAACCCCCGCTTCAAAATCTTATTAATCCTAGCTGGATATCACTAAATCTCCTTCCTTTTTGATTTAACACCCCTTAATCTACCTAGTATAACTACCGAAATAAACCCCCGCTTTAAAATCTTATTTATCCTCGCTGGATATCTCTAGATCCCTCACTCTCCTCTTCCATAGACTAACCACTCGCCAATCTACCTAGTATAACTCCCGAAATAAACCACCGCTTCAATAACTTATTTATCCTCGCTGGATATCGCTAGATTCCCAACTCTGCTCTTCCATAGACTAACCACTCGCCAATCTACCTAGTATAACTCCCGAAATAAACCACCGCTTCAATAATTTATTTATCCTCGCTGGATATCGCTAGATTCCCAACTCTGCTCTTCCATAGACTAACCACTCGCCAATCTACCTAGTATAACTCCCGAAATAAACCACCGCTTCAATAATTTATTTATCCTCGCTGGATGTCGCTAGATTCCCAACTCTGCTCTTCCATAGACTAACCACTCGCCAATCTACCTAGTATAACTCCCGAAATAAACCACCGCTTCAAAATCTTATTTATCCTCGCTGGATATCGCTAAATCTCCTTAATCATTGATTTTACACTTACCAATCTACCTAGTACAATTCCCGAAATAAACCCCCGCTTCAATAATTTATTTATCCTCGCTGGATATCGCTAGATTCCCAAGTCTGCTCTTTCATAGACTAACCACTCGCCAATCTACCTAGTATAACTCCCGAAATAAACCACCGCTTCAAAATCTTATTTATCCTCGCTGGATATCGCTAAATCTCCTTACTCATTGATTTTACACTTACCAATCTACCTAGTACAACTCCCGAAATAAACCCCCGCTTCAATAATTTATTTATCCTCGCTGGATATCGCTAGATCCGTCACTCTCCTCTTCTATAGACTAACTACTCGCCAATCTACCTAGTACAACTCCCGAAATAAACCCCCGCTTCAAAATCTTATTAATCCTAGCTGGATATCACTAAATCTCCTTCCTTTTTGATTTAACACCCCTTAATCTACCTAGTATAACTCCCGAAATAAACCACCGCTTCAATAATTTATTTATCCTCGCTGGATATCGCTAGATTCCCAACTCTGCTCTTCCATAGACTAACCACTCGCCAATCTACCTAGTATAACTCCCGAAATAAACCCCCGTTTCAAAATCTTATTTATCCTCGCTAGATATCTCTAGTTCGCTCACTCTGCTCTTCCATAGACTAACCACTCGCCAATCTACCTAGTATAATTCCCGAAATAAACCACCGCTTCAAAATCTTATTTATCCTCGCTGGATATCGCTAAATCTCCTTACTCATTGATTTTACACTTACCAATCTACCTAGTACAACTCCCGAAATAAACCACCGCTTCAAAATCTTATTTATCCTCGCTAGATATCTCTAGTTCGCTCACTCTGCTCTTCCATAGACTAACCACTCGCCAATCTACCTAGTATAATTCCCGAAATAAACCACCGCTTCAAAATCTTATTTATCCTCGCTGGATATCGCTAAATCTCCTAACTCATTGATTTTACACTTACCAATCTACCTAGTACAACTCCCGAAATAAACCACCGCTTCAAAATCTTATTTATCCTCGCTAGATATCTCTAGTTCGCTCACTCTGCTCTTCCATAGACTAACCACTCGCCAATCTACCTAGTATAATTCCCGAAATAAACCACCGCTTCAAAATCTTATTTATCCTCGCTGGATATCGCTAAATCTCCTTACTCATTGATTTTACACTTACCAATCTACCTAGTACAACTCCCGAAATAAACCCCCGCTTCAATAACTTATTTATCCTCGCTAGATATCTCTAGTTCGCTCACTCTGCTCTTCCATAGACTAACCACTCGCCAATCTACCTAGTATAATTCCCGAAATAAACCACCGCTTCAAAATCTTATTTATCCTCGCTGGATATCGCTAAATCTCCTTAATCATTGATTTTACACTTACCAATCTACCTAGTACAAATCCCGAAATAAACCCTACCTTTAAATCTTATTTATCCTCGCTGGATATCGCTAGATCCGTCACTCTACTCTTCTATAGACTAACCACTCGCCAATCTACCTAGTACAACTCCCGAAATAAACCCCCGCTTCAAAATCTTATTAATCCTAGCTGGATATCACTAAATCTCCTTCCTTTTTGATTTAACACCCCTTAATCTACCTAGTATAACTACCGAAATAAACCCCCGCTTTAAAATCTTATTTATCCTCGCTGGATATCTCTAGATCCCTCACTCTCCTCTTCCATAGACTAACCACTCGCCAATCTACCTAGTATAACTCCCGAAATAAACCACCGCTTCAAAATCTTATTTATCCTCGCTGGATATCGCTAAATCTCCTTACTCATTGATTTTACACTTACCAATCTACCTAGTACAACTCCCGAAATAAACCCCCGCTTCAATAACTTATTTATCCTCGCTGGATATCGCTAGATTCCCAACTCTGCTCTTCCATAGACTAACCACTCGCCAATCTACCTAGTATAACTCCCGAAATAAACCACCGCTTCAAAATCTTATTTATCCTCGCTGGATATCACTAAATCTCCTTAATCATTGATTTTACACTTACCAATCTACCTAGTACAACTCCCGAAATAAACCCCCGCTTTAAATCTTATTTATCCTCGCTTTATATCGCTAGATCCGTCACTCTACTCTTCTATAGACTAACCACTCGCCAATCTACCTAGTACAACTCCCGAAATAAACCCCCGCTTCAAAATCTTATTAATCCTAGCTGGATATCACTAAATCTCCTTCCTTTTTGATTTAACACCCCTTAATCTACCTAGTATAACTACCGAAATAAACCCCCGCTTTAAAATCTTATTTATCCTCGCTGGATATCTCTAGATCCCTCACTCTCCTCTTCCATAGACTAACCACTCGCCAATCTACCTAGTATAACTCCCGAAATAAACCACCGCTTCAATAACTTATTTATCCTCGCTGGATATCGCTAGATTCCCAACTCTGCTCTTCCATAGACTAACCACTCGCCAATCTACCTAGTATAACTCCCGAAATAAACCACCGCTTCAATAATTTATTTATCCTCGCTGGATATCGCTAGATTCCCAACTCTGCTCTTCCATAGACTAACCACTCGCCAATCTACCTAGTATAACTCCCGAAATAAACCACCGCTTCAATAATTTATTTATCCTCGCTGGATATCGCTAGATTCCCAACTCTGCTCTTCCATAGACTAACCACTCGCCAATCTACCTAGTATAACTCCCGAAATAAACCCCCGCTTCAAAATCTTATTTATCCTCGCTGGATATCGCTAAATCTCCTTACTCATTGATTTTACACTTACCAATCTACCTAGTACAACTCCCGAAATAAACCACCGCTTCAATAATTTATTTATCCTCGCTGGATATCGCTAGATTCCCAAGTCTGCTCTTCCATAGACTAACCACTCGCCAATCTACCTAGTATATTTCCCGAAATAAACCACCGCTTCAAAATCTTATTTATCCTCGCTGGATATCGCTAAATCTCCTTACTCATTGATTTTACACTTACCAATCTACCTAGTACAACTCCCGAAATAAACCCCCGCTTTAAATCTTATTTATCCTCGCTGGATATCGCTAGATCCGTCACTCTCCTCTTCTATAGACTAACCACTCGCCAATCTACCTAGTACAACTCCCGAAATAAACCCCCGCTTCAAAATCTTATTAATCCTAGCTGGATATCACTAAATCTCCTTCCTTTTTGATTTAACACCCCTTAATCTACCTAGTATAACTCCCGAAATAAACCACCGCTTCAATAATTTATTTATCCTCGCTGGATATCGCTAGATTCCCAACTCTGCTCTTCCATAGACTAACCACTCGCCAATCTACCTAGTATAACTCCTGAAATAAACCCCCGTTTCAAAATCTTATTTATCCTCGCTAGATATCTCTAGTTCGCTCACTCTGCTCTTCCATAGACTAACCACTCGCCAATCTACCTAGTATAATTCCCGAAATAAACCACCGCTTCAAAATCTTATTTATCCTCGCTGGATATCGCTAAATCTCCTTACTCATTGATTTTACACTTACCAATCTACCTAGTACAACTCCCGAAATAAACCACCGCTTCAAAATCTTATTTATCCTCGCTAGATATCTCTAGTTCGCTCACTCTGCTCTTCCATAGACTAACCACTCGCCAATCTACCTAGTATAATTCCCGAAATAAACCACCGCTTCAAAATCTTATTTATCCTCGCTGGATATCGCTAAATCTCCTAACTCATTGATTTTACACTTACCAATCTACCTAGTACAACTCCCGAAATAAACCACCGCTTCAAAATCTTATTTATCCTCGCTAGATATCTCTAGTTCGCTCACTCTGTTTTTCCATAGACTAACCACTCGCCAATCTACCTAGTATAATTCCCGAAATAAACCACCGCTTCAAAATCTTATTTATCCTCGCTGGATATCGCTAAATCTCCTTACTCATTGATTTTACACTTACCAATCTACCTAGTACAACTCCCGAAATAAACCCCCGCTTTAAATCTTATTTATCCTCGCTGGATATCGCTAGATCCGTCACTCTCCTCTTCTATAGACTAACTACTCGCCAATCTACCTAGTACAACTCCCGAAATAAACCCCCGCTTCAAAATCTTATTAATCCTAGCTGGATATCACTAAATCTCCTTCCTTTTTGATTTAACACCCCTTAATCTACCTAGTATAACTCCCGAAATAAACCACCGCTTCAATAATTTATTTATCCTCGCTGGATATCGCTAGATTCCCAACTCTGCTCTTCCATAGACTAACCACTCGCCAATCTACCTAGTATAACTCCCGAAATAAACCCCCGTTTCAAAATCTTATTTATCCTCGCTAGATATCTCTAGTTCGCTCACTCTGCTCTTCCATAGACTAACCACTCGCCAATCTACCTAGTATAATTCCCGAAATAAACCACCGCTTCAAAATCTTATTTATCCTCGCTGGATATCGCTAAATCTCCTTACTCATTGATTTTACACTTACCAATCTACCTAGTACAACTCCCGAAATAAACCACCGCTTCAAAATCTTATTTATCCTCGCTAGATATCTCTAGTTCGCTCACTCTGCTCTTCCATAGACTAACCACTCGCCAATCTACCTAGTATAATTCCCGAAATAAACCACCGCTTCAAAATCTTATTTATCCTCGCTGGATATCGCTAAATCTCCTAACTCATTGATTTTACACTTACCAATCTACCTAGTACAACTCCCGAAATAAACCACCGCTTCAAAATCTTATTTATCCTCGCTAGATATCTCTAGTTCGCTCACTCTGCTCTTCCATAGACTAACCACTCGCCAATCTACCTAGTATAATTCCCGAAATAAACCACCGCTTCAAAATCTTATTTATCCTCGCTGGATATCGCTAAATCTCCTTACTCATTGATTTTACACTTACCAATCTACCTAGTACAACTCCCGAAATAAACCCCCGCTTCAATAACTTATTTATCCTCGCTAGATATCTCTAGTTCGCTCACTCTGCTCTTCCATAGACTAACCACTCGCCAATCTACCTAGTATAATTCCCGAAATAAACCACCGCTTCAAAATCTTATTTATCCTCGCTGGATATCGCTAAATCTCCTTAATCATTGATTTTACACTTACCAATCTACCTAGTACAACTCCCGAAATAAACCCCCGCTTTAAATCTTATTTATCCTCGCTGGATATCGCTAGATCCGTCACTCTACTCTTCTATAGACTAACCACTCGCCAATCTACCTAGTACAACTCCCGAAATAAACCCCCGCTTCAAAATCTTATTAATCCTAGCTGGATATCACTAAATCTCCTTCCTTTTTGATTTAACACCCCTTAATCTACCTAGTATAACTACCGAAATAAACCACCGCTTCAAAATCTTATTTATCCTCGCTAGATATCTCTAGTTCGCTCACTCTGTTTTTCCATAGACTAACCACTCGCCAATCTACCTAGTATAATTCCCGAAATAAACCACCGCTTCAAAATCTTATTTATCCTCGCTGGATATCGCTAAATCTCCTTACTCATTGATTTTACACTTACCAATCTACCTAGTACAACTCCCGAAATAAACCCCCGCTTTAAATCTTATTTATCCTCGCTGGATATCGCTAGATCCGTCACTCTCCTCTTCTATAGACTAACTACTCGCCAATCTACCTAGTACAACTCCCGAAATAAACCCCCGCTTCAAAATCTTATTAATCCTAGCTGGATATCACTAAATCTCCTTCCTTTTTGATTTAACACCCCTTAATCTACCTAGTATAACTCCCGAAATAAACCACCGCTTCAATAATTTATTTATCCTCGCTGGATATCGCTAGATTCCCAACTCTGCTCTTCCATAGACTAACCACTCGCCAATCTACCTAGTATAACTCCCGAAATAAACCCCCGTTTCAAAATCTTATTTATCCTCGCTAGATATCTCTAGTTCGCTCACTCTGCTCTTCCATAGACTAACCACTCGCCAATCTACCTAGTATAATTCCCGAAATAAACCACCGCTTCAAAATCTTATTTATCCTCGCTGGATATCGCTAAATCTCCTTACTCATTGATTTTACACTTACCAATCTACCTAGTACAACTCCCGAAATAAACCACCGCTTCAAAATCTTATTTATCCTCGCTAGATATCTCTAGTTCGCTCACTCTGCTCTTCCATAGACTAACCACTCGCCAATCTACCTAGTATAATTCCCGAAATAAACCACCGCTTCAAAATCTTATTTATCCTCGCTAGATATCTCTAGTTCGCTCACTCTGCTCTTCCATAGACTAACCACTCGCCAATCTACCTAGTATAATTCCCGAAATAAACCACCGCTTCAAAATCTTATTTATCCTCGCTGGATATCGCTAAATCTCCTTACTCATTGATTTTACACTTACCAATCTACCTAGTACAACTCCCGAAATAAACCCCCGCTTCAATAACTTATTTATCCTCGCTAGATATCTCTAGTTCGCTCACTCTGCTCTTCCATAGACTAACCACTCGCCAATCTACCTAGTATAATTCCCGAAATAAACCACCGCTTCAAAATCTTATTTATCCTCGCTGGATATCGCTAAATCTCCTTACTCATTGATTTTACACTTACCAATCTACCTAGTACAACTCCCGAAATAAACCCCCGCTTCAATAACTTATTTATCCTCGCTAGATATCTCTAGTTCGCTCACTCTGCTCTTCCATAGACTAACCACTCGCCAATCTACCTAGTATAATTCCCGAAATAAACCACCGCTTCAAAATCTTATTTATCCTCGCTGGATATCGCTAAATCTCCTTAATCATTGATTTTACACTTACCAATCTACCTAGTACAACTCCCGAAATAAACCCCCGCTTCAAAATCTTATTAATCCTAGCTGGATATCACTAAATCTCCTTCCTTTTTGATTTAACACCCCTTAATCTACCTAGTATAACTACCGAAATAAACCACCGCTTCAAAATCTTATTTATCCTCGCTAGATATCTCTAGTTCGCTCACTCTGTTTTTCCATAGACTAACCACTCGCCAATCTACCTAGTATAATTCCCGAAATAAACCACCGCTTCAAAATCTTATTTATCCTCGCTGGATATCGCTAAATCTCCTTACTCATTGATTTTACACTTACCAATCTACCTAGTACAACTCCCGAAATAAACCCCCGCTTTAAATCTTATTTATCCTCGCTGGATATCGCTAGATCCGTCACTCTCCTCTTCTATAGACTAACTACTCGCCAATCTACCTAGTACAACTCCCGAAATAAACCCCCGCTTCAAAATCTTATTAATCCTAGCTGGATATCACTAAATCTCCTTCCTTTTTGATTTAACACCCCTTAATCTACCTAGTATAACTCCCGAAATAAACCACCGCTTCAATAATTTATTTATCCTCGCTGGATATCGCTAGATTCCCAACTCTGCTCTTCCATAGACTAACCACTCGCCAATCTACCTAGTATAACTCCCGAAATAAACCCCCGTTTCAAAATCTTATTTATCCTCGCTAGATATCTCTAGTTCGCTCACTCTGCTCTTCCATAGACTAACCACTCGCCAATCTACCTAGTATAATTCCCGAAATAAACCACCGCTTCAAAATCTTATTTATCCTCGCTGGATATCGCTAAATCTCCTTACTCATTGATTTTA
Source organism: Leiobunum rupestre (assembly GCF_980474605.1). NCBI lineage: Eukaryota > Metazoa > Arthropoda > Arachnida > Opiliones > Sclerosomatidae > Leiobunum > Leiobunum rupestre. Next base: position 40,231 of record NC_143386.1, read on the forward strand.
CACTTACCAATCTACCTAGTACAACTCCCGAAATAAACCACCGCTTCAAAATCTTATTTATCCTCGCTAGATATCTCTAGTTCGCTCACTCTGCTCTTCCATAGACTAACCACTCGCCAATCTACCTAGTATAATTCCCGAAATAAACCACCGCTTCAAAATCTTATTTATCCTCGCTAGATATCTCTAGTTCGCTCACTCTGCTCTTCCATAGACTAACCACTCGCCAATCTACCTAGTATAATTCCCGAAATAAACCACCGCTTCAAAATCTTATTTATCCTCGCTGGATATCGCTAAATCTCCTTACTCATTGATTTTACACTTACCAATCTACCTAGTACAACTCCCGAAATAAACCCCCGCTTCAATAACTTATTTATCCTCGCTAGATATCTCTAGTTCGCTCACTCTGCTCTTCCATAGACTAACCACTCGCCAATCTACCTAGTATAATTCCCGAAATAAACCACCGCTTCAAAATCTTATTTATCCTCGCTGGATATCGCTAAATCTCCTTAATCATTGATTTTACACTTACCAATCTACCTAGTACAACTCCCGAAATAAACCCCCGCTTTAAATCTTATTTATCCTCGCTGGATATCGCTAGATCCGTCACTCTACTCTTCTATAGACTAACCACTCGCCAATCTACCTAGTACAACTCCCGAAATAAACCCCCGCTTCAAAATCTTATTAATCCTAGCTGGATATCACTAAATCTCCTTCCTTTTTGATTTAACACCCCTTAATCTACCTAGTATAACTACCGAAATAAACCCCCGCTTTAAAATCTTATTTATCCTCGCTGGATATCTCTAGATCCCTCACTCTCCTCTTCCATAGACTAACCACTCGCCAATCTACCTAGTATAACTCCCGAAATAAACCACCGCTTCAATAACTTATTTATCCTCGCTGGATATCGCTAGATTCCCAACTCTGCTCTACCATAGACTAACCACTCGCCAATCTACCTAGTATAACTCCCGAAATAAACCACCGCTTCAATAATTTATTTATCCTCGCTGGATATCGCTAGATTCCCAACTCTGCTCTTCCATAGACTAACCACTCGCCAATCTACCTAGTATAACTCCCGAAATAAACCACCGCTTCAATAATTTATTTATCCTCGCTGGATGTCGCTAGATTCCCAACTCTGCTCTTCCATAGACTAACCACTCGCCAATCTACCTAGTATAACTCCCGAAATAAACCACCGCTTCAAAATCTTATTTATCCTCGCTGGATATCGCTAAATCTCCTTAATCATTGATTTTACACTTACCAATCTACCTAGTACAATTCCCGAAATAAACCCCCGCTTCAATAATTTATTTATCCTCGCTGGATATCGCTAGATTCCCAAGTCTGCTCTTTCATAGACTAACCACTCGCCAATCTACCTAGTATAACTCCCGAAATAAACCACCGCTTCAAAATCTTATTTATCCTCGCTGGATATCGCTAAATCTCCTTACTCATTGATTTTACACTTACCAATCTACCTAGTACAACTCCCGAAATAAACCCCCGCTTCAATAATTTATTTATCCTCGCTGGATATCGCTAGATCCGTCACTCTCCTCTTCTATAGACTAACTACTCGCCAATCTACCTAGTACAACTCCCGAAATAAACCCCCGCTTCAAAATCTTATTAATCCTAGCTGGATATCACTAAATCTCCTTCCTTTTTGATTTAACACCCCTTAATCTACCTAGTATAACTCCCGAAATAAACCACCGCTTCAATAATTTATTTATCCTCGCTGGATATCGCTAGATTCCCAACTCTGCTCTTCCATAGACTAACCACTCGCCAATCTACCTAGTATAACTCCCGAAATAAACCCCCGTTTCAAAATCTTATTTATCCTCGCTAGATATCTCTAGTTCGCTCACTCTGCTCTTCCATAGACTAACCACTCGCCAATCTACCTAGTATAATTCCCGAAATAAACCACCGCTTCAAAATCTTATTTATCCTCGCTGGATATCGCTAAATCTCCTTACTCATTGATTTTACACTTACCAATCTACCTAGTACAACTCCCGAAATAAACCACCGCTTCAAAATCTTATTTATCCTCGCTAGATATCTCTAGTTCGCTCACTCTGCTCTTCCATAGACTAACCACTCGCCAATCTACCTAGTATAATTCCCGAAATAAACCACCGCTTCAAAATCTTATTTATCCTCGCTGGATATCGCTAAATCTCCTAACTCATTGATTTTACACTTACCAATCTACCTAGTACAACTCCCGAAATAAACCACCGCTTCAAAATCTTATTTATCCTCGCTAGATATCTCTAGTTCGCTCACTCTGCTCTTCCATAGACTAACCACTCGCCAATCTACCTAGTATAATTCCCGAAATAAACCACCGCTTCAAAATCTTATTTATCCTCGCTGGATATCGCTAAATCTCCTTACTCATTGATTTTACACTTACCAATCTACCTAGTACAACTCCCGAAATAAACCCCCGCTTCAATAACTTATTTATCCTCGCTAGATATCTCTAGTTCGCTCACTCTGCTCTTCCATAGACTAACCACTCGCCAATCTACCTAGTATAATTCCCGAAATAAACCACCGCTTCAAAATCTTATTTATCCTCGCTGGATATCGCTAAATCTCCTTAATCATTGATTTTACACTTACCAATCTACCTAGTACAACTCCCGAAATAAACCCCCGCTTTAAATCTTATTTATCCTCGCTGGATATCGCTAGATCCGTCACTCTACTCTTCTATAGACTAACCACTCGCCAATCTACCTAGTACAACTCCCGAAATAAACCCCCGCTTCAAAATCTTATTAATCCTAGCTGGATATCACTAAATCTCCTTCCTTTTTGATTTAACACCCCTTAATCTACCTAGTATAACTACCGAAATAAACCCCCGCTTTAAAATCTTATTTATCCTCGCTGGATATCTCTAGATCCCTCACTCTCCTCTTCCATAGACTAACCACTCGCCAATCTACCTAGTATAACTCCCGAAATAAACCACCGCTTCAATAACTTATTTATCCTCGCTGGATATCGCTAGATTCCCAACTCTGCTCTTCCATAGACTAACCACTCGCCAATCTACCTAGTATAACTCCCGAAATAAACCACCGCTTCAATAATTTATTTATCCTCGCTGGATATCGCTAGATTCCCAACTCTGCTCTTCCATAGACTAACCACTCGCCAATCTACCTAGTATAATTCCCGAAATAAACCACCGCTTCAAAATCTTATTTATCCTCGCTGGATATCGCTAAATCTCCTTAATCATTGATTTTACACTTACCAATCTACCTAGTACAATTCCCGAAATAAACCCCCGCTTCAATAATTTATTTATCCTCGCTGGATATCGCTAGATTCCCAAGTCTGCTCTTTCATAGACTAACCACTCGCCAATCTACCTAGTATAACTCCCGAAATAAACCACCGCTTCAAAATCTTATTTATCCTCGCTGGATATCGCTAAATCTCCTTACTCATTGATTTTACACTTACCAATCTACCTAGTACAATTCCCGAAATAAACCCCCGCTTCAATAATTTATTTATCCTCGCTGGATATCGCTAGATTCCCAAGTCTGCTCTTTCATAGACTAACCACTCGCCAATCTACCTAGTATAACTCCCGAAATAAACCACCGCTTCAAAATCTTATTTATCCTCGCTGGATATCGCTAAATCTCCTTACTCATTGATTTTACACTTACCAATCTACCTAGTACAACTCCCGAAATAAACCCCCGCTTCAATAATTTATTTATCCTCGCTGGATATCGCTAGATTCCCAACTCTGCTCTTCCATAGACTAACCACTCGCCAATCTACCTAGTATAACTCCCGAAATAAACCACCGCTTCAAAATCTTATTTATCCTCGCTGGATATCACTAAATCTCCTTAATCATTGATTTTACACTTACCAATCTACCTAGTACAACTCCCGAAATAAACCACCGCTTCAATAATTTATTTATCCTCGCTGGATATCGCTAGATTTCCAACTCTGCTCTTCCATAGACTAACCACTCGCCAATCTTTCAGTATAACTCCCGAAATAAACCCCCGTTTCAAAATCTTATTTATCCTCGCTAGATATCTCTAGTTCGCTCACTCTGCTCTTCCATAGACTAACCACTCGCCAATCTACCTAGTATAATTCCCGAAATAAACCACCGCTTCAAAATCTTATTTATCCTCGCTGGATATCGCTAAATCTCCTTACTCATTGATTTTACACTTACCAATCTACCTAGTACAACTCCCGAAATAAACCACCGCTTCAAAATCTTATTTATCCTCGCTAGATATCTCTAGTTCGCTCACTCTGCTCTTCCATAGACTAACCACTCGCCAATCTACCTAGTATAATTCCCGAAATAAACCACCGCTTCAAAATCTTATTTATCCTCGCTGGATATCGCTAAATCTCCTAACTCATTGATTTTACACTTACCAATCTACCTAGTACAACTCCCGAAATAAACCACCGCTTCAAAATCTTATTTATCCTCGCTGGATATCGCTAAATCTCCTTACTCATTGATTTTACACTTACCAATCTACCTAGTACAACTCCCGAAATAAACCCCCGCTTCAATAACTTATTTATCCTCGCTAGATATCTCTAGTTCGCTCACTCTGCTCTTCCATAGACTAACCACTCGCCAATCTACCTAGTATAATTCCCGAAATAAACCACCGCTTCAAAATCTTATTTATCCTCGCTGGATATCGCTAAATCTCCTTAATCATTGATTTTACACTTACCAATCTACCTAGTACAACTCCCGAAATAAACCCCCGCTTTAAATCTTATTTATCCTCGCTGGATATCGCTAGATCCGTCACTCTACTCTTCTATAGACTAACCACTCGCCAATCTACCTAGTACAACTCCCGAAATAAACCCCCGCTTCAAAATCTTATTAATCCTAGCTGGATATCACTAAATCTCCTTCCTTTTTGATTTAACACCCCTTAATCTACCTAGTATAACTACCGAAATAAACCCCCGCTTTAAAATCTTATTTATCCTCGCTGGATATCTCTAGATCCCTCACTCTCCTCTTCCATAGACTAACCACTCGCCAATCTACCTAGTATAACTCCCGAAATAAACCACCGCTTCAATAACTTATTTATCCTCGCTGGATATCGCTAGATTCCCAACTCTGCTCTTCCATAGACTAACCACTCGCCAATCTACCTAGTATAACTCCCGAAATAAACCACCGCTTCAATAATTTATTTATCCTCGCTGGATATCGCTAGATTCCCAACTCTGCTCTTCCATAGACTAACCACTCGCCAATCTACCTAGTATAACTCCCGAAATAAACCACCGCTTCAATAATTTATTTATCCTCGCTGGATGTCGCTAGATTCCCAACTCTGCTCTTCCATAGACTAACCACTCGCCAATCTACCTAGTATAACTCCCGAAATAAACCACCGCTTCAAAATCTTATTTATCCTCGCTGGATATCGCTAAATCTCCTTAATCATTGATTTTACACTTACCAATCTACCTAGTACAATTCCCGAAATAAACCCCCGCTTCAATAATTTATTTATCCTCGCTGGATATCGCTAGATTCCCAAGTCTGCTCTTTCATAGACTAACCACTCGCCAATCTACCTAGTATAACTCCCGAAATAAACCACCGCTTCAAAATCTTATTTATCCTCGCTGGATATCGCTAAATCTCCTTACTCATTGATTTTACACTTACCAATCTACCTAGTACAATTCCCGAAATAAACCCCCGCTTCAATAATTTATTTATCCTCGCTGGATATCGCTAGATTCCCAAGTCTGCTCTTTCATAGACTAACCACTCGCCAATCTACCTAGTATAACTCCCGAAATAAACCACCGCTTCAAAATCTTATTTATCCTCGCTGGATATCGCTAAATCTCCTTACTCATTGATTTTACACTTACCAATCTACCTAGTACAACTCCCGAAATAAACCCCCGCTTCAATAATTTATTTATCCTCGCTGGATATCGCTAGATTCCCAACTCTGCTCTTCCATAGACTAACCACTCGCCAATCTACCTAGTATAACTCCCGAAATAAACCACCGCTTCAAAATCTTATTTATCCTCGCTGGATATCACTAAATCTCCTTAATCATTGATTTTACACTTACCAATCTACCTAGTACAACTCCCGAAATAAACCACCGCTTCAATAATTTATTTATCCTCGCTGGATATCGCTAGATTCCCAACTCTGCTCTTCCATAGACTAACCACTCGCCAATCTTTCAGTATAACTCCCGAAATAAACCCCCGTTTCAAAATCTTATTTATCCTCGCTAGATATCTCTAGTTCGCTCACTCTGCTCTTCCATAGACTAACCACTCGCCAATCTACCTAGTATAATTCCCGAAATAAACCACCGCTTCAAAATCTTATTTATCCTCGCTGGATATCGCTAAATCTCCTCATTGATTTTACACTTACCAATCTACCTAGTACAACTCCCGAAATAAACCCCCGCTTTAAATCTTATTTATCCTCGCTGGATATCTCTAGTTCGCTCACTCTGCTCTTCCATAGACTAACCACTCGCCAATCTACCTAGTATAATTCCCGAAATAAACCACCGCTTCAAAATCTTATTTATCCTCGCTGGATATCGCTAAATCTCCTTACTCATTGATTTTACACTTACCAATCTACCTAGTACAACTCCCGAAATAAACCCCCGCTTTAAATCTTATTTATCCTCGCTGGATATCGCTAGATCCGTCACTCTCCTCTTCTATAGACTAACCACTCGCCAATCTACCTAGTACAACTCCCGAAATAAACCCCCGCTTCAAAATCTTATTAATCCTAGCTGGATATCACTAAATCTCCTTCCTTTTTGATTTAACACCCCTTAATCTACCTAGTATAACTCCCGAAATAAACCACCGCTTCAATAATTTATTTATCCTCGCTGGATATCGCTAGATTCCCAACTCTGCTCTTCCATAGACTAACCACTCGCCAATCTACCTAGTATAACTCCCGAAATAAACCCCCGTTTCAAAATCTTATTTATCCTCGCTAGATATCTCTAGTTCGCTCACTCTGCTCTTCCATAGACTAACCACTCGCCAATCTACCTAGTATAATTCCCGAAATAAACCACCGCTTCAAAATCTTATTTATCCTCGCTGGATATCGCTAAATCTCCTAACTCATTGATTTTACATTTACCAATCTACCTAGTACAACTCCCGAAATAAACCACCGCTTCAAAATCTTATTTATCCTCGCTAGATATCTCTAGTTCGCTCACTCTGCTCTTCCATAGACTAACCACTCGCCAATCTACCTAGTATAATTCCCGAAATAAACCACCGCTTCAAAATCTTATTGATCCTCGCTGGATATCGCTAAATCTCCTTACTCATTGATTTTACACTTACCAATCTACCTAGTACAACTCCCGAAATAAACCCCCGCTTCAATAACTTATTTATCCTCGCTAGATATCTCTAGTTCGCTCACTCTGCTCTTCCATAGACTAACCACTCGCCAATCTACCTAGTATAATTCCCGAAATAAACCACCGCTTCAAAATCTTATTTATCCTCGCTGGATATCGCTAAATCTCCTTAATCATTGATTTTACACTTACCAATCTACCTAGTACAACTCCCGAAATAAACCCCCGCTTTAAATCTTATTTATCCTCGCTGGATATCGCTAGATCCGTCACTCTACTCTTCTATAGACTAACCACTCGCCAATCTACCTAGTACAACTCCCGAAATAAACCCCCGCTTCAAAATCTTATTAATCCTAGCTGGATATCACTAAATCTCCTTCCTTTTTGATTTAACACCCCTTAATCTACCTAGTATAACTACCGAAATAAACCCCCGCTTTAAAATCTTATTTATCCTCGCTGGATATCTCTAGATCCCTCACTCTCCTCTTCCATAGACTAACCACTCGCCAATCTACCTAGTATAACTCCCGAAATAAACCACCGCTTCAATAACTTATTTATCCTCGCTGGATATCGCTAGATTCCCAACTCTGCTCTTCCATAGACTAACCACTCGCCAATCTACCTAGTATAACTCCCGAAATAAACCACCGCTTCAATAATTTATTTATCCTCGCTGGATATCGCTAGATTCCCAACTCTGCTCTTCCATAGACTAACCACTCGCCAATCTACCTAGTATAACTCCCGAAATAAACCACCGCTTCAATAATTTATTTATCCTCGCTGGATATCGCTAGATTCCCAACTCTGCTCTTCCATAGACTAACCACTCGCCAATCTACCTAGTTTAACTCCCGAAATAAACCCCCGCTTCAAAATCTTATTTATCCTCGCTGGATATCGCTAAATCTCCTTACTCATTGATTTTACACTTACCAATCTACCTAGTACAACTCCCGAAATAAACCACCGCTTCAATAATTTATTTATCCTCGCTGGATATCGCTAGATTCCCAAGTCTGCTCTTCCATAGACTAACCACTCGCCAATCTACCTAGTATAACTCCCGAAATAAACCACCGCTTCAAAATCTTATTTATCCTCGCTGGATATCGCTAAATCTCCTTACTCATTGATTTTACACTTACCAATCTACCTAGTACAACTCCCGAAATAAACCCCCGCTTTAAATCTTATTTATCCTCGCTGGATATCGCTAGATCCGTCACTCTCCTCTTCTATAGACTAACCACTCGCCAATCTACCTAGTACAACTCCCGAAATAAACCCCCGCTTCAAAATCTTATTAATCCTAGCTGGATATCACTAAATCTCCTTCCTTTTTGATTTAACACCCCTTAATCTACCTAGTATAACTCCCGAAATAAACCACCGCTTCAATAATTTATTTATCCTCGCTGGATATCGCTAGATTCCCAACTCTGCTCTTCCATAGACTAACCACTCGCCAATCTACCTAGTATAACTCCTGAAATAAACCCCCGTTTCAAAATCTTATTTATCCTCGCTAGATATCTCTAGTTCGCTCACTCTGCTCTTCCATAGACTAACCACTCGCCAATCTACCTAGTATAATTCCCGAAATAAACCACCGCTTCAAAATCTTATTTATCCTCGCTGGATATCGCTAAATCTCCTTACTCATTGATTTTACACTTACCAATCTACCTAGTACAACTCCCGAAATAAACCACCGCTTCAAAATCTTATTTATCCTCGCTAGATATCTCTAGTTCGCTCACTCTGCTCTTCCATAGACTAACCACTCGCCAATCTACCTAGTATAATTCCCGAAATAAACCACCGCTTCAAAATCTTATTTATCCTCGCTGGATATCGCTAAATCTCCTAACTCATTGATTTTACACTTACCAATCTACCTAGTACAACTCCCGAAATAAACCACCGCTTCAAAATCTTATTTATCCTCGCTAGATATCTCTAGTTCGCTCACTCTGTTTTTCCATAGACTAACCACTCGCCAATCTACCTAGTATAATTCCCGAAATAAACCACCGCTTCAAAATCTTATTTATCCTCGCTGGATATCGCTAAATCTCCTTACTCATTGATTTTACACTTACCAATCTACCTAGTACAACTCCCGAAATAAACCCCCGCTTTAAATCTTATTTATCCTCGCTGGATATCGCTAGATCCGTCACTCTCCTCTTCTATAGACTAACTACTCGCCAATCTACCTAGTACAACTCCCGAAATAAACCCCCGCTTCAAAATCTTATTAATCCTAGCTGGATATCACTAAATCTCCTTCCTTTTTGATTTAACACCCCTTAATCTACCTAGTATAACTCCCGAAATAAACCACCGCTTCAATAATTTATTTATCCTCGCTGGATATCGCTAGATTCCCAACTCTGCTCTTCCATAGACTAACCACTCGCCAATCTACCTAGTATAACTCCCGAAATAAACCCCCGTTTCAAAATCTTATTTATCCTCGCTAGATATCTCTAGTTCGCTCACTCTGCTCTTCCATAGACTAACCACTCGCCAATCTACCTAGTATAATTCCCGAAATAAACCACCGCTTCAAAATCTTATTTATCCTCGCTGGATATCGCTAAATCTCCTTACTCATTGATTTTACACTTACCAATCTACCTAGTACAACTCCCGAAATAAACCACCGCTTCAAAATCTTATTTATCCTCGCTAGATATCTCTAGTTCGCTCACTCTGCTCTTCCATAGACTAACCACTCGCCAATCTACCTAGTATAATTCCCGAAATAAACCACCGCTTCAAAATCTTATTTATCCTCGCTGGATATCGCTAAATCTCCTAACTCATTGATTTTACACTTACCAATCTACCTAGTACAACTCCCGAAATAAACCACCGCTTCAAAATCTTATTTATCCTCGCTAGATATCTCTAGTTCGCTCACTCTGCTCTTCCATAGACTAACCACTCGCCAATCTACCTAGTATAATTCCCGAAATAAACCACCGCTTCAAAATCTTATTTATCCTCGCTGGATATCGCTAAATCTCCTTACTCATTGATTTTACACTTACCAATCTACCTAGTACAACTCCCGAAATAAACCCCCGCTTCAATAACTTATTTATCCTCGCTAGATATCTCTAGTTCGCTCACTCTGCTCTTCCATAGACTAACCACTCGCCAATCTACCTAGTATAATTCCCGAAATAAACCACCGCTTCAAAATCTTATTTATCCTCGCTGGATATCGCTAAATCTCCTTAATCATTGATTTTACACTTACCAATCTACCTAGTACAACTCCCGAAATAAACCCCCGCTTTAAATCTTATTTATCCTCGCTGGATATCGCTAGATCCGTCACTCTACTCTTCTATAGACTAACCACTCGCCAATCTACCTAGTACAATCCCGAAATAAACCCCCGCTTCAAAATCTTATTAATCCTAGCTGGATATCACTAAATCTCCTTCCTTTTTGATTTAACACCCCTTAATCTACCTAGTATAACTACCGAAATAAACCCCCGCTTTAAAATCTTATTTATCCTCGCTGGATATCTCTAGATCCCTCACTCTCCTCTTCCATAGACTAACCACTCGCCAATCTACCTAGTATAACTCCCGAAATAAACCACCGCTTCAATAACTTATTTATCCTCGCTGGATATCGCTAGATTCCCAACTCTGCTCTTCCATAGACTAACCACTCGCCAATCTACCTAGTATAACTCCCGAAATAAACCACCGCTTCAATAATTTATTTATCCTCGCTGGATATCGCTAGATTCCCAACTCTGCTCTTCCATAGACTAACCACTCGCCAATCTACCTAGTATAACTCCCGAAATAAACCACCGCTTCAATAATTTATTTATCCTCGCTGGATGTCGCTAGATTCCCAACTCTGCTCTTCCATAGACTAACCACTCGCCAATCTACCTAGTATAACTCCCGAAATAAACCACCGCTTCAAAATCTTATTTATCCTCGCTGGATATCGCTAAATCTCCTTAATCATTGATTTTACACTTACCAATCTACCTAGTACAATTCCCGAAATAAACCCCCGCTTCAATAATTTATTTATCCTCGCTGGATATCGCTAGATTCCCAAGTCTGCTCTTTCATAGACTAACCACTCGCCAATCTACCTAGTATAACTCCCGAAATAAACCACCGCTTCAAAATCTTATTTATCCTCGCTGGATATCGCTAAATCTCCTTACTCATTGATTTTACACTTACCAATCTACCTAGTACAACTCCCGAAATAAACCCCCGCTTCAATAATTTATTTATCCTCGCTGGATATCGCTAGATTCCCAACTCTGCTCTTCCATAGACTAACCACTCGCCAATCTACCTAGTATAACTCCCGAAATAAACCACCGCTTCAAAATCTTATTTATCCTCGCTGGATATCACTAAATCTCCTTAATCATTGATTTTACACTTACCAATCTACCTAGTACAACTCCCGAAATAAACCACCGCTTCAATAATTTATTTATCCTCGCTGGATATCGCTAGATTCCCAACTCTGCTCTTCCATAGACTAACCACTCGCCAATCTTTCAGTATAACTCCCGAAATAAACCCCCGTTTCAAAATCTTATTTATCCTCGCTAGATATCTCTAGTTCGCTCACTCTGCTCTTCCATAGACTAACCACTCGCCAATCTACCTAGTATAATTCCCGAAATAAACCACCGCTTCAAAATCTTATTTATCCTCGCTGGATATCGCTAAATCTCCTCATTGATTTTACACTTACCAATCTACCTAGTACAACTCCCGAAATAAACCCCCGCTTTAAATCTTATTTATCCTCGCTGGATATCTCTAGTTCGCTCACTCTGCTCTTCCATAGACTAACCACTCGCCAATCTACCTAGTATAATTCCCGAAATAAACCACCGCTTCAAAATCTTATTTATCCTCGCTGGATATCGCTAAATCTCCTTACTCATTGATTTTACACTTACCAATCTACCTAGTACAACTCCCGAAATAAACCCCCGCTTTAAATCTTATTTATCCTCGCTGGATATCGCTAGATCCGTCACTCTCCTCTTCTATAGACTAACCACTCGCCAATCTACCTAGTACAACTCCCGAAATAAACCCCCGCTTCAAAATCTTATTAATCCTAGCTGGATATCACTAAATCTCCTTCCTTTTTGATTTAACACCCCTTAATCTACCTAGTATAACTCCCGAAATAAACCACCGCTTCAATAATTTATTTATCCTCGCTGGATATCGCTAGATTCCCAACTCTGCTCTTCCATAGACTAACCACTCGCCAATCTACCTAGTATAACTCCCGAAATAAACCCCCGTTTCAAAATCTTATTTATCCTCGCTAGATATCTCTAGTTCGCTCACTCTGCTCTTCCATAGACTAACCACTCGCCAATCTACCTAGTATAATTCCCGAAATAAACCACCGCTTCAAAATCTTATTTATCCTCGCTGGATATCGCTAAATCTCCTTACTCATTGATTTTACACTTACCAATCTACCTAGTACAACTCCCGAAATAAACCACCGCTTCAATAATTTATTTATCCTCGCTGGATATCGCTAGATTCCCAAGTCTGCTCTTTCATAGACTAACCACTCGCCAATCTACCTAGTATAACTCCCGAAATAAACCACCGCTTCAAAATCTTATTTATCCTCGCTGGATATCGCTAAATCTCCTTACTCATTGATTTTACACTTACCAATCTACCTAGTACAACTCCCGAAATAAACCCCCGCTTCAATAATTTATTTATCCTCGCTGGATATCGCTAGATTCCCAACTCTGCTCTTCCATAGACTAACCACTCGCCAATCTACCTAGTATAACTCCCGAAATAAACCACCGCTTCAAAATCTTATTTATCCTCGCTGGATATCACTAAATCTCCTTAATCATTGATTTTACACTTACCAATCTACCTAGTACAACTCCCGAAATAAACCACCGCTTCAATAATTTATTTATCCTCGCTGGATATCGCTAGATTCCCAACTCTGCTCTTCCATAGACTAACCACTCGCCAATCTTTCAGTATAACTCCCGAAATAAACCCCCGTTTCAAAATCTTATTTATCCTCGCTAGATATCTCTAGTTCGCTCACTCTGCTCTTCCATAGACTAACCACTCGCCAATCTACCTAGTATAATTCCCGAAATAAACCACCGCTTCAAAATCTTATTTATCCTCGCTGGATATCGCTAAATCTCCTCATTGATTTTACACTTACCAATCTACCTAGTACAACTCCCGAAATAAACCCCCGCTTTAAATCTTATTTATCCTCGCTGGATATCTCTAGTTCGCTCACTCTGCTCTTCCATAGACTAACCACTCGCCAATCTACCTAGTATAATTCCCGAAATAAACCACCGCTTCAAAATCTTATTTATCCTCGCTGGATATCGCTAAATCTCCTTACTCATTGATTTTACACTTACCAATCTACCTAGTACAACTCCCGAAATAAACCCCCGCTTTAAATCTTATTTATCCTCGCTGGATATCGCTAGATCCGTCACTCTCCTCTTCTATAGACTAACCACTCGCCAATCTACCTAGTACAACTCCCGAAATAAACCCCCGCTTCAAAATCTTATTAATCCTAGCTGGATATCACTAAATCTCCTTCCTTTTTGATTTAACACCCCTTAATCTACCTAGTATAACTCCCGAAATAAACCACCGCTTCAATAATTTATTTATCCTCGCTGGATATCGCTAGATTCCCAACTCTGCTCTTCCATAGACTAACCACTCGCCAATCTACCTAGTATAACTCCCGAAATAAACCCCCGTTTCAAAATCTTATTTATCCTCGCTAGATATCTCTAGTTCGCTCACTCTGCTCTTCCATAGACTAACCACTCGCCAATCTACCTAGTATAATTCCCGAAATAAACCACCGCTTCAAAATCTTATTTATCCTCGCTGGATATCGCTAAATCTCCTTACTCATTGATTTTACACTTACCAATCTACCTAGTACAACTCCCGAAATAAACCACCGCTTCAATAATTTATTTATCCTCGCTGGATATCGCTAGATTCCCAACTCTGCTCTTCCATAGACTAACCACTCGCCAATCTTTCAGTATAACTCCCGAAATAAACCCCCGTTTCAAAATCTTATTTATCCTCGCTAGATATCTCTAGTTCGCTCACTCTGCTCTTCCATAGACTAACCACTCGCCAATCTACCTAGTATAATTCCCGAAATAAACCACCGCTTCAAAATCTTATTTATCCTCGCTGGATATCGCTAAATCTCCTCATTGATTTTACACTTACCAATCTACCTAGTACAACTCCCGAAATAAACCCCCGCTTTAAATCTTATTTATCCTCGCTGGATATCTCTAGTTCGCTCACTCTGCTCTTCCATAGACTAACCACTCGCCAATCTACCTAGTATAATTCCCGAAATAAACCACCGCTTCAAAATCTTATTTATCCTCGCTGGATATCGCTAAATCTCCTTACTCATTGATTTTACACTTACCAATCTACCTAGTACAACTCCCGAAATAAACCCCCGCTTTAAATCTTATTTATCCTCGCTGGATATCGCTAGATCCGTCACTCTCCTCTTCTATAGACTAACCACTCGCCAATCTACCTAGTACAACTCCCGAAATAAACCCCCGCTTCAAAATCTTATTAATCCTAGCTGGATATCACTAAATCTCCTTCCTTTTTGATTTAACACCCCTTAATCTACCTAGTATAACTCCCGAAATAAACCACCGCTTCAATAATTTATTTATCCTCGCTGGATATCGCTAGATTCCCAACTCTGCTCTTCCATAGACTAACCACTCGCCAATCTACCTAGTATAACTCCCGAAATAAACCCCCGTTTCAAAATCTTATTTATCCTCGCTAGATATCTCTAGTTCGCTCACTCTGCTCTTCCATAGACTAACCACTCGCCAATCTACCTAGTATAATTCCCGAAATAAACCACCGCTTCAAAATCTTATTTATCCTCGCTGGATATCGCTAAATCTCCTTACTCATTGATTTTACACTTACCAATCTACCTAGTACAACTCCCGAAATAAACCACCGCTTCAAAATCTTATTTATCCTCGCTAGATATCTCTAGTTCGCTCACTCTGCTCTTCCATAGACTAACCACTCGCCAATCTACCTAGTATAATTCCCGAAATAAACCACCGCTTCAAAATCTTATTTATCCTCGCTGGATATCGCTAAATCTCCTAACTCATTGATTTTACATTTACCAATCTACCTAGTACAACTCCCGAAATAAACCACCGCTTCAAAATCTTATTTATCCTCGCTAGATATCTCTAGTTCGCTCACTCTGCTCTTCCATAGACTAACCACTCGCCAATCTACCTAGTATAATTCCCGAAATAAACCACCGCTTCAAAATCTTATTTATCCTCGCTGGATATCGCTAAATCTCCTTACTCATTGATTTTACACTTACCAATCTACCTAGTACAACTCCCGAAATAAACCCCCGCTTCAATAACTTATTTATCCTCGCTAGATATCTCTAGTTCGCTCACTCTGCTCTTCCATAGACTAACCACTCGCCAATCTACCTAGTATAATTCCCGAAATAAACCACCGCTTCAAAATCTTATTTATCCTCGCTGGATATCGCTAAATCTCCTTAATCATTGATTTTACACTTACCAATCTACCTAGTACAACTCCCGAAATAAACCCCCGCTTTAAATCTTATTTATCCTCGCTGGATATCGCTAGATCCGTCACTCTACTCTTCTATAGACTAACCACTCGCCAATCTACCTAGTACAACTCCCGAAATAAACCCCCGCTTCAAAATCTTATTAATCCTAGCTGGATATCACTAAATCTCCTTCCTTTTTGATTTAACACCCCTTAATCTACCTAGTATAACTACCGAAATAAACCCCCGCTTTAAAATCTTATTTATCCTCGCTGGATATCTCTAGATCCCTCACTCTCCTCTTCCATAGACTAACCACTCGCCAATCTACCTAGTATAACTCCCGAAATAAACCACCGCTTCAATAACTTATTTATCCTCGCTGGATATCGCTAGATTCCCAACTCTGCTCTTCCATAGACTAACCACTCGCCAATCTACCTAGTATAACTCCCGAAATAAACCACCGCTTCAATAATTTATTTATCCTCGCTGGATATCGCTAGATTCCCAACTCTGCTCTTCCATAGACTAACCACTCGCCAATCTACCTAGTATAACTCCCGAAATAAACCACCGCTTCAATAATTTATTTATCCTCGCTGGATGTCGCTAGATTCCCAACTCTGCTCTTCCATAGACTAACCACTCGCCAATCTACCTAGTATAATTCCCGAAATAAACCACCGCTTCAAAATCTTATTTATCCTCGCTGGATATCGCTAAATCTCCTTACTCATTGATTTTACACTTACCAATCTACCTAGTACAACTCCCGAAATAAACCCCCGCTTTAAATCTTATTTATCCTCGCTGGATATCGCTAGATCCGTCACTCTCCTCTTCTATAGACTAACTACTCGCCAATCTACCTAGTACAACTCCCGAAATAAACCCCCGCTTCAAAATCTTATTAATCCTAGCTGGATATCACTAAATCTCCTTCCTTTTTGATTTAACACCCCTTAATCTACCTAGTATAACTCCCGAAATAAACCACCGCTTCAATAATTTATTTATCCTCGCTGGATATCGCTAGATTCCCAACTCTGCTCTTCCATAGACTAACCACTCGCCAATCTACCTAGTATAACTCCCGAAATAAACCCCCGTTTCAAAATCTTATTTATCCTCGCTAGATATCTCTAGTTCGCTCACTCTGCTCTTCCATAGACTAACCACTCGCCAATCTACCTAGTATAATTCCCGAAATAAACCACCGCTTCAAAATCTTATTTATCCTCGCTGGATATCGCTAAATTTCCTTACTCATTGATTTTACACTTACCAATCTACCTAGTACAACTCCCGAAATAAACCACCGCTTCAAAATCTTATTTATCCTCGCTAGATATCTCTAGTTCGCTCACTCTGCTCTTCCATAGACTAACCACTCGCCAATCTACCTAGTATAATTCCCGAAATAAACCACCGCTTCAAAATCTTATTTATCCTCGCTGGATATCGCTAAATCTCCTAACTCATTGATTTTACACTGACCAATCTACCTAGTACAACTCCCGAAATAAACCACCGCTTCAAAATCTTATTTATCCTCGCTAGATATCTCTAGTTCGCTCACTCTGCTCTTCCATAGACTAACCACTCGCCAATCTACCTAGTATAATTCCCGAAATAAACCACCGCTTCAAAATCTTATTTATCCTCGCTGGATATCGCTAAATCTCCTTACTCATTGATTTTACACTTACCAATCTACCTAGTACAACTCCCGAAATAAACCCCCGCTTCAAAATCTTATTAATCCTAGCTGGATATCACTAAATCTCCTTCCTTTTTGATTTAACACCCCTTAATCTACCTAGTATAACTCCCGAAATAAACCACCGCTTCAATAATTTATTTATCCTCGCTGGATATCGCTAGATTCCCAACTCTGCTCTTCCATAGACTAACCACTCGCCAATCTACCTAGTATAACTCCCGAAATAAACCCCCGTTTCAAAATCTTATTTATCCTCGCTAGATATCTCTAGTTCGCTCACTCTGCTCTTCCATAGACTAACCACTCGCCAATCTACCTAGTATAATTCCCGAAATAAACCACCGCATCAAAATCTTATTTATCCTCGCTGGATATCGCTAAATCTCCTTACTCATTGATTTTACACTTACCAATCTACCTAGTACAACTCCCGAAATAAACCACCGCTTCAAAATCTTATTTATCCTCGCTAGATATCTCTAGTTCGCTCACTCTGCTCTTCCATAGACTAACCACTCGCCAATCTACCTAGTATAATTCCCGAAATAAACCACCGCTTCAAAATCTTATTTATCCTCGCTGGATATCGCTAAATCTCCTAACTCACTGATTTTACACTTACCAATCTACCTAGTACAACTCCCGAAATAAACCACCGCTTCAAAATCTTATTTATCCTCGCTAGATATCTCTAGTTCGCTCACTCTGCTCTTCCATAGACTAACCACTCGCCAATCTACCTAGTATAATTCCCGAAATAAACCACCGCTTCAAAATCTTATTTATCCTCGCTGGATATCGCTAAATCTCCTTACTCATTGATTTTACACTTACCAATCTACCTAGTACAACTCCCGAAATAAACCCCCGCTTCAATAACTTATTTATCCTCGCTAGATATCTCTAGTTCGCTCACTCTGCTCTTCCATAGACTAACCACTCGCCAATCTACCTAGTATAATTCCCGAAATAAACCACCGCTTCAAAATCTTATTTATCCTCGCTGGATATCGCTAAATCTCCTTAATCATTGATTTTACACTTACCAATCTACCTAGTACAACTCCCGAAATAAACCCCCGCTTTAAATCTTATTTATCCTCGCTGGATATCGCTAGATCCGTCACTCTACTCTTCTATAGACTAACCACTCGCCAATCTACCTAGTACAACTCCCGAAATAAACCCCCGCTTCAAAATCTTATTAATCCTAGCTGGATATCACTAAATCTCCTTCCTTTTTGATTTAACACCCCTTAATCTACCTAGTATAACTACCGAAATAAACCCCCGCTTTAAAATCTTATTTATCCTCGCTGGATATCTCTAGATCCCTCACTCTCCTCTTCCATAGACTAACCACTCGCCAATCTACCTAGTATAACTCCCGAAATAAACCACCGCTTCAATAACTTATTTATCCTCGCTGGATATCGCTAGATTCCCAACTCTGCTCTTCCATAGACTAACCACTCGCCAATCTACCTAGTATAACTCCCGAAATAAACCACCGCTTCAATAATTTATTTATCCTCGCTGGATATCGCTAGATTCCCAACTCTGCTCTTCCATAGACTAACCACTCGCCAATCTACCTAGTATAACTCCCGAAATAAACCACCGCTTCAATAATTTATTTATCCTCGCTGGATGTCGCTAGATTCCCAACTCTGCTCTTCCATAGACTAACCACTCGCCAATCTACCTAGTATAACTCCCGAAATAAACCACCGCTTCAAAATCTTATTTATCCTCGCTGGATATCGCTAAATCTCCTTAATCATTGATTTTACACTTACCAATCTACCTAGTACAATTCCCGAAATAAACCCCCGCTTCAATAATTTATTTATCCTCGCTGGATATCGCTAGATTCCCAAGTCTGCTCTTTCATAGACTAACCACTCGCCAATCTACCTAGTATAACTCCCGAAATAAACCACCGCTTCAAAATCTTATTTATCCTCGCTGGATATCGCTAAATCTCCTTACTCATTGATTTTACACTTACCAATCTACCTAGTACAACTCCCGAAATAAACCCCCGCTTCAATAATTTATTTATCCTCGCTGGATATCGCTAGATTCCCAAC
This sequence comes from Leiobunum rupestre, assembly GCF_980474605.1. Taxonomy (NCBI): domain Eukaryota; kingdom Metazoa; phylum Arthropoda; class Arachnida; order Opiliones; family Sclerosomatidae; genus Leiobunum; species Leiobunum rupestre. Next base: position 60,234 of record NC_143386.1, read on the forward strand.
TCTGCTCTTCCATAGACTAACCACTCGCCAATCTACCTAGTATAACTCCCGAAATAAACCACCGCTTCAAAATCTTATTTATCCTCGCTGGATATCACTAAATCTCCTTAATCATTGATTTTACACTTACCAATCTACCTAGTACAACTCCCGAAATAAACCACCGCTTCAATAATTTATTTATCCTCGCTGGATATCGCTAGATTCCCAACTCTGCTCTTCCATAGACTAACCACTCGCCAATCTTTCAGTATAACTCCCGAAATAAACCCCCGTTTCAAAATCTTATTTATCCTCGCTAGATATCTCTAGTTCGCTCACTCTGCTCTTCCATAGACTAACCACTCGCCAATCTACCTAGTATAATTCCCGAAATAAACCACCGCTTCAAAATCTTATTTATCCTCGCTGGATATCGCTAAATCTCCTCATTGATTTTTTACTTACCAATCTACCTAGTACAACTCCCGAAATAAACCCCCGCTTTAAATCTTATTTATCCTCGCTGGATATCTCTAGTTCGCTCACTCTGCTCTTCCATAAACTAACCACTCGCCAATCTACCTAGTATAATTCCCGAAATAAACCACCGCTCCAAAATCTTATTTATCCTCGCTGGATATCGCTAAATCTCCTTACTCATTGATTTTACACTTACCAATCTACCTAGTACAACTCCCGAAATAAACCCCCGCTTTAAATCTTATTTATCCTCGCTGGATATCGCTAGATCCGTCACTCTCCTCTTCTATAGACTAACCACTCGCCAATCTACCTAGTACAACTCCCGAAATAAACCCCCGCTTCAAAATCTTATTAATCCTAGCTGGATATCACTAAATCTCCTTCCTTTTTGATTTAACACCCCTTAATCTACCTAGTATAACTCCCGAAATAAACCACCGCTTCAATAATTTATTTATCCTCGCTGGATATCGCTAGATTCCCAACTCTGCTCTTCCATAGACTAACCACTCGCCAATCTACCTAGTATAACTCCCGAAATAAACCCCCGTTTCAAAATCTTATTTATCCTCGCTAGATATCTCTAGTTCGCTCACTCTGCTCTTCCATAGACTAACCACTCGCCAATCTACCTAGTATAATTCCCGAAATAAACCACCGCTTCAAAATCTTATTTATCCTCGCTGGATATCGCTAAATCTCCTTACTCATTGATTTTACACTTACCAATCTACCTAGTACAACTCCCGAAATAAACCACCGCTTCAAAATCTTATTTATCCTCGCTAGATATCTCTAGTTCGCTCACTCTGCTCTTCCATAGACTAACCACTCGCCAATCTACCTAGTATAATTCCCGAAATAAACCACCGCTTCAAAATCTTATTTATCCTCGCTGGATATCGCTAAATCTCCTAACTCATTGATTTTACATTTACCAATCTACCTAGTACAACTCCCGAAATAAACCACCGCTTCAAAATCTTATTTATCCTCGCTAGATATCTCTAGTTCGCTCACTCTGCTCTTCCATAGACTAACCACTCGCCAATCTACCTAGTATAATTCCCGAAATAAACCACCGCTTCAAAATCTTATTTATCCTCGCTGGATATCGCTAAATCTCCTTACTCATTGATTTTACACTTACCAATCTACCTAGTACAACTCCCGAAATAAACCCCCGCTTCAATAACTTATTTATCCTCGCTAGATATCTCTAGTTCGCTCACTCTGCTCTTCCATAGACTAACCACTCGCCAATCTACCTAGTATAATTCCCGAAATAAACCACCGCTTCAAAATCTTATTTATCCTCGCTGGATATCGCTAAATCTCCTTAATCATTGATTTTACACTTACCAATCTACCTAGTACAACTCCCGAAATAAACCCCCGCTTTAAATCTTATTTATCCTCGCTGGATATCGCTAGATCCGTCACTCTACTCTTCTATAGACTAACCACTCGCCAATCTACCTAGTACAACTCCCGAAATAAACCCCCGCTTCAAAATCTTATTAATCCTAGCTGGATATCACTAAATCTCCTTCCTTTTTGATTTAACACCCCTTAATCTACCTAGTATAACTACCGAAATAAACCCCCGCTTTAAAATCTTATTTATCCTCGCTGGATATCTCTAGATCCCTCACTCTCCTCTTCCATAGACTAACCACTCGCCAATCTACCTAGTATAACTCCCGAAATAAACCACCGCTTCAATAACTTATTTATCCTCGCTGGATATCGCTAGATTCCCAACTCTGCTCTTCCATAGACTAACCACTCGCCAATCTACCTAGTATAACTCCCGAAATAAACCACCGCTTCAATAATTTATTTATCCTCGCTGGATATCGCTAGATTCCCAACTCTGCTCTTCCATAGACTAACCACTCGCCAATCTACCTAGTATAACTCCCGAAATAAACCACCGCTTCAATAATTTATTTATCCTCGCTGGATGTCGCTAGATTCCCAACTCTGCTCTTCCATAGACTAACCACTCGCCAATCTACCTAGTATAACTCCCGAAATAAACCACCGCTTCAAAATCTTATTTATCCTCGCTGGATATCGCTAAATCTCCTTAATCATTGATTTTACACTTACCAATCTACCTAGTACAATTCCCGAAATAAACCCCCGCTTCAATAATTTATTTATCCTCGCTGGATATCGCTAGATTCCCAAGTCTGCTCTTTCATAGACTAACCACTCGCCAATCTACCTAGTATAACTCCCGAAATAAACCACCGCTTCAAAATCTTATTTATCCTCGCTGGATATCGCTAAATCTCCTTACTCATTGATTTTACACTTACCAATCTACCTAGTACAACTCCCGAAATAAACCCCCGCTTCATTAATTTATTTATCCTCGCTGGATATCGCTAGATTCCCAACTCTGCTCTTCCATAGACTAACCACTCGCCAATCTACCTAGTATAACTCCCGAAATAAACCACCGCTTCAAAATCTTATTTATCCTCGCTGGATATCACTAAATCTCCTTAATCATTGATTTTACACTTACCAATCTACCTAGTACAACTCCCGAAATAAACCACCGCTTCAATAATTTATTTATCCTCGCTGGATATCGCTAGATTCCCAACTCTGCTCTTCCATAGACTAACCACTCGCCAATCTACCTAGTATAACTCCCGAAATAAACCGCCGTTTCAAAATCTTATTTATCCTCGCTAGATATCTCTAGTTCGCTCACTCTGCTCTTCCATAGACTAACCACTCGCCAATCTACCTAGTATAATTCCCGAAATAAACCACCGCTTCAAAATCTTATTTATCCTCGCTGGATATCGCTAAATCTCCTCATTGATTTTACACTTACCAATCTACCTAGTACAACTCCCGAAATAAACCCCCGCTTTAAATCTTATTTATCCTCGCTGGATATCTCTAGTTCGCTCACTCTGCTCTTCCATAGACTAACCACTCGCCAATCTACCTAGTATAATTCCCGAAATAAACCACCGCTTCAAAATCTTATTTATCCTCGCTGGATATCGCTAAATCTCCTTACTCATTGATTTTACACTTACCAATCTACCTAGTACAACTCCCGAAATAAACCCCCGCTTCAATAATTTATTTATCCTCGCTGGATATCGCTAGATTCCCAACTCTGCTCTTCCATAGACTAACCACTCGCCAATCTACCTAGTATAACTCCCGAAATAAACCACCGCTTCAAAATCTTATTTATCCTCGCTGGATATCACTAAATCTCCTTAATCATTGATTTTACACTTACCAATCTACCTAGTACAACTCCCGAAATAAACCACCGCTTCAATAATTTATTTATCCTCGCTGGATATCGCTAGATTCCCAACTCTGCTCTTCCATAGACTAACCACTCGCCAATCTACCTAGTATAACTCCCGAAATAAACCCCCGTTTCAAAATCTTATTTATCCTCGCTAGATATCTCTAGTTCGCTCACTCTGCTCTTCCATAGACTAACCACTCGCCAATCTACCTAGTATAATTCCCGAAATAAACCACCGCTTCAAAATCTTATTTATCCTCGCTGGATATCGCTAAATCTCCTCATTGATTTTACACTTACCAATCTACCTAGTACAACTCCCGAAATAAACCCCCGCTTTAAATCTTATTTATCCTCGCTGGATATCTCTAGTTCGCTCACTCTGCTCTTCCATAGACTAACCACTCGCCAATCTACCTAGTATAATTCCCGAAATAAACCACCGCTTCAAAATCTTATTTATCCTCGCTGGATATCGCTAAATCTCCTTACTCATTGATTTTACACTTACCAATCTACCTAGTACAACTCCCGAAATAAACCCCCGCTTTAAATCTTATTTATCCTCGCTGGATATCGCTAGATCCGTCACTCTCCTCTTCTATAGACTAACCACTCGCCAATCTACCTAGTACAACTCCCGAAATAAACCCCCGCTTCAAAATCTTATTAATCCTAGCTGGATATCACTAAATCTCCTTCCTTTTTGATTTAACACCCCTTAATCTACCTAGTATAACTCCCGAAATAAACCACCGCTTCAATAATTTATTTATCCTCGCTGGATATCGCTAGATTCCCAACTCTGCTCTTCCATAGACTAACCACTCGCCAATCTACCTAGTATAACTCCCGAAATAAACCCCCGTTTCAAAATCTTATTTATCCTCGCTAGATATCTCTAGTTCGCTCACTCTGCTCTTCCATAGACTAACCACTCGCCAATCTACCTAGTATAATTCCCGAAATAAACCACCGCTTCAAAATCTTATTTATCCTCGCTGGATATCGCTAAATCTCCTTACTCATTGATTTTACACTTACCAATCTACCTAGTACAACTCCCGAAATAAACCACCGCTTCAAAATCTTATTTATCCTCGCTAGATATCTCTAGTTCGCTCACTCTGCTCTTCCATAGACTAACCACTCGCCAATCTACCTAGTATAATTCCCGAAATAAACCACCGCTTCAAAATCTTATTTATCCTCGCTGGATATCGCTAAATCTCCTAACTCATTGATTTTACATTTACCAATCTACCTAGTACAACTCCCGAAATAAACCACCGCTTCAAAATCTTATTTATCCTCGCTAGATATCTCTAGTTCGCTCACTCTGCTCTTCCATAGACTAACCACTCGCCAATCTACCTAGTATAATTCCCGAAATAAACCACCGCTTCAAAATCTTATTTATCCTCGCTGGATATCGCTAAATCTCCTTACTCATTGATTTTACACTTACCAATCTACCTAGTACAACTCCCGAAATAAACCCCCGCTTCAATAACTTATTTATCCTCGCTGGATATCGCTAGATTCCCAACTCTGCTCTTCCATAGACTAACCACTCGCCAATCTACCTAGTATAACTCCCGAAATAAACCACCGCTTCAAAATTTTATTTATCCTCGCTGGATATCACTAAATCTCCTTCCTTTTTGATTTAACACCCCTTAATCTACCTAGTATAACTACCGAAATAAACCCCCGCTTTAAAATCTTATTTATCCTCGCTGGATATCTCTAGATCCCTCACTCTCCTCTTCCATAGACTAACCACTCGCCAATCTACCTAGTATAACTCCCGAAATAAACCACCGCTTCAATAACTTATTTATCCTCGCTGGATATCGCTAGATTCCCAACTCTGCTCTTCCATAGACTAACCACTCGCCAATCTACCTAGTATAACTCCCGAAATAATCCACCGCTTCAATAATTTATTTATCCTCGCTGGATATCGCTAGATTCCCAACTCTGCTCTTCCATAGACTAACCACTCGCCAATCTACCTAGTATAACTCCCGAAATAAACCACCGCTTCAATAATTTATTTATCCTCGCTGGATGTCGCTAGATTCCCAACTCTGCTCTTCCATAGACTAACCACTCGCCAATCTACCTAGTATAACTCCCGAAATAAACCACCGCTTCAAAATCTTATTTATCCTCGCTGGATATCGCTAAATCTCCTTAATCATTGATTTTACACTTACCAATCTACCTAGTACAATTCCCGAAATAAACCCCCGCTTCAATAATTTATTTATCCTCGCTGGATATCGCTAGATTCCCAAGTCTGCTCTTTCATAGACTAACCACTCGCCAATCTACCTAGTATAACTCCCGAAATAAACCACCGCTTCAAAATCTTATTTATCCTCGCTGGATATCGCTAAATCTCCTTACTCATTGATTTTACACTTACCAATCTACCTAGTACAACTCCCGAAATAAACCCCCGCTTCAATAATTTATTTATCCTCGCTGGATATCGCTAGATTCCCAACTCTGCTCTTCCATAGACTAACCACTCGCCAATCTACCTAGTATAACTCCCGAAATAAACCACCGCTTCAAAATCTTATTTATCCTCGCTGGATATCACTAAATCTCCTTAATCATTGATTTTACACTTACCAATCTACCTTGTACAACTCCCGAAATAAACCACCGCTTCAATAATTTATTTATCCTCGCTGGATATCGCTAGATTCCCAACTCTGCTCTTCCATAGACTAACCACTCGCCAATCTACCTAGTATAACTCCCGAAATAAACCCCCGTTTCAAAATCTTATTAATCCTAGCTGGATATCACTAAATCTCCTTCCTTTTTGATTTAACACCCCTTAATCTACCTAGTATAACTACCGAAATAAACCCCCGCTTTAAAATCTTATTTATCCTCGCTGGATATCTCTAGATCCCTCACTCTCCTCTTCCATAGACTAACCACTCGCCAATCTACCTAGTATAACTCCCGAAATAAACCACCGCTTCAATAACTTATTTATCCTCGCTGGATATCGCTAGATTCCCAACTCTGCTCTTCCATAGACTAACCACTCGCCAATCTACCTAGTATAACTCCCGAAATAAACCACCGCTTCAATAATTTATTTATCCTCGCTGGATATCGCTAGATTCCCAACTCTGCTCTTCCATAGACTAACCACTCGCCAATCTACCTAGTATAACTCCCGAAATAAACCACCGCTTCAATAATTTATTTATCCTCGCTGGATGTCGCTAGATTCCCAACTCTGCTCTTCCATAGACTAACCACTCACCAATCTACCTAGTATAACTCCCGAAATAAACCACCGCTTCAAAATCTTATTTATCCTCGCTGAATATCGCTAAATCTCCTTAATCATTGATTTTACACTTACCAATCTACCTAGTACAATTCCCGAAATAAACCCCCGCTTCAATAATTTATTTATCCTCGCTGGATATCGCTAGATTCCCAAGTCTGCTCTTTCATAGACTAACCACTCGCCAATCTACCTAGTATAACTCCCGAAATAAACCACCGCTTCAAAATCTTATTTATCCTCGCTGGATATCGCTAAATCTCCTTACTCATTGATTTTACACTTACCAATCTACCTAGTACAACTCCCGAAATAAACCCCCGCTTCAATAATTTATTTATCCTCGCTGGATATCGCTAGATTCCCAACTCTCCTCTTCCATAGACTTACCAGTCGCCAATCTACCTAGTATAACTCACCAAATAAACCCCCGCTTTAAAATCTTATTAATCCTAGCTGGATATCACTAAATCTCCTTCCTTGTTGATTTACCACTTACCAATCTACCTAGTACAACTCCCGAAATAAACCATCGCTTCAATAATTTATTTATCCTCGCTGGATATCGCTAGATTCCCAACTCTGCTCTTCCATAGACTAACCACTCGCCAATCTACCTAGTATAACTCCCGAAATAAACCACCGCTTCAATAATTTATGTATCCTCGCTGGATATCGCTAGATTCCCAACTCTGCTCTTCCATAGACTAACCACTCGCCAATCTACCTAGTATAACCCCCGAAATAAACCCCCGTTTCAAAATCTTATTTATCCTCGCTAGATATCTCTAGTTCGCTCACTCTGCTCTTCCATAGACTAACCACTCGCCAATCTACCTAGTATAATTCCCGAAATAAACCACCGCTTCAAAATCTTATTTATCCTCGCTGGATATCGCTAAATCTCCTTACTCATTGATTTTACACTTACCAATCTACCTAGTACAACTCCCGAAATAAACCACCGCTTCAATATGTTATTTATCCTCGCTGGATATCGCTAGATTCCCAACTCTGCTCTTCCATAGACTAACCACTCGCCAATCTACCTAGTATAACTCCCGAAATAAACCCCCGTTTCAAAATCTTATTTATCCTCGCTAGATATCTCTAGTTCGCTCACTCTGCTCTTCCATAGACTAACCACTCGCCAATCTACCTAGTATAATTCCCGAAATAAACCACAGCTTCAAAATCTTATTTATCCTCGCTGGATATCGCTAAATCTCCTTACTCATTGATTTTACACTTACCAATCTACCTAGAACAACTCCCGAAATAAACCACCGCTTCAATAATTTATTTATCCTCGCTGGATATCGCTAGATTCCCAACTCTGCTCTTCTATAGACTAACCACTCGCCAATCTACCTAGTATAACTCCCGAAATAAACCACCGCTTCAAAATCTAATTTATCCTCGCTGGATATCACTAAATCTCCTTAATCATTGATTTTACACTTACCAATCTACCTAGTACAACTCCCGAAATAAACCCCCGCTTTAAATCTTATTTATCCTCGCTGGATATCTCTAGATCCCTCACTCTCCTCTTCCATAGACTAACCACTCGCCAATCTACCTAGTATAACTCCCGAAATAAACCACCGCTTCAATAATTTATTTATCCTCGCTGGATATCGCTAGATTCCCAACTCTGCTCTTCTATAGACTAACCACTCGCAAATCTACCTAGTATAATTCCCGAAATAAACCACCGCTTCAAAATCTTATTTATCCTCGCTGGATATCGCTAAATCTTCTTACTCATTGATTTTACACTTACCAATCTACCTAGTACAACTCCCGAAATAAACCACCGCTTCGATAATTTATTTATCCTCGCTGGATATCGCTAGATTCCCAAGTCTGCTGTTCCATAGACTAACCACTCGCCAATCTACCTAGTATAACTCCCGAAATAAACCACCGCTTCAAAATCTTATTTATCCTCGCTGGATATCGCTAAATCTTCTTACTCATTGATTTTACACTTACCAATCTACCTAGTACAACTCCCGAAATAAACCACCGCTTCAATAATTTATTTATCCTCGCTGGATATCGCTAGATTCCCAAGTCTGCTGTTCCATAGACTAACCACTCGCCAATCTACCTAGTATAACTCCCGAAATAAACCAGCGCTTCAAAATCTTATTTATCCTCGCTGGATATCGCTAAATCTCCTTACTCATTGATTTTACACTTACCAATCTACCTAGTACAACTCCCGAAATAAACCACCGCTTCAAAATCTTATTTATCCTCGCTAGATATCTCTAGTTCGCTCACTCTGCTCTTCCATAGACTAACCACTCGCCAATCTACCTAGTATAATTCCCGAAATAAACCACCGCTTCAAAATCTTATTTATCCTCGCTGGATATCGATAAATCTCCTTACTCATTGATTTTACACTTACCAATCTACCTAGTACAACTCCCGAAATAAACCACCGCTTCAAAATCTTATTTATCCTCGCTAGATATCTCTAGTTCGCTCACTCTGCTCTTCCATAGACTAACCACTCGCCAATCTACCTAGTATAATTCCCGAAATAAACCACCGCTTCAAAATCTTATTTATCCTCGCTGGATATCGCTAAATCTCCTTACTCATTGATTTTACACTTACCAATCTACCTAGTACAACTCCCGAAATAAACCCCCGCTTCAATAATTTATTTATCCTCGCTGGATATCGCTAGATTCCCAACTCTGCTCTTCCATAGACTAACCACTCGCCAATCTACCTAGTATAACTCCCGAAATAAACCACCGCTTCAAAATCTTATTTATCCCCGCTGGATATCACTAAATCTCCTTAATCATTGATTTTACACTTACCAATCTACCTAGTACAACTCCCGAAATAATCCCCCGCTTTAAATCTTATTTATCCTCGCTGGATATCTCTAGATCCCTCACTCTCCTCTTCCATAGACTAACCACTCGCCAATCTACCTAGTATAACTCCCGAAATAAACCACCGCTTCAATAACTTATTTATCCTCGCTGGATATCGCTAGATTCCCAACTCTGCTCTTCCATAGACTAACCACTCGCCAATCTACCTAGTATTACTCCCGAAATAAACCACCGCTTCAAAATCTTATTTATCCTCGCTGGATATCACTAAATCTCCTTAATCATTGATTTTACACTTACCAATCTACCTAGTACAACTCCCGAAATAAACCCCCGCTTTAAATCTTATTTATCCTCGCTGGATATCGCTAGATCCGTCACTCTACTCTTCTATAGACTAACCACTCGCCAATCTACCTAGTACAACTCCCGAAATAAACCCCCGCTTCAAAATCTTATTAATCCTAGCTGGATATCACTAAATCTCCTTCCTTTTTGATTTAACACCCCTTAATCTACCTAGTATAACTACCGAAATAAACCCCCGCTTTAAAATCTTATTTATCCTCGCTGGATATCTCTAGATCCCTCACTCTCCTCTTCCATAGACTAACCACTCACCAATCTACCTAGTATAACTCCCGAAATAAACCACCGCTTCAATAATTTATTTATCCTCGCTGGATATCGCTAGATTCCCAACTCTGCTCTTCCATAAACTAACCACTCGCCAATCTACCTAGTATAACTCCCGAAATAAACCACCGCTTCAAAATCTTATTTATCCTCGCTGGATATCGCTAAATCTCCTTACTCATTGATTTTACACTTACCAATCTACCTAGTACAACTCCCGAAATAAACCACCGCTTCAAAATCTTATTTATCCTCGCTGGATATCGCTAAATCTCCTTACTCATTGATTTTACACTTACCAATCTACCTAGTACAACTCCCGAAATAAACCACCGCTTCAATAATTTATTTATCCTCGCTGGATATCGCTAGATTCCCAAGTCTGCTGTTCCATAGACTAACCACTCGCCAATCTACCTAGTATAACTCCCGAAATAAACCACCGCTTCAAAATCTTATTTATCCTCGCTGGATATCGGTAAATCTCCTTACTCATTGATTTTACACTTACCAATCTACCTAGTACAACTCCCGAAATAAACCACCGCTTCAAAATCTTATTTATCCTCGCTAGATATCTCTAGTTCGCTCACTCTGCTCTTCCATAGACTAACCACTCGCCAATCTACCTAGTATAATTCCCGAAATAAACCACCGCTTCAAAATCTTATTTATCCTCGCTGGATATCGCTAAATCTCCTTACTCATTGATTTTACACTTACCAATCTACCTAGTACAACTCCCGAAATAAACCCCCGCTTCAATAACTTATTTATCCTCGCTGGATATCGCTAGATTCCCAACTCTGCTCTTCCATAGACTAACCACTCGCCAATCTACCTAGTATAACTCCCGAAATAAACCACCGCTTCAAAATCTTATTTATCCTCGCTGGATATCACTAAATCTCCTTAATCATTGATTTTACACTTACCAATCTACCTAGTACAACTCCCGAAATAAACCCCCGCTTTAAATCTTATTTATCCTCGCTGGATATCGCTAGATCCGTCACTCTGCTCTTCTATAGACTAACCACTCGCCAATCTACCTAGTATAACTCCCGAAATAAACCACCGCTTCAAAATCTAATTTATCCTCGCTGGATATCACTAAATCTCCTTAATCATTGATTTTACACTTACCAATCTACCTAGTACAACTCCCGAAATAAACCCCCGCTTTAAATCTTATTTATCCTCGCTGGATATCTCTAGATCCCTCACTCTCCTCTTCCATAGACTAACCACTCGCCAATCTACCTAGTATAACTCCCGAAATAAACCACCGCTTCAATAATTTATTTATCCTCGCTGGATATCGCTAGATTCCCAACTCTGCTCTTCTATAGACTAACCACTCGCAAATCTACCTAGTATAATTCCCGAAATAAACCACCGCTTCAAAATCTTATTTATCCTCGCTGGATATCGCTAAATCTTCTTACTCATTGATTTTACACTTACCAATCTACCTAGTACAACTCCCGAAATAAACCACCGCTTCGATAATTTATTTATCCTCGCTGGATATCGCTAGATTCCCAAGTCTGCTGTTCCATAGACTAACCACTCGCCAATCTACCTAGTATAACTCCCGAAATAAACCACCGCTTCAAAATCTTATTTATCCTCGCTGGATATCGCCAAATCTTCTTACTCATTGATTTTACACTTACCAATCTACCTAGTACAACTCCCGAAATAAACCACCGCTTCAATAATTTATTTATCCTCGCTGGATATCGCTAGATTCCCAAGTCTGCTGTTCCATAGACTAACCACTCGCCAATCTACCTAGTATAACTCCCGAAATAAACCACCGCTTCAAAATCTTATTTATCCTCGCTGGATATCGCTAAATCTCCTTACTCATTGATTTTACACTTACCAATCTACCTAGTACAACTCCCGAAATAAACCACCGCTTCAAAATCTTATTTATCCTCGCTAGATATCTCTAGTTCGCTCACTCTGCTCTTCCATAGACTAACCACTCGCCAATCTACCTAGTATAATTCCCGAAATAAACCACCGCTTCAAAATCTTATTTATCCTCGCTGGATATCGATAAATCTCCTTACTCATTGATTTTACACTTACCAATCTACCTAGTACAACTCCCGAAATAAACCACCGCTTCAAAATCTTATTTATCCTCGCTAGATATCTCTAGTTCGCTCACTCTGCTCTTCCATAGACTAACCACTCGCCAATCTACCTAGTATAATTCCCGAAATAAACCACCGCTTCAAAATCTTATTTATCCTCGCTGGATATCGCTAAATCTCCTTACTCATTGATTTTACACTTACCAATCTACCTAGTACAACTCCCGAAATAAACCCCCGCTTCAATAATTTATTTATCCTCGCTGGATATCGCTAGATTCCCAACTCTGCTCTTCCATAGACTAACCACTCGCCAATCTACCTAGTATAACTCCCGAAATAAACCACCGCTTCAAAATCTTATTTATCCCCGCTGGATATCACTAAATCTCCTTAATCATTGATTTTACACTTACCAATCTACCTAGTACAACTCCCGAAATAATCCCCCGCTTTAAATCTTATTTATCCTCGCTGGATATCTCTAGATCCCTCACTCTCCTCTTCCATAGACTAACCACTCGCCAATCTACCTAGTATAACTCCCGAAATAAACCACCGCTTCAATAACTTATTTATCCTCGCTGGATATCGCTAGATTCCCAACTCTGCTCTTCCATAGACTAACCACTCGCCAATCTACCTAGTATTACTCCCGAAATAAACCACCGCTTCAAAATCTTATTTATCCTCGCTGGATATCACTAAATCTCCTTAATCATTGATTTTACACTTACCAATCTACCTAGTACAACTCCCGAAATAAACCCCCGCTTTAAATCTTATTTATCCTCGCTGGATATCGCTAGATCCGTCACTCTACTCTTCTATAGACTAACCACTCGCCAATCTACCTAGTACAACTCCCGAAATAAACCCCCGCTTCAAAATCTTATTAATCCTAGCTGGATATCACTAAATCTCCTTCCTTTTTGATTTAACACCCCTTAATCTACCTAGTATAACTACCGAAATAAACCCCCGCTTTAAAATCTTATTTATCCTCGCTGGATATCTCTAGATCCCTCACTCTCCTCTTCCATAGACTAACCACTCGCCAATCTACCTAGTATAACTCCCGAAATAAACCACCGCTTCAATAATTTATTTATCCTCGCTGGATATCGCTAGATTCCCAACTCTGCTCTTCCATAAACTAACCACTCGCCAATCTACCTAGTATAACTCCCGAAATAAACCACCGCTTCAAAATCTTATTTATCCTCGCTAGATATCTCTAGTTCGCTCACTCTGCTCTTCCATAGACTAACCACTCGCCAATCTACCTAGTATAATTCCCGAAATAAACCACCGCTTCAAAATCTTATTTATCCTCGCTGGATATCGCTAAATCTCCTTACTCATTGATTTTACACTTACCAATCTACCTAGTACAACTCCCGAAATAAACCCCCGCTTCAATAACTTATTTATCCTCGCTGGATATCGCTAGATTCCCAACTCTGCTCTTCCATAGACTAACCACTCGCCAATCTACCTAGTATAACTCCCGAAATAAACCACCGCTTCAAAATCTTATTTATCCTCGCTGGATATCACTAAATCTCCTTAATCATTGATTTTACACTTACCAATCTACCTAGTACAACTCCCGAAATAAACCCCCGCTTTAAATCTTATTTATCCTCGCTGGATATCGCTAGATCCGTCACTCTGCTCTTCCATAGACTAACCACTCGCCAATCTACCTAGTATAACTCCCGAAATAAACCACCGCTTCAAAATCTTATTTATCCTCGCTGGATATCGCTAAATCTCCTTACTCATTGATTTTACACTTACCAATCTACCTAGTACAACTCCCGAAATAAACCACCGCTTCAAAATCTTATTTATCCTCGCTGGATATCGCTAAATCTCCTTACTCATTGATTTTACACTTACCAATCTACCTAGTACAACTCCCGAAATAAACCACCGCTTCAATAATTTATTTATCCTCGCTGGATATCGCTAGATTCCCAAGTCTGCTGTTCCATAGACTAACCACTCGCCAATCTACCTAGTATAACTCCCGAAATAAACCACCGCTTCAAAATCTTATTTATCCTCGCTGGATATCGCTAAATCTCCTTACTCATTGATTTTACACTTACCAATCTACCTAGTACAACTCCCGAAATAAACCACCGCTTCAAAATCTTATTTATCCTCGCTAGATATCTCTAGTTCGCTCACTCTGCTCTTCCATAGACTAACCACTCGCCAATCTACCTAGTATAATTCCCGAAATAAACCACCGCTTCAAAATCTTATTTATCCTCGCTGGATATCGCTAAATCTCCTTACTCATTGATTTTACACTTACCAATCTACCTAGTACAACTCCCGAAATAAACCCCCGCTTCAATAACTTATTTATCCTCGCTGGATATCGCTAGATTCCCAACTCTGCTCTTCCATAGACTAACCACTCGCCAATCTACCTAGTATAACTCCCGAAATAAACCACCGCTTCAAAATCTTATTTATCCTCGCTGGATATCACTAAATCTCCTTCCTTTTTGATTTAACACCCCTTAATCTACCTAGTATAACTATCTAAATAAACCCCCGCTTTAAAATCTTATTTATCCTCGCTGGATATCTCTAGATCCCTCACTCTCCTCTTCCATAGACTTACCAGTCGCCAATCTACCTAGTATAACTCACCAAATAAACCCCCGCTTTAAAATCTTATTAATCCTAGCTGGATATCACTAAATCTCCTTCCTTGTTGATTTACCACTTACCAATCTACCTAGTACAACTCCCGAAATAAACCATCGCTTCAATAATTTATTTATCCTCGCTGGATATCGCTAGATTCCCAACTCTGCTCTTCCATAGACTAACCACTCGCCAATCTACCTAGTATAACTCCCGAAATAAACCACCGCTTCAATAATTTATGTATCCTCGCTGGATATCGCTAGATTCCCAACTCTGCTCTTCCATAGACTAACCACTCGCCAATCTACCTAGTATAACCCCCGAAATAAACCCCCGTTTCAAAATCTTATTTATCCTCGCTAGATATCTCTAGTTCGCTCACTCTGCTCTTCCATAGACTAACCACTCGCCAATCTACCTAGTATAATTCCCGAAATAAACCACAGCTTCAAAATCTTATTTATCCTCGCTGGATATCGCTAAATCTCCTTACTCATTGATTTTACACTTACCAATCTACCTAGAACAACTCCCGAAATAAACCACCGCTTCAATAATTTATGTATCCTCGCTGGATATCGCTAGATTCCCAACTCTGCTCTTCCGTAGACTAACCACTCGCCAATCTACCTAGTATAACTCCCGAAATAAACCCCCGTTTCAAAATCTTATTTATCCTCGCTAGATATCTCTAGTTCGCTCACTCTGCTCTTCCATAGACTAACCACTCGCCAATCTACCTAGTATAATTCCCGAAATAAACCACAGCTTCAAAATCTTATTTATCCTCGCTGGATATCGCTAAATCTCCTTACTCATTGATTTTACACTTACCAATCTACCTAGAACAACTCCCGAAATAAACCACCGCTTCAATAATTTATTTATCCTCGCTGGATATCGCTAGATTCCCAACTCTGCTCTTCTATAGACTAACCACTCGCCAATCTACCTAGTATAACTCCCGAAATAAACCACCGCTTCAAAATCTAATTTATCCTCGCTGGATATCACTAAATCTCCTTAATCATTGATTTTACACTTACCAATCTACCTAGTACAACTCCCGAAATAAACCCCCGCTTTAAATCTTATTTATCCTCGCTGGATATCTCTAGATCCCTCACTCTCCTCTTCCATAGACTAACCACTCGCCAATCTACCTAGTATAACTCCCGAAATAAACCACCGCTTCAATAATTTATTTATCCTCGCTGGATATCGCTAGATTCCCAACTCTGCTCTTCTATAGACTAACCACTCGCCAATCTACCTAGTATAATTCCCGAAATAAACCACCGCTTCAAAATCTTATTTATCCTCGCTGGATATCGCTAAATCGTCTTACTCATTGATTTTACACTTACCAATCTACCTAGTACAACTCCCGAAATAAACCACCGCTTCAATAATTTATTTATCCTCGCTGGATATCGCTAGATTCCCAAGTCTGCTGTTCCATAGACTAACCACTCGCCAATCTACCTAGTATAACTCCCGAAATAAACCACCGCTTCAAAATCTTATTTATCCTCGCTGGATATCGCTAAATCTCCTTACTCATTGATTTTACACTTACCAATCTACCTAGTACAACTCCCGAAATAAACCACCGCTTCAAAATCTTATTTATCCTCGCTAGATATCTCTAGTTCGCTCACTCTGCTCTTCCATAGACTAACCACTCGCCAATCTACCTAGTATAATTCCCGAAATAAACCACCGCTTCAAAATCTTATTTATCCTCGCTGGATATCGATAAATCTCCTTACTCATTGATTTTACACTTACCAATCTACCTAGTACAACTCCCGAAATAAACCACCGCTTCAAAATCTTATTTATCCTCGCTAGATATCTCTAGTTCGCTCACTCTGCTCTTCCATAGACTAACCACTCGCCAATCTACCTAGTATAATTCCCGAAATAAACCACCGCTTCAAAATCTTATTTATCCTCGCTGGATATCGCTAAATCTCCTTACTCATTGATTTTACACTTACCAATCTACCTAGTACAACTCCCGAAATAAACCCCCGCTTCAATAATTTATTTATCCTCGCTGGATATCGCTAGATTCCCAACTCTGCTCTTCCATAGACTAACCACTCGCCAATCTACCTAGTATAACTCCCGAAATAAACCACCGCTTCAAAATCTTATTTATCCCCGCTGGATATCACTAAATCTCCTTAATCATTGATTTTACACTTACCAATCTACCTAGTACAACTCCCGAAATAATCCCCCGCTTTAAATCTTATTTATCCTCGCTGGATATCTCTAGATCCCTCACTCTCCTCTTCCATAGACTAACCACTCGCCAATCTACCTAGTATAACTCCCGAAATAAACCACCGCTTCAATAACTTATTTATCCTCGCTGGATATCGCTAGATTCCCAACTCTGCTCTTCCATAGACTAACCACTCGCCAATCTACCTAGTATAACTCCCGAAATAAACCACCGCTTCAAAATCTTATTTATCCTCGCTGGATATCGCTAAATCTCCTTACTCATTGATTTTACACTTACCAATCTACCTAGTACAACTCCCGAAATAAACCACCGCTTCAAAATCTTATTTATCCTCGCTGGATATCGCTAAATCTCCTTACTCATTGATTTTACACTTACCAATCTACCTAGTACAACTCCCGAAATAAACCACCGCTTCAATAATTTATTTATCCTCGCTGGATATCGCTAGATTCCCAAGTCTGCTGTTCCATAGACTAACCACTCGCCAATCTACCTAGTATAACTCCCGAAATAAACCACCGCTTCAAAATCTTATTTATCCTCGCTGGATATCGCTAAATCTCCTTACTCATTGATTTTACACTTACCAATCTACCTAGTACAACTCCCGAAATAAACCACCGCTTCAAAATCTTATTTATCCTCGCTAGATATCTCTAGTTCGCTCACTCTGCTCTTCCATAGACTAACCACTCGCCAATCTACCTAGTATAATTCCCGAAATAAACCACCGCTTCAAAATCTTATTTATCCTCGCTGGATATCGCTAAATCTCCTTACTCATTGATTTTACACTTACCAATCTACCTAGTACAACTCCCGAAATAAACCCCCGCTTCAATAACTTATTTATCCTCGCTGGATATCGCTAGATTCCCAACTCTGCTCTTCCATAGACTAACCACTCGCCAATCTACCTAGTATAACTCCCGAAATAAACCACCGCTTCAAAATCTTATTTATCCTCGCTGGATATCACTAAATCTCCTTAATCATTGATTTTACACTTACCAATCTACCTAGTACAACTCCCGAAATAAACCCCCGCTTTAAATCTTATTTATCCTCGCTGGATATCGCTAGATCCGTCACTCTGCTCTTCCATAGACTAACCACTCGCCAATCTACCTAGTATAACTCCCGAAATAAACCACCGCTTCAAAATCTTATTTATCCTCGCTGGATATCGCTAAATCTCCTTACTCATTGATTTTACACTTACCAATCTACCTAGTACAACTCCCGAAATAAACCACCGCTTCAAAATTTTATTTATCCTCGCTGGATATCGCTAAATCTCCTTACTCATTGATTTTACACTTACCAATCTACCTAGTACAACTCCCGAAATAAACCACCGCTTCAATAATTTATTTATCCTCGCTGGATATCGCTAGATTCCCAAGTCTGCTGTTCCATAGACTAACCACTCGCCAATCTACCTAGTATAACTCCCGAAATAAACCACCGCTTCAAAATCTTATTTATCCTCGCTGGATATCGCTAAATCTCCTTACTCATTGATTTTACACTTACCAATCTACCTAGTACAACTCCCGAAATAAACCACCGCTTCAAAATCTTATTTATCCTCGCTAGATATCTCTAGTTCGCTCACTCTGCTCTTCCATAGACTAACCACTCGCCAATCTACCTAGTATAATTCCCGAAATAAACCACCGCTTCAAAATCTTATTTATCCTCGCTGGATATCGCTAAATCTCCTTACTCATTGATTTTACACTTACCAATCTACCTAGTACAACTCCCGAAATAAACCCCCGCTTCAATAACTTATTTATCCTCGCTGGATATCGCTAGATTCCCAACTCTGCTCTTCCATAGACTAACCACTCGCCAATCTACCTAGTATAACTCCCGAAATAAACCACCGCTTCAAAATCTTATTTATCCTCGCTGGATATCACTAAATCTCCTTAATCATTGATTTTACACTTACCAATCTACCTAGTACAACTCCCGAAATAAACCCCCGCTTTAAATCTTATTTATCCTCGCTGGATATCGCTAGATCCGTCACTCTACTCTTCTATAGACTAACCACTCGCCAATCTACCTAGTACAACTCCCGAAATAAACCCCCGCTATAAAATCTTATTAATCCTAGCTGGATATCACTAAATCTCCTTCCTTTTTGATTTAACACCCCTTAATCTACCTAGTATAACTACCGAAATAAACCCCCGCTTTAAAATCTTATTTATCCTCGCTGGATATCTCTAGATCCCTCACTCTCCTCTTCCATAGACTAACCACTCGCCAATCTACCTAGTATAACTCCCGAAATAAACCACCGCTTCAATAACTTATTTATCCTCGCTGGATATCGCTAGATTCCCAACTCTGCTCTTCCATAGACTAACCACTCGACAATCTACCTAGTATAACTCCCGAAATAAACCACCGCTTCAATAATTTATTTATCCTCGCTGGATATCGCTAGATTCCCAACTCTGCTCTTCCATAGACTAACCACTCGCCAATCTACCTAGTATAACTCCCGAAATAAACCCCCGTTTCAAAATCTTATTTATCCTCGCTAGATATCTCTAGTTCGCTCACTCTGCTCTTCCATAGACTAACCACTCGCCAATCTACCTAGTATAATTCCCGAAATAAACCACCGCTTCAAAATCTTATTTATCCTCGCTGGATATCGCTAAATCTCCTTACTCATTGATTTTACACTTACCAATCTACCTAGTACAACTCCCGAAATAAACCCCCGCTTCAATAACTTATTTATCCTCGCTGGATATCGCTAGATTCCCAACTCTGCTCTTCCATAGACTAACCACTCGCCAATCTACCTAGTATAACTCCCGAAATAAACCACCGCTTCAAAATCTTATTTATCCTCGCTGGATATCACTAAATCTCCTTAATCATTGATTTTACACTTACCAATCTACCTAGTACAACTCCCGAAATAAACCCCCGCTTTAAATCTTATTTATCCTCGCTGGATATCGCTAGATCCGTCACTCTACTCTTCTATAGACTAACCACTCGCCAATCTACCTAGTACAACTCCCGAAATAAACCCCCGCTTCAAAATCTTATTAATCCTAGCTGGATATCACTAAATCTCCTTCCTTTTTGATTTAACACCCCTTTATCTACCTAGTATAACTACCGAAATAAACCCCCGCTTTAAAATCTTATTTATCCTCGCTGGATATCTCTAGATCCCTCACTCTCCTCTTCCATAGACTAACCACTCGCCAATCTACCTAGTATAACTCCCGAAATAAACCACCGCTTCAATAACTTATTTATCCTCGCTGGATATCGCTAGATTCCCAACTCTGCTCTTCCATAGACTAACCACTCGCCAATCTACCTAGTATAACTCCCGAAATAAACCACCGCTTCAATAATTTATTTATCCTCGCTGGATATCGCTAGATTCCCAACTCTGCTCTTCCATAGACTAACCACTCGCCAATCTACCTAGTATAACTCCCGAAATAAACCACCGCTTCAATAATTTATTTATCCTCGCTGGATGTCGCTAGATTCCCAACTCTACTCTTCCATAGACTAACCACTCGCCAATCTACCTAGTATAACTCCCGAAATAAACCACCGCTTCAAAATCTTATTTAGCCTCGCTGGATATCGCTAAATCTCCTTAATCATTGATTTTACACTTACCAATCTACCTAGTACAATTCCCGAAATAAACCCCCGCTTCAATAATTTATTTATCCTCGCTGGATATCGCTAGATTCCCAAGTCTGCTCTTTCATAGACTAACCACTCGCCAATCTACCTAGTATAACTCCCGAAATAAACCACCGCTTCAAAATCTTATTTATCCTCGCTGGATATCGCTAAATCTCCTTACTCATTGATTTTACACTTACCAATCTACCTAGTACAACTCCCGAAATAAACCCCCGCTTCAATAACTTATTTATCCTCGCTGGATATCGCTAGATTCCCAACTCTGCTCTTCCATAGACTAACCACTCGCCAATCTACCTAGTATAACTCCCGAAATAAACCACCGCTTCAAAATCTTATTTATCCTCGCTGGATATCACTAAATCTCCTTAATCATTGATTTTACACTTACCAATCTACCTAGTACAACTCCCGAAATAAACCCCCGCTTTAAATCTTATTTATCCTCGCTGGATATCGCTAGATCCGTCACTCTACTCTTCTATAGACTAACCACTCGCCAATCTACCTAGTACAACTCCCGAAATAAACCCCCGCTTCAAAATCTTATTAATCCTAGCTGGATATCACTAAATCTCCTTCCTTTTTGATTTAACACCCCTTTATCTACCTAGTATAACTACCGAAATAAACCCCCGCTTTAAAATCTTATTTATCCTCGCTGGATATCTCTAGATCCCTCACTCTCCTCTTCCATAGACTAACCACTCGCCAATCTACCTAGTATAACTCCCGAAATAAACCACCGCTTCAATAACTTATTTATCCTCGCTGGATATCGCTAGATTCCCAACTCTGCTCTTCCATAGACTAACCACTCGCCAATCTACCTAGTATAACTCCCGAAATAAACCACCGCTTCAATAATTTATTTATCCTCGCTGGATATCGCTAGATTCCCAACTCTGCTCTTCCATAGACTAACCACTCGCCAATCTACCTAGTATAACTCCCGAAATAAACCACCGCTTCAATAATTTATTTATCCTCGCTGGATGTCGCTAGATTCCCAACTCTACTCTTCCATAGACTAACCACTCGCCAATCTACCTAGTATAACTCCCGAAATAAACCACCGCTTCAAAATCTTATTTAGCCTCGCTGGATATCGCTAAATCTCCTTTACACTTACCAATCTACCTAGTACAATTCCCGAAATAAACCCCCGCTTCAATAATTTATTTATCCTCGCTGGATATCGCTAGATTCCCAAGTCTGCTCTTTCATAGACTAACCACTCGCCAATCTACCTAGTATAACTCCCGAAATAAACCACCGCTTCAAAATCTTATTTATCCTCGCTGGATATCGCTAAATCTCCTTACTCATTGATTTTACACTTACCAATCTACCTAGTACAACTCCCGAAATAAACCCCCGCTTCAATAATTTATTTATCCTCGCTGGATATCGCTAGATTCCCAACTCTGCTCTTCCATAGACTAACCACTCGCCAATCTACCTAGTATAACTCCCGAAATAAACCCCCGCTTTAAATCTTATTTATCCTCGCTGGATATCGCTAGATCCGTCACTCTACTCTTCTATAGACTAACCACTCGCCAATCTACCTAGTACAACTCCCGAAATAAACCCCCGCTTCAAAATCTTATTAATCCTAGCTGGATATCACTAAATCTCCTTCCTTTTTGATTTAACACCCCTTAATCTACCTAGTATAACTACCGAAATAAACCCCCGCTTTAAAATCTTATTTATCCTCGCTGGATATCTCTAGATCCCTCACTCTCCTCTTCCATAGACTAACCACTCGCCAATCTACCTAGTATAACTCCCGAAATAAACCACCGCTTCAATAACTTATTTATCCTCGCTGGATATCGCTAGATTCCCAACTCTGCTCTTCCATAGACTAACCACTCGCCAATCTACCTAGTATAACTCCCGAAATAAACCACCGCTTCAATAATTTATTTATCCTCGCTGGATATCGCTAGATTCCCAACTCTGCTCTTCCATAGACTAACCACTCGCCAATCTACCTAGTATAACTCCCGAAATAAACCACCGCTTCAATAATTTATTTATCCTCGCTGGATGTCGCTAGATTCCCAACTCTGCTCTTCCATAGACTAACCACTCGCCAATCTACCTAGTATAACTCCCGAAATAAACCACCGCTTCAAAATCTTATTTATCCTCGCTGGATATCGCTAAATCTCCTTAATCATTGATTTTACACTTACCAATCTACCTAGTACAATTCCCGAAATAAACCCCCGCTTCAATAATTTATTTATCCTCGCTGGATATCGCTAGATTCCCAAGTCTGCTCTTTCATAGACTAACCACTCGCCAATCTACCTAGTATAACTCCCGAAATAAACCACCGCTTCAAAATCTTATTTATCCTCGCTGGATATCGCTAAATCTCCTTACTCATTGATTTTACACTTACCAATCTACCTAGTACAACTCCCGAAATAAACCCCCGCTTCAATAATTTATTTATCCTCGCTGGATATCGCTAGATTCCCAACTCTGCTCTTCCATAGACTAACCACTCGCCAATCTACCTAGTATAACTCCCGAAATAAACCCCCGTTTCAAAATCTTATTTATCCTCGCTAGATATCTCTAGTTCGCTCACTCTGCTCTTCCATAGACTAACCACTCGCCAATCTACCTAGTATAATTCCCGAAATAAACCACCGCTTCAAAATCTTATTTATCCTCGCTGGATATCGCTAAATCTCCTTACTCATTGATTTTACACTTACCAATCTACCTAGAACAACTCCCGAAATAAACCACCGCTTCAATAATTTATTTATCCTCGCTGGATATCGCTAGATTCCCAACTCTGCTCTTCTATAGACTAACCACTCGCCAATCTACCTAGTATAACTCCCGAAATAAACCACCGCTTCAAAATCTAATTTATCCTCGCTGGATATCACTAAATCTCCTTAATCATTGATTTTACACTTACCAATCTACCTAGTACAACTCCCGAAATAAACCCCCGCTTTAAATCTTATTTATCCTCGCTGGATATCTCTAGATCCCTCACTCTCCTCTTCCATAGACTAACCACTCGCCAATCTACCTAGTATAACTCCCGAAATAAACCACCGCTTCAATAATTTATTTATCCTCGCTGGATATCGCTAGATTCCCAACTCTGCTCTTCCATAGACTAACCACTCGCCAATCTACCTAGTATAATTCCCGAAATAAACCACCGCTTCAAAATCTTATTTATCCTCGCTGGATATCGCTAAATCTTCTTACTCATTGATTTTACACTTACCAATCTACCTAGTACAACTCCCGAAATAAACCACCGCTTCAATAATTTATTTATCCTCGCTGGATATCGCTAGATTCCCAAGTCTGCTGTTCCATAGACTAACCACTCGCCAATCTACCTAGTATAACTCCCGAAATAAACCACCGCTTCAAAATCTTATTTATCCTCGCTGGATATCGCTAAATCTCCTTACTCATTGATTTTACACTTACCAATCTACCTAGTACAACTCCCGAAATAAACCACCGCTTCAAAATCTTATTTATCCTCGCTAGATATCTCTAGTTCGCTTACTCTGCTCTTCCATAGACTAACCACTCGCCAATCTACCTAGTATAATTCCCGAAATAAACCACCGCTTCAAAATCTTATTTATCCTCGCTGGATATCGATAAATCTCCTTACTCATTGATTTTACACTTACCAATCTACCTAGTACAACTCCCGAAATAAACCACCGCTTCAAAATCTTATTTATCCTCGCTAGATATCTCTAGTTCGCTCACTCTGCTCTTCCATAGACTAACCACTCGCCAATCTACCTAGTATAATTCCCGAAATAAACCACCGCTTCAAAATCTTATTTATCCTCGCTGGATATCGCTAAATCTCCTTACTCATTGATTTTACACTTACCAATCTACCTAGTACAACTCCCGAAATAAACCCCCGCTTCAATAATTTATTTATCCTCGCTGGATATCGCTAGATTCCCAACTCTGCTCTTCCATAGACTAACCACTCGCCAATCTACCTAGTACAACTCCCGAAATAAACCACCGCTTCAAAATCTTATTTATCCTCGCTAGATATCTCTAGTTCGCTCACTCTGCTCTTCCATAGACTAACCACTCGCCAATCTACCTAGTATAATTCCCGAAATAAACCACCGCTTCAAAATCTTATTTATCACCGCTGGATATCGATAAATCTCCTTACTCATTGATTTTACACTTACCAATCTACCTAGTACAACTCCCGAAATAAACCACCGCTTCAAAATCTTATTTACCCTCGCTAGATATCTCTAGTTCGCTCACTCTGCTCTTCCATAGACTAACCACTCGCCAATCTACCTAGTATAATTCCCGAAATAAACCACCGCTTCAAAATCTTATTTATCCCCGCTGGATATCACTAAATCTCCTTAATCATTGATTTTACACTTACCAATCTACCTAGTACAACTCCCGAAATAATCCCCCGCTTTAAATCTTATTTATCCTCGCTGGATATCTCTAGATCCCTCACTCTCCTCTTCCATAGACTAACCACTCGCCAATCTACCTAGTATAACTCCCGAAATAAACCACCGCTTCAATAACTTATTTATCCTCGCTGGATATCGCTAGATTCCCAACTCTGCTCTTCCATAGACTAACCACTCGCCAATCTACCTAGTATAACTCCCGAAATAAACCACCGCTTCAAAATCTTATTTATCCTCGCTGGATATCACTAAATCTCCTTAATCATTGATTTTACACTTACCAATCTACCTAGTACAACTCCCGAAATAAACCCCCGCTTTAAATCTTATTTATCCTCGCTGGATATCGCTAGATCCGTCACTCTACTCTTCTATAGACTAACCACTCGCCAATCTACCTAGTACAACTCCCGAAATAAACCCCCGCTTCAAAATCTTATTAATCCTAGCTGGATATCACTAAATCTCCTTCCTTTTTGATTTAACACCCCTTAATCTACCTAGTATAACTACCGAAATAAACCCCCGCTTTAAAATCTTATTTATCCTCGCTGGATATCTCTAGATCCCTCACTCTCCTCTTCCATAGACTAACCACTCGCCAATCTACCTAGTATAACTCCCGAAATAAACCACCGCTTCAATAATTTATTTATCCTCGCTGGATATCGCTAGATTCCCAACTCTGCTCTTCCATAGACTAACCACTCGCCAATCTACCTAGTATAATTCCCGAAATAAACCACCGCTTCAAAATCTTATTTATCCTCGCTGGATATCGCTAAATCTCCTTACTCATTGATTTTACACTTACCAATCTACCTAGTACAACTCCCGAAATAAACCACCGCTTCAATAATTTATTTATCCTCGCTGGATATCGCTAGATTCCCAAGTCTGCTGTTCCATAGACTAACCACTCGCCAATCTACCTAGTATAACTCCCGAAATAAACCACCGCTTCAAAATCTTATTTATCCTCGCTGGATATCGCTAAATCTCCTTACTCATTGATTTTACACTTAGCAATCTACCTAGTACAACTCCCGAAATAAACCACCGCTTCAAAATCTTATTTATCCTCGCTGGATATCGATAAATCTCCTTACTCATTGATTTTACACTTACCAATCTACCTAGTACAACTCCCGAAATAAACCACCGCTTCAAAATCTTATTTATCCTCGCTAGATATCTCTAGTTCGCTCACTCTGCTCTTCCATAGACTAACCACTCGCCAATCTACCTAGTATAATTCCCGAAATAAACCACCGCTTCAAAATCTTATTTATCCTCGCTGGATATCGCTAAATCTCCTTACTCATTGATTTTACACTTACCAATCTACCTAGTACAACTCCCGAAATAAACCCCCGCTTCAATAATTTATTTATCCTCGCTGGATATCGCTAGATTCCCAACTCTGCTCTTCCATAGACTAACCACTCGCCAATCTACCTAGTACAACTCCCGAAATAAACCACCGCTTCAAAATCTTATTTATCCTCGCTAGATATCTCTAGTTCGCTCACTCTGCTCTTCCATAGACTAACCACTCGCCAATCTACCTAGTATAATTCCCGAAATAAACCACCGCTTCAAAATCTTATTTATCACCGCTGGATATCGATAAATCTCCTTACTCATTGATTTTACACTTACCAATCTACCTAGTACAACTCCCGAAATAAACCACCGCTTCAAAATCTTATTTACCCTCGCTAGATATCTCTAGTTCGCTCACTCTGCTCTTCCATAGACTAACCACTCGCCAATCTACCTAGTATAATTCCCGAAATAAACCACCGCTTCAAAATCTTATTTATCCCCGCTGGATATCACTAAATCTCCTTAATCATTGATTTTACACTTACCAATCTACCTAGTACAACTCCCGAAATAATCCCCCGCTTTAAATCTTATTTATCCTCGCTGGATATCTCTAGATCCCTCACTCTCCTCTTCCATAGACTAACCACTCGCCAATCTACCTAGTATAACTCCCGAAATAAACCACCGCTTCAATAACTTATTTATCCTCGCTGGATATCGCTAGATTCCCAACTCTGCTCTTCCATAGACTAACCACTCGCCAATCTACCTAGTATAACTCCCGAAATAAACCACCGCTTCAAAATCTTATTTATCCTCGCTGGATATCACTAAATCTCCTTAATCATTGATTTTACACTTACCAATCTACCTAGTACAACTCCCGAAATAAACCCCCGCTTTAAATCTTATTTATCCTCGCTGGATATCGCTAGATCCGTCACTCTACTCTTCTATAGACTAACCACTCGCCAATCTACCTAGTACAACTCCCGAAATAAACCCCCGCTTCAAAATCTTATTAATCCTAGCTGGATATCACTAAATCTCCTTCCTTTTTGATTTAACACCCCTTAATCTACCTAGTATAACTACCGAAATAAACCCCCGCTTTAAAATCTTATTTATCCTCGCTGGATATCTCTAGATCCCTCACTCTCCTCTTCCATAGACTAACCACTCGCCAATCTACCTAGTATAACTCCCGAAATAAACCACCGCTTCAATAATTTATTTATCCTCGCTGGATATCGCTAGATTCCCAACTCTGCTCTTCCATAGACTAACCACTCGCCAATCTACCTAGTATAATTCCCGAAATAAACCACCGCTTCAAAATCTTATTTATCCTCGCTGGATATCGCTAAATCTCCTTACTCATTGATTTTACACTTACCAATCTACCTAGTACAACTCCCGAAATAAACCACCGCTTCAATAATTTATTTATCCTCGCTGGATATCGCTAGATTCCCAAGTCTGCTGTTCCATAGACTAACCACTCGCCAATCTACCTAGTATAACTCCCGAAATAAACCACCGCTTCAAAATCTTATTTATCCTCGCTGGATATCGCTAAATCTCCTTACTCATTGATTTTACACTTAGCAATCTACCTAGTACAACTCCCGAAATAAACCACCGCTTCAAAATCTTATTTACCCTCGCTAGATATCTCTAGTTCGCTCACTCTGCTCTTCCATAGACTAACCACTCGCCAATCTACCTAGTATAATTCCCGAAATAAACCACCGCTTCAAAATCTTATTTATCCCCGCTGGATATCACTAAATCTCCTTAATCATTGATTTTACACTTACCAATCTACCTAGTACAACTCCCGAAATAATCCCCCGCTTTAAATCTTATTTATCCTCGCTGGATATCTCTAGATCCCTCACTCTCCTCTTCCATAGACTAACCACTCGCCAATCTACCTAGTATAACTCCCGAAATAAACCACCGCTTCAATAACTTATTTATCCTCGCTGGATATCGCTAGATTCCCAACTCTGCTCTTCCATAGACTAACCACTCGCCAATCTACCTAGTATAACTCCCGAAATAAACCACCGCTTCAAAATCTTATTTATCCTCGCTGGATATCACTAAATCTCCTTAATCATTGATTTTACACTTACCAATCTACCTAGTACAACTCCCGAAATAAACCCCCGCTTTAAATC
This sequence comes from Leiobunum rupestre, assembly GCF_980474605.1. Taxonomy (NCBI): domain Eukaryota; kingdom Metazoa; phylum Arthropoda; class Arachnida; order Opiliones; family Sclerosomatidae; genus Leiobunum; species Leiobunum rupestre. Next base: position 89,585 of record NC_143386.1, read on the forward strand.
TTATTTATCCTCGCTGGATATCGCTAGATCCGTCACTCTACTCTTCTATAGACTAACCACTCGCCAATCTACCTAGTACAACTCCCGAAATAAACCCCCGCTTCAAAATCTTATTAATCCTAGCTGGATATCACTAAATCTCCTTCCTTTTTGATTTAACACCCCTTAATCTACCTAGTATAACTACCGAAATAAACCCCCGCTTTAAAATCTTATTTATCCTCGCTGGATATCTCTAGATCCCTCACTCTCCTCTTCCATAGACTAACCACTCGCCAATCTACCTAGTATAACTCCCGAAATAAACCACCGCTTCAATAATTTATTTATCCTCGCTGGATATCGCTAGATTCCCAACTCTGCTCTTCCATAGACTAACCACTCGCCAATCTACCTAGTATAATTCCCGAAATAAACCACCGCTTCAAAATCTTATTTATCCTCGCTGGATATCGCTAAATCTCCTTACTCATTGATTTTACACTTACCAATCTACCTAGTACAACTCCCGAAATAAACCACCGCTTCAATAATTTATTTATCCTCGCTGGATATCGCTAGATTCCCAAGTCTGCTGTTCCATAGACTAACCACTCGCCAATCTACCTAGTATAACTCCCGAAATAAACCACCGCTTCAAAATCTTATTTATCCTCGCTGGATATCGCTAAATCTCCTTACTCATTGATTTTACACTTAGCAATCTACCTAGTACAACTCCCGAAATAAACCACCGCTTCAAAATCTTATTTATCCTCGCTAGATATCTCTAGTTCGCTCACTCTGCTCTTCCATAGACCAACCACTCGCCAATCTACCTAGTATAATTCCCGAAATAAACCACCGCTTCAAAATCTTATTTATCCTCGCTGGATATCGCTAAATCTCCTTACTCATTGATTTTTCACTTACCAATCTACCTAGTACAACTCCCGAAATAAACCCCCGCTTCAATAACTTATTTATCCTCGCTGGATATCGCTAGATTCCCAACTCTGCTCTTCCATAGACTAACCACTCGCCAATCTACGTAGTATAACTCCCGAAATAAACCACCGCTTCAAAATCTTATTTATCCTCGCTGGATATCACTAAATCTCCTTAATCATTGATTTTACACTTACCAATCTACCTAGTACAACTCCCGAAATAAACCCCCGCTTTAAATCTTATTTATCCTCGCTGGATATCGCTAGATCCGTCACTCTACTCTTCTATAGACTAACCACTCGCCAATCTACCTAGTACAACTCCCGAAATAAACCCCCGCTTCAAAATCTTATTAATCCTAGCTGGATATCACTAAATCTCCTTCCTTTTTGATTTAACACCCCTTAATCTACCTAGTATAACTACCGAAATAAACCCCCGCTTTAAAATCTTATTTATCCTCGCTGGATATCTCTAGATCCCTCACTCTCCTCTTCCATAGACTAACCACTCGCCAATCTACCTAGTATAACTCCCGAAATAAACCACCGCTTCAAAATCTTATTTATCCTCGCTGGATATCGCTAAATCTCCTTACTCATTGATTTTACACTTACCAATCTACCTAGTACAACTCCCGAAATAAACCCCCGCTTTAAATCTTATTTATCCTCGCTGGATATCGCTAGATCCGTCACTCTCCTCTTCTATAGACTAACCACTCGCCAATCTACCTAGTACAACTCCCGAAATAAACCCCCGCTTCAAAATCTTATTAATCCTAGCTGGATATCACTAAATCTCCTTCCTTTTTGATTTAACACCCCTTAATCTACCTAGTATAACTCCCGAAATAAACCACCGCTTCAATAATTTATTTATCCTCGCTGGATATCGCTAGATTCCCAACTCTGCTCTTCCATAGACTAACCACTCGCCAATCTACCTAGTATAACTCCCGAAATAAACCCCCGTTTCAAAATCTTATTTATCCTCGCTAGATATCTCTAGTTCGCTCACTCTGCTCTTCCATAGACTAACCACTCGCCAATCTACCTAGTATAATTCCCGAAATAAACCACCGCTTCAAAATCTTATTTATCCTCGCTGGATATCGCTAAATCTCCTTACTCATTGATTTTACACTTACCAATCTACCTAGTACAACTCCCGAAATAAACCACCGCTTCAAAATCTTATTTATCCTCGCTAGATATCTCTAGTTCGCTCACTCTGCTCTTCCATAGACTAACCACTCGCCAATCTACCTAGTATAATTCCCGAAATAAACCACCGCTTCAAAATCTTATTTATCCTCGCTGGATATCGCTAAATCTCCTTACTCATTGATTTTACACTTACCAATCTACCTAGTACAACTCCCGAAATAAACCACCGCTTCAAAATCTTATTTATCCTCGCTGGATATCGCTAAATCTCCTTACTCATTGATTTTACACTTACCAATCTACCTAGTACAACTCCCGAAATAAACCACCGCTTCAAAATCTTATTTATCCTCGCTAGATATCTCTAGTTCGCTCACTCTGCTCTTCCATAGACTAACCACTCGCCAATCTACCTAGTATAATTCCCGAAATAAACCACCGCTTCAAAATCTTATTTATCCTCGCTGGATATCGCTAAATCTCCTTACTCATTGATTTTACACTTACCAATCTACCTAGTACAACTCCCGAAATAAACCCCCGCTTCATAACTTATTTATCCTCGCTGGATATCGCTAGATTCCCAACTCTGCTCTTCCATAGACTAACCACTCGCCAATCTACCTAGTATAACTCCCGAAATAAACCACCGCTTCAAAATCTTATTTATCCTCGCTGGATATCACTAAATCTCCTTAATCATTGATTTTACACTTACCAATCTACCTAGTACAACTCCCGAAATAAACCCCCGCTTTAAATCTTATTTATCCTCGCTGGATATCGCTAGATCCGTCACTCTACTCTTCTATAGACTAACCACTCGCCAATCTACCTAGTACAACTCCCGAAATAAACCCCCGCTTCAAAATTTTATTAATCCTAGCTGGATATCACTAAATCTCCTTCCTTTTTGATTTAACACCCCTTAATCTACCTAGTATAACTACCGAAATAAACCCCCGCTTTAAAATCTTATTTATCCTCGCTGGATATCTCTAGATCCCTCACTCTCCTCTTCCTCAGACTAACCACTCGCCAATCTACCTAGTATTACTCCCGAAATAAACCACCGCTTCAATAACTTATTTATCCTCGCTGGATATCGCTAGATTCCCAACTCTGCTCTTCCATAGACTAACCACTCGACAATCTACCTAGTATAACTCCCGAAATAAACCACCGCTTCAATAATTTATTTATCCTCGCTGGATATCGCTAGATTCCCAACTCTGCTCTTCCATAGACTAACCACTCGCTAATCTACCTAGTATAACTCCCGAAATAAACCACCGCTTCAATAATTTATTTATCCTCGCTGGATATCGCTAGATTCCCAACTCTGCTCTTCCATAGACTAACCACTCGCCAATCTACCTAGTATAATTCCCGAAATAAACCCCCGTTTCAAAATCTTATTTATCCTCGCTAGATATCTCTAGTTCGCTCACTCTGCTCTTCCATAGACTAACCACTCGCCAATCTACCTAGTATAATTCCCGAAATAAACCCCCGCTTCAAAATCTTATTTATCCTCGCTGGATATCGCTAAATCTCCTTACTCATTGATTTTACACTTACCAATCTACCTAGTATAACTACCGAAATAAACCCCCGCTTTAAAATCTTATTTATCCTCGCTGGATATCTCTAGATCCCTCACTCTCCTCTTCCATAGACTAACCACTCGCCAATCTACCTAGTATAACTCCCGAAATAAACCACCGCTTCAAAATCTTATTTATCCTCGCTGGATATCGCTAAATCTCCTTACTCATTGATTTTACACTTACCAATCTACCTAGTACAACTCCCGAAATAAACCCCCGCTTTAAATCTTATTTATCCTCGCTGGATATCGCTAGATCCGTCACTCTCCTCTTCTATAGACTAACCACTCGCCAATCTACCTAGTACAACTCCCGAAATAAACCCCCGCTTCAAAATCTTATTAATCCTAGCTGGATATCACTAAATCTCCTTCCTTTTTGATTTAACACCCCTTAATCTACCTAGTATAACTCCCGAAATAAACCACCGCTTCAATAATTTATTTATCCTCGCTGGATATCGCTAGATTCCCAACTCTGCTCTTCCATAGACTAACCACTCGCCAATCTACCTAGTATAACTCCCGAAATAAACCCCCGTTTCAAAATCTTATTTATCCTCGCTAGATATCTCTAGTTCGCTCACTCTGCTCTTCCATAGACTAACCACTCGCCAATCTACCTAGTATAATTCCCGAAATAAACCACCGCTTCAAAATCTTATTTATCCTCGCTGGATATCGCTAAATCTCCTTACTCATTGATTTTACACTTACCAATCTACCTAGTACAACTCCCGAAATAAACCACCGCTTCAAAATCTTATTTATCCTCGCTAGATATCTCTAGTTCGCTCACTCTGCTCTTCCATAGACTAACCACTCGCCAATCTACCTAGTATAATTCCCGAAATAAACCACCGCTTCAAAATCTTATTTATCCTCGCTGGATATCGCTAAATCTCCTTACTCATTGATTTTACACTTACCAATCTACCTAGTACAACTCCCGAAATAAACCACCGCTTCAAAATCTTATTTATCCTCGCTGGATATCGCTAAATCTCCTTACTCATTGATTTTACACTTACCAATCTACCTAGTACAACTCCCGAAATAAACCACCGCTTCAAAATCTTATTTATCCTCGCTAGATATCTCTAGTTCGCTCACTCTGCTCTTCCATAGACTAACCACTCGCCAATCTACCTAGTATAATTCCCGAAATAAACCACCGCTTCAAAATCTTATTTATCCTCGCTGGATATCGCTAAATCTCCTTACTCATTGATTTTACACTTACCAATCTACCTAGTACAACTCCCGAAATAAACCCCCGCTTCATAACTTATTTATCCTCGCTGGATATCGCTAGATTCCCAACTCTGCTCTTCCATAGACTAACCACTCGCCAATCTACCTAGTATAACTCCCGAAATAAACCACCGCTTCAAAATCTTATTTATCCTCGCTGGATATCACTAAATCTCCTTAATCATTGATTTTACACTTACCAATCTACCTAGTACAACTCCCGAAATAAACCCCCGCTTTAAATCTTATTTATCCTCGCTGGATATCGCTAGATCCGTCACTCTACTCTTCTATAGACTAACCACTCGCCAATCTACCTAGTACAACTCCCGAAATAAACCCCCGCTTCAAAATCTTATTAATCCTAGCTGGATATCACTAAATCTCCTTCCTTTTTGATTTAACACCCCTTAATCTACCTAGTATAACTACCGAAATAAACCCCCGCTTTAAAATCTTATTTATCCTCGCTGGATATCTCTAGATCCCTCACTCTCCTCTTCCTCAGACTAACCACTCGCCAATCTACCTAGTATTACTCCCGAAATAAACCACCGCTTCAATAACTTATTTATCCTCGCTGGATATCGCTAGATTCCCAACTCTGCTCTTCCATAGACTAACCACTCGACAATCTACCTAGTATAACTCCCGAAATAAACCACCGCTTCAATAATTTATTTATCCTCGCTGGATATCGCTAGATTCCCAACTCTGCTCTTCCATAGACTAACCACTCGCTAATCTACCTAGTATAACTCCCGAAATAAACCACCGCTTCAATAATTTATTTATCCTCGCTGGATATCGCTAGATTCCCAACTCTGCTCTTCCATAGACTAACCACTCGCCAATCTACCTAGTATAATTCCCGAAATAAACCCCCGTTTCAAAATCTTATTTATCCTCGCTAGATATCTCTAGTTCGCTCACTCTGCTCTTCCATAGACTAACCACTCGCCAATCTACCTAGTATAATTCCCGAAATAAACCCCCGCTTCAAAATCTTATTTATCCTCGCTGGATATCGCTAAATCTCCTTACTCATTGATTTTACACTTACCAATCTACCTAGTACAACTCCCGAAATAAACTACCGCTTCAATAATTTATTTATCCTCGCTGGATATCGCTAGATTCCCAAGTCTGCTCTTCCATAGACTAACCACTCGCCAATCTACCTAGTATAACTCCCGAAATAAACCACCGCTTCAAAATCTTATTTATCCTCGCTGGATATCGCTAAATCTCCTTACTCATTGATTTTACACTTACCAATCTACCTAGTACAACTCCCGAAATAAACCCCCGCTTTAAATCTTATTTATCCTCGCTGGATATCGCTAGATCCGTCACTCTCCTCTTCTATAGACTAACCACTCGCCAATCTACCTAGTACAACTCCCGAAATAAACCCCCGCTTCAAAATCTTATTAATCCTAGCTGGATATCACTAAATCTCCTTCCTTTTTGATTTAACACCCCTTAATCTACCTAGTATAACTCCCGAAATAAACCACCGCTTCAATAATTTATTTATCCTCGCTGGATATCGCTAGATTCCCAACTCTGCTCTTCCATAGACTAACCACTCGCCAATCTACCTAGTATAACTCCCGAAATAAACCCCCGTTTCAAAATCTTATTTATCCTCGCTAGATATCTCTAGTTCGCTCACTCTGCTCTTCCATAGACTAACCACTCGCCAATCTACCTAGTATAATTCCCGAAATAAACCACCGCTTCAAAATCTTATTTATCCTCGCTGGATATCGCTAAATCTCCTTACTCATTGATTTTACACTTACCAATCTACCTAGTACAACTCCCGAAATAAACCACCGCTTCAAAATCTTATTTATCCTCGCTAGATATCTCTAGTTCGCTCACTCTGCTCTTCCATAGATTAACCACTCGCCAATCTACCTAGTATAATTCCCGAAATAAACCACCGCTTCAAAATCTTATTTATCCTCGCTGGATATCGCTAAATCTCCTTACTCATTGATTTAACACTTACCAATCTACCTAGTACAACTCCCGAAATAAACCACCGCTTCAAAATCTTATTTATCCTCGCTAGATATCTCTAGTTCGCTCACTCTGCTCTTCCATAGACTAACCACTCGCCAATCTACCTAGTATAATTCCCGAAATAAACCACCGCTTCAAAATCTTATTTATCCTCGCTGGATATCGCTAAATCTCCTAACTCATTGATTTTACACTTACCAATCTACCTAGTACAACTCCCGAAATAAACCCCCGCTTCAATAACTTATTTATCCTCGCTGGATATCGCTAGATTCCCAACTCTGCTCTTCCATAGACTAACCACTCGCCAATCTACCTAGTATAACTCCCGAAATAAACCACCGCTTCAAAATCTTATTTATCCTCGCTGGATATCACTAAATCTCCTTAATCATTGATTTTACACTTACCAATCTACCTAGTACAACTCCCGAAATAAACCCCCGCTTTAAATCTTATTTATCCTCGCTGGATATCGCTAGATCCGTCACTCTACTCTTCTATAGACTAACCACTCGCCAATCTACCTAGTACAACTCCCGAAATAAACCCCCGCTTCAAAATCTTATTAATCCTAGCTGGATATCACTAAATCTCCTTCCTTTTTGATTTAACACCCCTTAATCTACCTAGTATAACTCCCGAAATAAACCACCGCTTCAATAATTTATTTATCCTCGCTGGATATCGCTAGATTCCCAACTCTGCTCTTCCATAGACTAACCACTCGCCAATCTACCTAGTATAACTCCCGAAATAAACCCCCGTTTCAAAATCTTATTTATCCTCGCTAGATATCTCTAGTTCGCTCACTCTGCTCTTCCATAGACTAACCACTCGCCAATCTACCTAGTATAATTCCCGAAATAAACCACCGCTTCAAAATCTTATTTATCCTCGCTGGATATCGCTAAATCTCCTTACTCATTGATTTTACACTTACCAATCTACCTAGTACAACTCCCGAAATAAACCACCGCTTCAAAATCTTATTTATCCTCGCTAGATATCTCTAGTTCGCTCACTCTGCTCTTCTATAGACTAACCACTCGCCAATCTACCTAGTACAACTCCCGAAATAAACCCCCGCTTCAAAATCTTATTAATCCTAGCTGGATATCACTAAATCTCCTTCCTTTTTGATTTAACACCCCTTAATCTACCTAGTATAACTCCCGAAATAAACCACCGCTTCAATAATTTATTTATCCTCGCTGGATATCGCTAGATTCCCAACTCTGCTCTTCTATAGACTAACCACTCGCCAATCTACCTAGTATAATTCCCGAAATAAACCACCGCTTCAAAATCTTATTTATCCTCGCTGGATATCGCTAAATCTTCTTACTCATTGATTTTACACTTACCAATCTACCTAGTACAACTCCCGAAATAAACCACCGCTTCAATAATTTATTTATCCTCGCTGGATATCGCTAGATTCCCAAGTCTGCTGTTCCATAGACTAACCACTCGCCAATCTACCTAGTATAACTCCCGAAATAAACCACCGCTTCAAAATCTTATTTATCCTCGCTGGATATCGCTAAATCTCCTTACTCATTGATTTTACACTTACCAATCTACCTAGTACAACTCCCGAAATAAACCACCGCTTCAAAATCTTATTTATCCTCGCTAGATATCTCTAGTTCGCTCACTCTGCTCTTCCATAGACTAACCACTCGCCAATCTACCTAGTATAATTCCCGAAATAAACCACCGCTTCAAAATCTTATTTATCCTCGCTGGATATCGATAAATCTCCTTACTCATTGATTTTACACTTACCAATCTACCTAGTACAACTCCCGAAATAAACCACCGCTTCAAAATCTTATTTATCCTCGCTAGATATCTCTAGTTCGCTCACTCTGCTCTTCCATAGACTAACCACTCGCCAATCTACCTAGTATAATTCCCGAAATAAACCACCGCTTCAAAATCTTATTTATCCTCGCTGGATATCGCTAAATCTCCTTACTCATTGATTTTACACTTACCAATCTACCTAGTACAACTCCCGAAATAAACCCCCGCTTCAATAATTTATTTATCCTCGCTGGATATCGCTAGATTCCCAAATCTGCTCTTCCATAGACTAACCACTCGCCAATCTACCTAGTATAACTCCCGAAATAAACCACCGCTTCAAAATCTTATTTATCCCCGCTGGATATCACTAAATCTCCTAAATCATTGATTTTACACTTACCAATCTACCTAGTACAACTCCCGAAATAATCCCCCGCTTTAAATCTTATTTATCCTCGCTGGATATCTCTAGATCCCTCACTCTCCTCTTCCATAGACTAACCACTCGCCAATCTACCTAGTATAACTCCCGAAATAAACCACCGCTTCAATAACTTATTTATCCTCGCTGGATATCGCTAGATTCCCAACTCTGCTCTTCCATAGACTAACCACTCGCCAATCTACCTAGTATAACTCCCGAAATAAACCACCGCTTCAAAATCTTATTTATCCTCGCTGGATATCACTAAATCTCCTTAATCATTGATTTTACACTTACCAATCTACCTAGTACAACTCCCGAAATAAACCCCCGCTTTAAATCTTATTTATCCTCGCTGGATATCGCTAGATCCGTCACTCTACTCTTCTATAGACTAACCACTCGCCAATCTACCTAGTACAACTCCCGAAATAAACCCCCGCTTCAAAATCTTATTAATCCTAGCTGGATATCACTAAATCTCCTTCCTTTTTGATTTAACACCCCTTAATCTACCTAGTATAACTACCGAAATAAACCCCCGCTTTAAAATCTTATTTATCCTCGCTGGATATCTCTAGATCCCTCACTCTCCTCTTCCATAGACTAACCACTCGCCAATCTACCTAGTATAACTCCCGAAATAAACCACCGCTTCAATAATTTATTTATCCTCGCTGGATATCGCTAGATTCCCAACTCTGCTCTTCCATAGACTAACCACTCGCCAATCTACCTAGTATAACTCCCGAAATAAACCACCGCTTCAAAATCTTATTTATCCTCGCTGGATATCGCTAAATCTCCTTACTCATTGATTTTACACTTACCAATCTACCTAGTACAACTCCCGAAATAAACCACCGCTTCAAAATCTTATTTATCCTCGCTGGATATCGCTAAATCTCCTTACTCATTGATTTTACACTTACCAATCTACCTAGTACAACTCCCGAAATAAACCACCGCTTCAATAATTTATTTATCCTCGCTGGATATCGCTAGATTCCCAAGTCTGCTGTTCCATAGACTAACCACTCGCCAATCTACCTAGTATAACTCCCGAAATAAACCACCGCTTCAAAATCTTATTTATCCTCGCTGGATATCGCTAAATCTCCTTACTCATTGATTTTACACTTACCAATCTACCTAGTACAACTCCCGAAATAAACCACCGCTTCAAAATCTTATTTATCCTCGCTAGATATCTCTAGTTCGCTCACTCTGCTCTTCCATAGACTAACCACTCGCCAATCTACCTAGTATAATTCCCGAAATAAACCACCGCTTCAAAATCTTATTTATCCTCGCTGGATATCGCTAAATCTCCTTACTCATTGATTTTACACTTACCAATCTACCTAGTACAACTCCCGAAATAAACCCCCGCTTCAATAACTTATTTATCCTCGCTGGATATCGCTAGATTCCCAACTCTGCTCTTCCATAGACTAACCACTCGCCAATCTACCTAGTATAACTCCCGAAATAAACCACCGCTTCAAAATCTTATTTATCCTCGCTGGATATCACTAAATCTCCTTAATCATTGATTTTACACTTACCAATCTACCTAGTACAACTCCCGAAATAAACCCCCGCTTTAAATCTTATTTATCCTCGCTGGATATCGCTAGATCCGTCACTCTACTCTTCTATAGACTAACCACTCGCCAATCTACCTAGTACAACTCCCGAAATAAACCCCCGCTTCAAAATCTTATTAATCCTAGCTGGATATCACTAAATCTCCTTCCTTTTTGATTTAACACCCCTTAATCTACCTAGTATAACTACCGAAATAAACCCCCGCTTTAAAATCTTATTTATCCTCGCTGGATATCTCTAGATCCCTCACTCTCCTCTTCCATAGACTAACCACTCGCCAATCTACCTAGTATAACTCCCGAAATAAACCACCGCTTCAATAACTTATTTATCCTCGCTGGATATCGCTAGATTCCCAACTCTGCTCTTCCATAGACTAACCACTCGACAATCTACCTAGTATAACTCCCGAAATAAACCACCGCTTCAATAATTTATTTATCCTCGCTGGATATCGCTAGATTCCCAACTCTGCTCTTCCATAGACTAACCACTCGCCAATCTACCTAGTATAACTCCCGAAATAAACCACCGCTTCAATAATTTATTTATCCTCGCTGGATATCGCTAGATTCCCAACTCTGCTCTTCCATAGACTAACCACTCGCCAATCTACCTAGTATAACTCCCGAAATAAACCCCCGTTTCAAAATCTTATTTATCCTCGCTAGATATCTCTAGTTCGCTCACTCTGCTCTTCCATAGACTAACCACTCGCCAATCTACCTAGTATAATTCCCGAAATAAACCACCGCTTCAAAATCTTATTTATCCTCGCTGGATATCGCTAAATCTCCTTACTCATTGATTTTACACTTACCAATCTACCTAGTACAACTCCCGAAATAAACCCCCGCTTCAATAACTTATTTATCCTCGCTGGATATCGCTAGATTCCCAACTCTGCTCTTCCATAGACTAACCACTCGCCAATCTACCTAGTATAACTCCCGAAATAAACCACCGCTTCAAAATCTTATTTATCCTCGCTGGATATCGCTAAATCTCCTTACTCATTGATTTTACACTTACCAATCTACCTAGTACAACTCCCGAAATAAACCCCCGCTTCAATAATTTATTTATCCTCGCTGGATATCGCAAGATTCCCAACTCTGCTCTTCCATAGACTAACAACTCGCCAATCTACCTAGTATAACTCCCGAAATAAACCCCCGTTTCAAAATCTTATTTATCCTCGCTAGATATCTCTAGTTCGCTCACTCTGCTCTTCCATAGACTAACCACTCGCCAATCTACCTAGTATAATTCCCGAAATAAACCACCGCTTCAAAATCTTATTTATCCTCGCTGGATATCGCTAAATCTCCTTACTCATTGATTTTACACTTACCAATCTACCTAGAACAACTCCCGAAATAAACCACCGCTTCAATAATTTATTTATCCTCGCTGGATATCGCTAGATTCCCAACTCTGCTCTTCTATAGACTAACCACTCGCCAATCTACCTAGTATAACTCCCGAAATAAACCACCGCTTCAAAATCTAATTTATCCTCGCTGGATATCACTAAATCTCCTTAATCATTGATTTTACACTTACCAATCTACCTAGTACAACTCCCGAAATAAACCCCCGCTTTAAATCTTATTTATCCTCGCTGGATAGCTCTAGATCCCTCACTCTCCTCTTCCATAGACTAACCACTCGCCAATCTACCTAGTATAACTCCCGAAATAAACCACCGCTTCAATAATTTATTTATCCTCGCTGGATATCGCTAGATTCCCAACTCTGCTCTTCCATAGACTAACCACTCGCCAATCTACCCAGTATAATTCCCGAAATAAACCACCGCTTCAAAATCTTATTTATCCTCGCTGGATATCGCTAAATCTTCTTACTCATTGATTTTACACTTACCAATCTACCTAGTACAACTCCCGAAATAAACCACCGCTTCAATAATTTATTTATCCTCGCTGGATATCGCTAGATTCCCAAGTCTGCTGTTCCATAGACTAACCACTCGCCAATCTACCTAGTATAACTCCCGAAATAAACCACCGCTTCAAAATCTTATTTATCCTCGCTGGATATCGCTAAATCTCCTTACTCATTGATTTTACACTTACCAATCTACCTAGTACAACTCCCGAAATAAACCACCGCTTCAAAATCTTATTTATCCTCGCTAGATATCTCTAGTTCGCTCACTCTGCTCTTCCATAGACTAACCACTCGCCAATCTACCTAGTATAATTCCCGAAATAAACCACCGCTTCAAAATCTTATTTATCCTCGCTGGATATCGATAAATCTCCTTACTCATTGATTTTACACTTACCAATCTACCTAGTACAACTCCCGAAATAAACCACCGCTTCAAAATCTTATTTATCCTCGCTAGATATCTCTAGTTCGCTCACTCTGCTCTTCCATAGACTAACCACTCGCCAATCTACCTAGTATAATTCCCGAAATAAACCACCGCTTCAAAATCTTATTTATCCTCGCTGGATATCGCTAAATCTCCTTACTCATTGATTTTACACTTACCAATCTACCTAGTACAACTCCCGAAATAAACCCCCGCTTCGATAATTTATTTATCCTCGCTGGATATCGCTAGATTCCCAACTCTGCTCTTCCATAGACTAACCACTCGCCAATCTACCTAGTATAACTCCCGAAATAAACCACCGCTTCAAAATCTTATTTATCCTCGCTGGATATCGCTAAATCTCCTTACTCATTGATTTTACACTTACCAATCTACCTAGTACAACTCCCGAAATAAACCACCGCTTCAAAATCTTATTTATCCTCGCTAGATATCTCTAGTTCGCTCACTCTGCTCTTCCATAGACTAACCACTCGCCAATCTACCTAGTATAATTCCCGAAATAAACCACCGCTTCAAAATCTTATTTATCCTCGCTGGATATCGATAAATCTCCTTACTCATTGATTTTACACTTACCAATCTACCTAGTACAACTCCCGAAATAAACCACCGCTTCAAAATCTTATTTATCCTCGCTAGATATCTCTAGTTCGCTCACTCTGCTCTTCCATAGACTAACCACTCGCCAATCTACCTAGTATAATTCCCGAAATAAACCACCGCTTCAAAATCTTATTTATCCCCGCTGGATATCACTAAATCTCCTTAATCATTGATTTTACACTTACCAATCTACCTAGTACAACTCCCGAAATAATCCCCCGCTTTAAATCTTATTTATCCTCGCTGGATATCTCTAGATCCCTCACTCTCCTCTTCCATAGACTAACCACTCGCCAATCTACCTAGTATAACTCCCGAAATAAACCACCGCTTCAATAACTTATTTATCCTCGCTGGATATCGCTAGATTCCCAACTCTGCTCTTCCATAGACTAACCACTCGCCAATCTACCTAGTATAACTCCCGAAATAAACCACCGCTTCAAAATCTTATTTATCCTCGCTGGATATCACTAAATCTCCTTAATCATTGATTTTACACTTACCAATCTACCTAGTACAACTCCCGAAATAAACCCCCGCTTTAAATCTTATTTATCCTCGCTGGATATCGCTAGATCCGTCACTCTACTCTTCTATAGACTAACCACTCGCCAATCTACCTAGTACAACTCCCGAAATAAACCCCCGCTTCAAAATCTTATTAATCCTAGCTGGATATCACTAAATCTCCTTCCTTTTTGATTTAACACCCCTTAATCTACCTAGTATAACTACCGAAATAAACCCCCGCTTTAAAATCTTATTTATCCTCGCTGGATATCTCTAGATCCCTCACTCTCCTCTTCCATAGACTAACCACTCGCCAATCTACCTAGTATAACTCCCGAAATAAACCACCGCTTCAATAATTTATTTATCCTCGCTGGATATCGCTAGATTCCCAACTCTGCTCTTCCATAGACTAACCACTCGCCAATCTACCTAGTATAACTCCCGAAATAAACCACCGCTTCAAAATCTTATTTATCCTCGCTGGATATCGCTAAATCTCCTTACTCATTGATTTTACACTTACCAATCTACCTAGTACAACTCCCGAAATAAACCACCGCTTCAAAATCTTATTTATCCTCGCTGGATATCGCTAAATCTCCTTACTCATTGATTTTACACTTACCAATCTACCTAGTACAACTCCCGAAATAAACCACCGCTTCAATAATTTATTTATCCTCGCTGGATATCGCTAGATTCCCAAGTCTGCTGTTCCATAGACTAACCACTCGCCAATCTACCTAGTATAACTCCCGAAATAAACCACCGCTTCAAAATCTTATTTATCCTCGCTGGATATCGCTAAATCTCCTTACTCATTGATTTTACACTTACCAATCTACCTAGTACAACTCCCGAAATAAACCACCGCTTCAAAATCTTATTTATCCTCGCTAGATATCTCTAGTTCGCTCACTCTGCTCTTCCATAGACTAACCACTCGCCAATCTACCTAGTATAATTCCCGAAATAAACAACCGCTTCAAAATCTTATTTATCCTCGCTGGATATCGCTAAATCTCCTTACTCATTGATTTTACACTTACCAATCTACCTAGTACAACTCCCGAAATAAACCCCCGCTTCAATAACTTATTTATCCTCGCTGGATATCGCTAGATTCCCAACTCTGCTCTTCCATAGACTAACCACTCGCCAATCTACCTAGTATAACTCCCGAAATAAACCACCGCTTCAAAATCTTATTTATCCTCGCTGGATATCACTAAATCTCCTTAATCATTGATTTTACACTTACCAATCTACCTAGTACAACTCCCGAAATAAACCCCCGCTTTAAATCTTATTTATCCTCGCTGGATATCGCTAGATCCGTCACTCTACTCTTCTATAGACTAACCACTCGCCAATCTACCTAGTACAACTCCCGAAATAAACCCCCGCTTCAAAATCTTATTAATCCTAGCTGGATATCACTAAATCTCCTTCCTTTTTGATTTAACACCCCTTAATCTACCTAGTATAACTACCGAAATAAACCCCCGCTTTAAAATCTTATTTATCCTCGCTGGATATCTCTAGATCCCTCACTCTCCTCTTCCATAGACTAACCACTCGCCAATCTACCTAGTATAACTCCCGAAATAAACCACCGCTTCAATAACTTATTTATCCTCGCTGGATATCGCTAGATTCCCAACTCTGCTCTTCCATAGACTAACCACTCGACAATCTACCTAGTATAACTCCCGAAATAAACCACCGCTTCAATAATTTATTTATCCTCGCTGGATATCGCTAGATTCCCAACTCTGCTCTTCCATAGACTAACCACTCGCCAATCTACCTAGTATAACTCCCGAAATAAACCACCGCTTCAATAATTTATTTATCCTCGCTGGATATCGCTAGATTCCCAACTCTGCTCTTCCATAGACTAACCACTCGCCAATCTACCTAGTATAACTCCCGAAATAAACCCCCGTTTCAAAATCTTATTTATCCTCGCTAGATATCTCTAGTTCGCTCACTCTGCTCTTCCATAGACTAACCACTCGCCAATCTACCTAGTATAATTCCCGAAATAAACCACCGCTTCAAAATCTTATTTATCCTCGCTGGATATCGCTAAATCTCCTTACTCATTGATTTTACACTTACCAATCTACCTAGTACAACTCCCGAAATAAACCCCCGCTTCAATAACTTATTTATCCTCGCTGGATATCGCTAGATTCCCAACTCTGCTCTTCCATAGACTAACCACTCGCCAATCTACCTAGTATAACTCCCGAAATAAACCACCGCTTCAAAATCTTATTTATCCTCGCTGGATATCGCTAAATCTCCTTACTCATTGATTTTACACTTACCAATCTACCTAGTACAACTCCCGAAATAAACCCCCGCTTCAATAATTTATTTATCCTCGCTGGATATCGCTAGATTCCCAACTCTGCTCTTCCATAGACTAACCACTCGCCAATCTACCTAGTATAACTCCCGAAATAAACCCCCGTTTCAAAATCTTATTTATCCTCGCTAGATATCTCTAGTTCGCTCACTCTGCTCTTCCATAGACTAACCACTCGCCAATCTACCTAGTATAATTCCCGAAATAAACCACCGCTTCAAAATCTTATTTATCCTCGCTGGATATCGCTAAATCTCCTTACTCATTGATTTTACACTTACCAATCTACCTAGAACAACTCCCGAAATAAACCACCGCTTCAATAATTTATTTATCCTCGCTGGATATCGCTAGATTCCCAACTCTGCTCTTCTATAGACTAACCACTCGCCAATCTACCTAGTATAACTGCCGAAATAAACCACCGCTTCAAAATCTAATTTATCCTCGCTGGATATCACTAAATCTCCTTAATCATTGATTTTACACTTACCAATCTACCTAGTACAACTCCCGAAATAAACCCCCGCTTTAAATCTTATTTATCCTCGCTGGATAGCTCTAGATCCCTCACTCTCCTCTTCCATAGACTAACCACTCGCCAATCTACCTAGTATAACTCCCGAAATAAACCACCGCTTCAATAATTTATTTATCCTCGCTGGATATCGCTAGATTCCCAACTCTGCTCTTCCATAGACTAACCACTCGCCAATCTACCTAGTATAATTCCCGAAATAAACCACCGCTTCAAAATCTTATTTATCCTCGCTGGATATCGCTAAATCTTCTTACTCATTGATTTTACACTTACCAATCTACCTAGTACAACTCCCGAAATAAACCACCGCTTCAATAATTTATTTATCCTCGCTGGATATCGCTAGATTCCCAAGTCTGCTGTTCCATAGACTAACCACTCGCCAATCTACCTAGTATAACTCCCGAAATAAACCACCGCTTCAAAATCTTATTTATCCTCGCTGGATATCGCTAAATCTCCTTACTCATTGATTTTACACTTACCAATCTACCTAGTACAACTCCCGAAATAAACCACCGCTTCAAAATCTTATTTATCCTCGCTAGATATCTCTAGTTCGCTCACTCTGCTCTTCCATAGACTAACCACTCGCCAATCTACCTAGTATAATTCCCGAAATAAACCACCG
The DNA here is from genome assembly GCF_980474605.1 of Leiobunum rupestre. NCBI lineage: Eukaryota > Metazoa > Arthropoda > Arachnida > Opiliones > Sclerosomatidae > Leiobunum > Leiobunum rupestre. The sequence goes on from NC_143386.1 coordinate 107,470, forward strand.
CTTCAAAATCTTATTTATCCTCGCTGGATATCGATAAATCTCCTTACTCATTGATTTTACACTTACCAATCTACCTAGTACAACTCCCGAAATAAACCACCGCTTCAAAATCTTATTTATCCTCGCTAGATATCTCTAGTTCGCTCACTCTGCTCTTCCATAGACTAACCACTCGCCAATCTACCTAGTATAATTCCCGAAATAAACCACCGCTTCAAAATCTTATTTATCCTCGCTGGATATCGCTAAATCTCCTTACTCATTGATTTTACACTTACCAATCTACCTAGTACAACTTCCGAAATAAACCCCCGCTTCGATAATTTATTTATCCTCGCTGGATATCGCTAGATTCCCAACTCTGCTCTTCCATAGACTAACCACTCGCCAATCTACCTAGTATAACTCCCGAAATAAACCACCGCTTCAAAATCTTATTTATCCTCGCTGGATATCGCTAAATCTCCTTACTCATTGATTTTACACTTACCAATCTACCTAGTACAACTCCCGAAATAAACCACCGCTTCAAAATCTTATTTATCCTCGCTAGATATCTCTAGTTCGCTCACTCTGCTCTTCCATAGACTAACCACTCGCCAATCTACCTAGTATAATTCCCGAAATAAACCACCGCTTCAAAATCTTATTTATCCTCGCTGGATATCGATAAATCTCCTTACTCATTGATTTTACACTTACCAATCTACCTAGTACAACTCCCGAAATAAACCACCGCTTCAAAATCTTATTTATCCTCGCTAGATATCTCTAGTTCGCTCACTCTGCTCTTCCATAGACTAACCACTCGCCAATCTACCTAGTATAATTCCCGAAATAAACCACCGCTTCAAAATCTTATTTATCCCCGCTGGATATCACTAAATCTCCTTAATCATTGATTTTACACTTACCAATCTACCTAGTACAACTCCCGAAATAATCCCCCGCTTTAAATCTTATTTATCCTCGCTGGATATCTCTAGATCCCTCACTCTCCTCTTCCATAGACTAAGCACTCGCCAATCTACCTAGTATAACTCCCGAAATAAACCACCGCTTCAATAACTTATTTATCCTCGCTGGATAACGCTAGATTCCCAACTCTGCTCTTCCATAGACTAACCACTCGCCAATCTACCTAGTATAACTCCCGAAATAAACCACCGCTTCAAAATCTTATTTATCCTCGCTGGATATCACTAAATCTCCTTAATCATTGATTTTACACTTACCAATCTACCTAGTACAACTCCCGAAATAAACCCCCGCTTTAAATCTTATTTATCCTCGCTGGATATCGCTAGATCCGTCACTCTACTCTTCTATAGACTAACCACTCGCCAATCTACCTAGTACAACTCCCGAAATAAACCCCCGCTTCAAAATCTTATTAATCCTAGCTGGATATCACTAAATCTCCTTCCTTTTTGATTTAACACCCCTTAATCTACCTAGTATAACTACCGAAATAAACCCCCGCTTTAAAATCTTATTTATCCTCGCTGGATATCTCTAGATCCCTCACTCTCCTCTTCCATAGACTAACCACTCGCCAATCTACCTAGTATAACTCCCGAAATAAACCACCGCTTCAATAATTTATTTATCCTCGCTGGATATCGCTAGATTCCCAACTCTGCTCTTCCATAGACTAACCACTCGCCAATCTACCTAGTATAATTCCCGAAATAAACCACCGCTTCAAAATCTTATTTATCCTCGCTGGATATCGCTAAATCTCCTTACTCATTGATTTTACACTTACCAATCTACCTAGTACAACTCCCGAAATAAACCACCGCTTCAATAATTTATTTATCCTCGCTGGATATCGCTAGATTCCCAAGTCTGCTGTTCCATAGACTAACCACTCGCCAATCTACCTAGTATAACTCCCGAAATAAACCACCGCTTCAAAATCTTATTTATCCTCGCTGGATATCGCTAAATCTCCTTACTCATTGATTTTACACTTACCAATCTACCTAGTACAACTCCCGAAATAAACCACCGCTTCAAAATCTTATTTATCCTCGCTAGATATCTCTAGTTCGCTCACTCTGCTCTTCCATAGACCAACCACTCGCCAATCTACCTAGTATAATTCCCGAAATAAACCACCGCTTCAAAATCTTATTTATCCTCGCTGGATATCGCTAAATCTCCTTACTCATTGATTTTACACTTACCAATCTACCTAGTACAACTCCCGAAATAAACCCCCGCTTCAATAACTTATTTATCCTCGCTGGATATCGCTAGATTCCCAACTCTGCTCTTCCATAGACTAACCACTCGCCAATCTACGTAGTATAACTCCCGAAATAAACCACCGCTTCAAAATCTTATTTATCCTCGCTGGATATCACTAAATCTCCTTAATCATTGATTTTACACTTACCAATCTACCTAGTACAACTCCCGAAATAAACCCCCGCTTTAAATCTTATTTATCCTCGCTGGATATCGCTAGATCCGTCACTCTACTCTTCTATAGACTAACCACTCGCCAATCTACCTAGTACAACTCCCGAAATAAACCCCCGCTTCAAAATCTTATTAATCCTAGCTGGATATCACTAAATCTCCTTCCTTTTTGATTTAACACCCCTTAATCTACCTAGTATAACTACCGAAATAAACCCCCGCTTTAAAATCTTATTTATCCTCGCTGGATATCTCTAGATCCCTCACTCTCCTCTTCCATAGACTAACCACTCGCCAATCTACCTAGTATAACTCCCGAAATAAACCACCGCTTCAAAATCTTATTTATCCTCGCTGGATATCGCTAAATCTCCTTACTCATTGATTTTACACTTACCAATCTACCTAGTACAACTCCCGAAATAAACCCCCGCTTTAAATGTTATTTATCCTCGCTGGATATCGCTAGATCCGTCACTCTCCTCTTCTATAGACTAACCACTCGCCAATCTACCTAGTACAACTCCCGAAATAAACCCCCGCTTCAAAATCTTATTAATCCTAGCTGGATATCACTAAATCTCCTTCCTTTTTGATTTAACACCCCTTAATCTACCTAGTATAACTCCCGAAATAAACCACCGCTTCAATAATTTATTTATCCTCGCTGGATATCGCTAGATTCCCAACTCTGCTCTTCCATAGACTAACCACTCGCCAATCTACCTAGTATAACTCCCGAAATAAACCCCCGTTTCAAAATCTTATTTATCCTCGCTAGATATCTCTAGTTCGCTCACTCTGCTCTTCCATAGACTAACCACTCGCCAATCTACCTAGTATAATTCCCGAAATAAACCACCGCTTCAAAATCTTATTTATCCTCGCTGGATATCGCTAAATCTCCTTACTCATTGATTTTACACTTACCAATCTACCTAGTACAACTCCCGAAATAAACCACCGCTTCAAAATCTTATTTATCCTCGCTAGATATCTCTAGTTCGCTCACTCTGCTCTTCCATAGACTAACCACTCGCCAATCTACCTAGTATAATTCCCGAAATAAACCACCGCTTCAAAATCTTATTTATCCTCGCTGGATATCGCTAAATCTCCTTACTCATTGATTTTACACTTACCAATCTACCTAGTACAACTCCCGAAATAAACCACCGCTTCAAAATCTTATTTATCCTCGCTGGATATCGCTAAATCTCCTTACTCATTGATTTTACACTTACCAATCTACCTAGTACAACTCCCGAAATAAACCACCGCTTCAAAATCTTATTTATCCTCGCTAGATATCTCTAGTTCGCTCACTCTGCTCTTCCATAGACTAACCACTCGCCAATCTACCTAGTATAATTCCCGAAATAAACCACCGCTTCAAAATCTTATTTATCCTCGCTGGATATCGCTAAATCTCCTTACTCATTGATTTTACACTTACCAATCTACCTAGTACAACTCCCGAAATAAACCCCCGCTTCATAACTTATTTATCCTCGCTGGATATCGCTAGATTCCCAACTCTGCTCTTCCATAGACTAACCACTCGCCAATCTACCTAGTATAACTCCCGAAATAAACCACCGCTTCAAAATCTTATTTATCCTCGCTGGATATCACTAAATCTCCTTAATCATTGATTTTACACTTACCAATCTACCTAGTACAACTCCCGAAATAAACCCCCGCTTCATAACTTATTTATCCTCGCTGGATATCGCTAGATTCCCAACTCTGCTCTTCCATAGACTAACCACTCGCCAATCTACCTAGTACAACTCCCGAAATAAACCCCCGCTTCAAAATCTTATTAATCCTAGCTGGATATCACTAAATCTCCTTCCTTTTTGATTTAACACCCCTTAATCTACCTAGTATAACTACCGAAATAAACCCCCGCTTTAAAATCTTATTTATCCTCGCTGGATATCTCTAGATCCCTCACTCTCCTCTTCCATAGACTAACCACTCGCCAATCTACCTAGTATAACTCCCGAAATAAACCACCGCTTCAATAACTTATTTATCCTCGCTGGATATCGCTAGATTCCCAACTCTGCTCTTCCATAGACTAACCACTCGACAATCTACCTAGTATAACTCCCGAAATAAACCACCGCTTCAATAATTTATTTATCCTCGCTGGATATCGCTAGATTCCCAACTCTGCTCTTCCATAGACTAACCACTCGACAATCTACCTAGTATAACTCCCGAAATAAACCACCGCTTCAATAATTTATTTATCCTCGCTGGATATCGCTAGATTCCCAACTCTGCTCTTCCATAGACTAACCACTCGCCAATCTACCTAGTATAACTCCCGAAATAAACCACCGCTTCAAAATCTTATTTATCCTCGCTGGATATCGCTAAATCTCCTTACTCATTGATTTTACACTTACCAATCTACCTAGTACAACTCCCGAAATAAACCACCGCTTCAAAATCTTATTTATCCTCGCTGGATATCGCTAAATCTCCTTACTCATTGATTTTACACTTACCAATCTACCTAGTACAACTCCCGAAATAAACAACCGCTTCAAAATCTTATTTATCCTCGCTAGATATCTCTAGTTCGCTCACTCTGCTCTTCCATAGACTAACCACTCGCCAATCTACCTAGTATAATTCCCGAAATAAACCACCGCTTCAAAATCTTATTTATCCTCGCTGGATATCGCTAAATCTCCTTACTCATTGATTTTACACTTACCAATCTACCTAGTACAACTCCCGAAATAAACCCCCGCTTCATAACTTATTTATCCTCGCTGGATATCGCTAGATTCCCAACTCTGCTCTTCCATAGACTAACCACTCGCCAATCTACCTAGTATAACTCCCGAAATAAACCACCGCTTCAAAATCTTATTTATCCTCGCTGGATATCACTAAATCTCCTTAATCATTGATTTTACACTTACCAATCTACCTAGTACAACTCCCGAAATAAACCCCCGCTTCATAACTTATTTATCCTCGCTGGATATCGCTAGATTCCCAACTCTGCTCTTCCATAGACTAACCACTCGCCAATCTACCTAGTACAACTCCCGAAATAAACCCCCGCTTCAAAATCTTATTAATCCTAGCTGGATATCACTAAATCTCCTTCCTTTTTGATTTAACACCCCTTAATCTACCTAGTATAACTACCGAAATAAACCCCCGCTTTAAAATCTTATTTATCCTCGCTGGATATCTCTAGATCCCTCACTCTCCTCTTCCATAGACTAACCACTCGCCAATCTACCTAGTATAACTCCCGAAATAAACCACCGCTTCAATAACTTATTTATCCTCGCTGGATATCGCTAGATTCCCAACTCTGCTCTTCCATAGACTAACCACTCGACAATCTACCTAGTATAACTCCCGAAATAAACCACCGCTTCAATAATTTATTTATCCTCGCTGGATATCGCTAGATTCCCAACTCTGCTCTTCCATAGACTAACCACTCGCCAATCTACCTAGTATAACTCCCGAAATAAACCACCGCTTCAATAATTTATTTATCCTCGCTGGATATCGCTAGATTCCCAACTCTGCTCTTCCATAGACTAACCACTCGCCAATCTACCTAGTATAACTCCCGAAATAAACCCCCGTTTCAAAATCTTATTTATCCTCGCTAGATATCTCTAGTTCGCTCACTCTGCTCTTCCATAGACTAACCACTCGCCAATCTACCTAGTATAATTCCCGAAATAAACCCCCGCTTCAAAATCTTATTTATCCTCGCTGGATATCGCTAAATCTCCTTACTCATTGATTTTACACTTACCAATCTACCTAGTACAACTCCCGAAATAAACTACCGCTTCAATAATTTATTTATCCTCGCAGGATATCGCTAGATTCCCAAGTCTGCTCTTCCATAGACTAACCACTCGCCAATCTACCTAGTATAACTCCCGAAATAAACCACCGCTTCAAAATCTTATTTATCCTCGCTGGATATCGCTAAATCTCCTTACTCATTGATTTTACACTTACCAATCTACCTAGTACAACTCCCGAAATAAACCACCGCTTCAATAATTTATTTATCCTCGCTGGATATCGCTAGATTCCCAACTCTGCTCTTCCATAGACTAACCACTCGCCAATCTACCTAGTATAACTCCCGAAATAAACCCCCGTTTCAAAATCTTATTTATCCTCGCTAGATATCTCTAGTTCGCTCACTCTGCTCTTCCATAGACTAACCACTCGCCAATCTACCTAGTATAATTCCCGAAATAAACCACCGCTTCAAAATCTTATTTATCCTCGCTGGATATCGCTAAATCTCCTTACTCATTGATTTTACACTTACCAATCTACCTAGTACAACTCCCGAAATAAACCACCGCTTCAAAATCTTATTTATCCTCGCTAGATATCTCTAGTTCGCTCACTCTGCTCTTCCATAGACTAACCACTCGCCAATCTACCTAGTATAATTCCCGAAATAAACCACCGCTTCAAAATCTTATTTATCCTCGCTGGATATCGCTAAATCTCCTTACTCATTGATTTTACACTTACCAATCTACCTAGTACAACTCCCGAAATAAACCACCGCTTCAAAATCTTATTTATCCTCGCTGGATATCGCTAAATCTCCTTACTCATTGATTTTACACTTACCAATCTACCTAGTACAACTCCCGAAATAAACCACCGCTTCAAAATCTTATTTATCCTCGCTAGATATCTCTAGTTCGCTCACTCTGCTCTTCCATAGACTAACCACTCGCCAATCTACCTAGTATAATTCCCGAAATAAACCACCGCTTCAAAATCTTATTTATCCTCGCTGAATATCGCTAAATCTCCTTACTCATTGATTTTACACTTACCAATCTACCTAGTACAACTCCCGAAATAAACCCCCGCTTCATAACTTATTTATCCTCGCTGGATATCGCTAAATCTCCTTAATCATTGATTTTACACTTACCAATCTACCTAGTACAACTCCCGAAATAAACCCCCGCTTTAAATCTTATTTATCCTCGCTGGATATCACTAAATCTCCTTAATCATTGATTTTACACTTACCAATCTACCTAGTACAACTCCCGAAATAAACCCCCGCTTTAAATCTTATTTATCCTCGCTGGATATCGCTAGATCCGTCACTCTACTCTTCTATAGACTAACCACTCGCCAATCTACCTAGTACAACTCCCGAAATAAACCCCCGCTTCAAAATCTTATTAATCCTAGCTGGATATCACTAAATCTCCTTCCTTTTTGATTTAACACCCCTTAATCTACCTAGTATAACTACCGAAATAAACCCCCGCTTTAAAATCTTATTTATCCTCGCTGGATATCTCTAGATCCCTCACTCTCCTCTTCCATAGACTAACCACTCGCCAATCTACCTAGTATAATTCCCGAAATAAACCACCGCTTCAAAATCTTATTTATCCTCGCTGAATATCGCTAAATCTCCTTACTCATTGATTTTACACTTACCAATCTACCTAGTACAACTCCCGAAATAAACCCCCGCTTCATAACTTATTTATCCTCGCTGGATATCGCTAAATCTCCTTAATCATTGATTTTACACTTACCAATCTACCTAGTACAACTCCCGAAATAAACCCCCGCTTCATAACTTATTTATCCTCGCTGGATATCACTAAATCTCCTTAATCATTGATTTTACACTTACCAATCTACCTAGTACAACTCCCGAAATAAACCCCCGCTTTAAATCTTATTTATCCTCGCTGGATATCGCTAGATCCGTCACTCTACTCTTCTATAGACTAACCACTCGCCAATCTACCTAGTACAACTCCCGAAATAAACCCCCGCTTCAAAATCTTATTAATCCTAGCTGGATATCACTAAATCTCCTTCCTTTTTGATTTAACACCCCTTAATCTACCTAGTATAACTACCGAAATAAACCCCCGCTTTAAAATCTTATTTATCCTCGCTGGATATCTCTAGATCCCTCACTCTCCTCTTCCATAGACTAACCACTCGCCAATCTACCTAGTATAACTCCCGAAATAAACCACCGCTTCAATAACTTATTTATCCTCGCTGGATATCGCTAGATTCCCAACTCTGCTCTTCCATAGACTAACCACTCGACAATCTACCTAGTATAACTCCCGAAATAAACCACCGCTTCAATAATTTATTTATCCTCGCTGGATATCGCTAGATTCCCAACTCTGCTCTTCCATAGACTAACCACTCGCCAATCTACCTAGTATAACTCCCGAAATAAACCACCGCTTCAATAATTTATTTATCCTCGCTGGATATCGCTAGATTCCCAACTCTGCTCTTCCATAGACTAACCACTCGCCAATCTACCTAGTATAACTCCCGAAATAAACCCCCGTTTCAAAATCTTATTTATCCTCGCTAGATATCTCTAGTTCGCTCACTCTGCTCTTCCATAGACTAACCACTCGCCAATCTACCTAGTATAATTCCCGAAATAAACCACCGCTTCAAAATCTTATTTATCCTCGCTGGATATCGCTAAATCTCCTTACTCATTGATTTTACACTTACCAATCTACCTAGTACAACTCCCGAAATAAACCACCGCTTCAAAATCTTATTTATCCTCGCTAGATATCTCTAGTTCGCTCACTCTGCTCTTCCATAGACTAACCACTCGCCAATCTACCTAGTATAATTCCCGAAATAAACCACCGCTTCAAAATCTTATTTATCCTCGCTGGATATCGCTAAATCTCCTTACTCATTGATTTTACACTTAACAATCTACCTAGTACAACTCCCGAAATAAACCCCCGCTTCAATAACTTATTTATCCTCGCTGGATATCGCTAGATTCCCAACTCTGCTCTTCCATAGACTAACCACTCGCCAATCTACCTAGTATAACTCCCGAAATAAACCACCGCTTCAAAATCTTATTTATCCTCGCTGGATATCACTAAATCTCCTTAATCATTGATTTTACACTTACCAATCTACCTAGTACAACTCCCGAAATAAACCCCCGCTTTAAATCTTATTTATCCTCGCTGGATATCGCTAGATCCGTCACTCTACTCTTCTATAGACTAACCACTCGCCAATCTACCTAGTACAACTCCCGAAATAAACCCCCGCTTCAAAATCTTATTAATCCTAGCTGGATATCACTAAATCTCCTTCCTTTTTGATTTAACACCCCTTAATCTACCTAGTATAACTCCCGAAATAAACCACCGCTTCAATAATTTATTTATCCTCGCTGGATATCGCTAGATTCCCAACTCTGCTCTTCCATAGACTAACCACTCGCCAATCTACCTAGTATAACTCCCGAAATAAACCCCCGTTTCAAAATCTTATTTATCCTCGCTAGATATCTCTAGTTCGCTCACTCTGCTCTTCCATAGACTAACCACTCGCCAATCTACCTAGTATAATTCCCGAAATAAACCACCGCTTCAAAATCTTATTTATCCTCGCTGGATATCGCTAAATCTCCTTACTCATTGATTTTACACTTACCAATCTACCTAGTACAACTCCCGAAATAAACCACCGCTTCAAAATCTTATTTATCCTCGCTAGATATCTCTAGTTCGCTCACTCTGCTCTTCTATAGACTAACCACTCGCCAATCTACCTAGTACAACTCCCGAAATAAACCCCCGCTTCAAAATCTTATTAATCCTAGCTGGATATCACTAAATCTCCTTCCTTTTTGATTTAACACCCCTTAATCTACCTAGTATAACTCCCGAAATAAACCACCGCTTCAATAATTTATTTATCCTCGCTGGATATCGCTATATTCCCAACTCTGCTCTTCCATAGACTAACCACTCGCCAATCTACCTAGTATAACTCCCGAAATAAACCCCCGTTTCAAAATCTTATTTATCCTCGCTAGATATCTCTAGTTCGCTCACTCTGCTCTTCCATAGACTAACCACTCGCCAATCTACCTAGTATAATTCCCGAAATAAACCACCGCTTCAAAATCTTATTTATCCTCGCTGGATATCGCTAAATCTCCTTACTCATTGATTTTACACTTACCAATCTACCTAGTACAACTCCCGAAATAAACCACCGCTTCAAAATCTTATTTATCCTCGCTAGATATCTCTAGTTCGCTCACTCTGCTCTTCCATAGACTAACCACTCGCCAATCTACCTAGTATAATTCCCGAAATAAACCACCGCTTCAAAATCTTATTTATCCTCGCTGGATATCGCTAAATCTCCTAACTCATTGATTTTACACTTACCAATCTACCTAGTACAACTCCCGAAATAAACCACCGCTTCAAAATCTTATTTATCCTCGCTAGATATCTCTAGTTCGCTCACTCTGCTCTTCCATAGACTAACCACTCGCCAATCTACCTAGTATAATTCCCGAAATAAACCACCGCTTCAAAATCTTATTTATCCTCGCTGGATATCGCTAAATCTCCTTACTCATTGATTTTACACTTACCAATCTACCTAGTACAACTCCCGAAATAAACCCCCGCTTCAATAACTTATTTATCCTCGCTGGATATCGCTAGATTCCCAACTCTGCTCTTCCATAGACTAACCACTCGCCAATCTACCTAGTATAACTCCCGAAATAAACCACCGCTTCAAAATCTTATTTATCCTCGCTGGATATCACTAAATCTCCTTAATCATTGATTTTACACTTACCAATCTACCTAGTACAACTCCCGAAATAAACCCCCGCTTCAAAATCTTATTAATCCTAGCTGGATATCACTAAATCTCCTTCCTTTTTGATTTAACACCCCTTAATCTACCTAGTATAACTCCCGAAATAAACCACCGCTTCAATAATTTATTTATCCTCGCTGGATATCGCTAGATTCCCAACTCTGCTCTTCCATAGACTAACCACTCGCCAATCTACCTAGTATAACTCCCGAAATAAACCCCCGTTTCAAAATCTTATTTATCCTCGCTAGATATCTCTAGTTCGCTCACTCTGCTCTTCCATAGACTAACCACTCGCCAATCTACCTAGTATAATTCCCGAAATAAACCACCGCTTCAAAATCTTATTTATCCTCGCTGGATATCGCTAAATCTCCTTACTCATTGATTTTACACTTACCAATCTACCTAGTACAACTCCCGAAATAAACCCCCGCTTCAATAACTTATTTATCCTCGCTGGATATCGCTAGATTCCCAACTCTGCTCTTCCATAGACTAACCACTCGCCAATCTACCTAGTATAACTCCCGAAATAAACCACCGCTTCAAAATCTTATTTATCCTCGCTGGATATCACTAAATCTCCTTAATCATTGATTTTACACTTACCAATCTACCTAGTACAACTCCCGAAATAAACCCCCGCTTTAAATCTTATTTATCCTCGCTGGATATCGCTAGATCCGTCACTCTACTCTTCTATAGACTAACCACTCGCCAATCTACCTAGTACAACTCCCGAAATAAACCCCCGCTTCAAAATCTTATTAATCCTAGCTGGATATCACTAAATCTCCTTCCTTTTTGATTTAACACCCCTTAATCTACCTAGTATAACTCCCGAAATAAACCACCGCTTCAATAATTTATTTATCCTCGCTGGATATCGCTAGATTCCCAACTCTGCTCTTCCATAGACTAACCACTCGCCAATCTACCTAGTATAACTCCCGAAATAAACCCCCGTTTCAAAATCTTATTTATCCTCGCTAGATATCTCTAGTTCGCTCACTCTGCTCTTCCATAGACTAACCACTCGCCAATCTACCTAGTATAATTCCCGAAATAAACCACCGCTTCAAAATCTTATTTATCCTCGCTGGATATCGCTAAATCTCCTTACTCATTGATTTTACACTTACCAATCTACCTAGTACAACTCCCGAAATAAACCACCGCTTCAAAATCTTATTTATCCTCGCTAGATATCTCTAGTTCGCTCACTCTGCTCTTCCATAGACTAACCACTCGCCAATCTACCTAGTATAATTCCCGAAATAAACCACCGCTTCAAAATCTTATTTATCCTCGCTGGATATCGCTAAATCTCCTAACTCATTGATTTTACACTTACCAATCTACCTAGTACAACTCCCGAAATAAACCACCGCTTCAAAATCTTATTTATCCTCGCTAGATATCTCTAGTTCGCTCACTCTGCTCTTCCATAGACTAACCACTCGCCAATCTACCTAGTATAATTCCCGAAATAAACCACCGCTTCCAAATCTTATTTATCCTCGCTGGATATCGCTAAATCTCCTTACTCATTGATTTTACACTTACCAATCTACCTAGTACAACTCCCGAAATAAACCCCCGCTTCAATAACTTATTTATCCTCGCTGGATATCGCTAGATTCCCAACTCTGCTCTTCCATAGACTAACCACTCGCCAATCTACCTAGTATAATTCCCGAAATAAACCCCCGCTTCAAAATCTTATTTATCCTCGCTGGATATCGCTAAATCTCCTTACTCATTGATTTTACACTTACCAATCTACCTAGTACAACTCCCGAAATAAACCACCGCTTCAATAATTTATTTATCCTCGCTGGATATCGCTAGATTCCCAAGTCTGCTCTTCCATAGACTAACCACTCGCCAATCTACCTAGTATAACTCCCGAAATAAACCACCGCTTCAAAATCTTATTTATCCTCGCTGGATATCGCTAAATCTCCTTACTCATTGATTTTACACTTACCAATCTACCTAGTACAACTCCCGAAATAAACCCCCGCTTTAAATCTTATTTATCCTCGCTGGATATCGCTAGATCCGTCACTCTCCTCTTCTATAGACTAACCACTCGCCAATCTACCTAGTACAACTCCCGAAATAAACCCCCGCTTCAAAATCTTATTAATCCTAGCTGGATATCACTAAATCTCCTTCCTTTTTGATTTAACACCCCTTAATCTACCTAGTATAACTCCCGAAATAAACCACCGCTTCAATAATTTATTTATCCTCGCTGGATATCGCTAGATTCCCAACTCTGCTCTTCCATAGACTAACCACTCGCCAATCTACCTAGTATAACTCCCGAAATAAACCCCCGTTTCAAAATCTTATTTATCCTCGCTAGATATCTCTAGTTCGCTCACTCTGCTCTTCCATAGACTAACCACTCGCCAATCTACCTAGTATAATTCCCGAAATAAACCACCGCTTCAAAATCTTATTTATCCTCGCTGGATATCGCTAAATCTCCTTACTCATTGATTTTACACTTACCAATCTACCTAGTACAACTCCCGAAATAAACCACCGCTTCAAAATCTTATTTATCCTCGCTAGATATCTCTAGTTCGCTCACTCTGCTCTTCCATAGACTAACCACTCGCCAATCTACCTAGTATAATTCCCGAAATAAACCCCCGCTTCAAAATCTTATTTATCCTCGCTGGATATCGCTAAATCTCCTTACTCATTGATTTTACACTTACCAATCTACCTAGTACAACTCCCGAAATAAACCACCGCTTCAATAATTTATTTATCCTCGCTGGATATCGCTAGATTCCCAAGTCTGCTCTTCCATAGACTAACCACTCGCCAATCTACCTAGTATAACTCCCGAAATAAACCACCGCTTCAAAATCTTATTTATCCTCGCTGGATATCGCTAAATCTCCTTACTCATTGATTTTACACTTACCAATCTACCTAGTACAACTCCCGAAATAAACCCCCGCTTTAAATCTTATTTATCCTCGCTGGATATCGCTAGATCCGTCACTCTCCTCTTCTATAGACTAACCACTCGCCAATCTACCTAGTACAACTCCCGAAATAAACCCCCGCTTCAAAATCTTATTAATCCTAGCTGGATATCACTAAATCTCCTTCCTTTTTGATTTAACACCCCTTAATCTACCTAGTATAACTCCCGAAATAAACCACCGCTTCAATAATTTATTTATCCTCGCTGGATATCGCTAGATTCCCAACTCTGCTCTTCCATAGACTAACCACTCGCCAATCTACCTAGTATAACTCCCGAAATAAACCCCCGTTTCAAAATCTTATTTATCCTCGCTAGATATCTCTAGTTCGCTCACTCTGCTCTTCCATAGACTAACCACTCGCCAATCTACCTAGTATAATTCCCGAAATAAACCACCGCTTCAAAATCTTATTTATCCTCGCTGGATATCGCTAAATCTCCTTACTCATTGATTTTACACTTACCAATCTACCTAGTACAACTCCCGAAATAAACCACCGCTTCAAAATCTTATTTATCCTCGCTAGATATCTCTAGTTCGCTCACTCTGCTCTTCCATAGACTAACCACTCGCCAATCTACCTAGTATAATTCCCGAAATAAACCACCGCTTCAAAATCTTATTTATCCTCGCTGGATATCGCTAAATCTCCTAACTCATTGATTTTACACTTACCAATCTACCTAGTACAACTCCCGAAATAAACCACCGCTTCAAAATCTTATTTATCCTCGCTAGATATCTCTAGTTCGCTCACTCTGCTCTTCCATAGACTAACCACTCGCCAATCTACCTAGTATAATTCCCGAAATAAACCACCGCTTCAAAATCTTATTTATCCTCGCTGGATATCGCTAAATCTCCTTACTCATTGATTTTACACTTACCAATCTACCTAGTACAACTCCCGAAATAAACCCCCGCTTTAAATCTTATTTATCCTCGCTGGATATCGCTAGATCCGTCACTCTCCTCTTCTATAGACTAACCACTCGCCAATCTACCTAGTACAACTCCCGAAATAAACCCCCGCTTCAAAATCTTATTAATCCTAGCTGGATATCACTAAATCTCCTTCCTTTTTGATTTAACACCCCTTAATCTACCTAGTATAACTCCCGAAATAAACCACCGCTTCAATAATTTATTTATCCTCGCTGGATATCGCTAGATTCCCAACTCTGATCTTCCATAGACTAACCACTCGCCAATCTACCTAGTATAACTCCCGAAATAAACCCCCGTTTCAAAATCTTATTTATCCTCGCTAGATATCTCTAGTTCGCTCACTCTGCTCTTCCATAGACTAACCACTCGCCAATCTACCTAGTATAATTCCCGAAATAAACCACCGCTTCAAAATCTTATTTATCCTCGCTGGATATCGCTAAATCTCCTTACTCATTGATTTTACACTTACCAATCTACCTAGTACAACTCCCGAAATAAACCACCGCTTCAAAATCTTATTTATCCTCGCTAGATATCTCTAGTTCGCTCACTCTGCTCTTCCATAGACTAACCACTCGCCAATCTACCTAGTATAATTCCCGAAATAAACCACCGCTTCAAAATCTTATTTATCCTCGCTGGATATCCCTAAATCTCCTAACTCATTGATTTTACACTTACCAATCTACCTAGTACAACTCCCGAAATAAACCACCGCTTCAAAATCTTATTTATCCTCGCTAGATATCTCTAGTTCGCTCACTCTGCTCTTCCATAGACTAACCACTCGCCAATCTACCTAGTATAATTCCCGAAATAAACCACCGCTTCAAAATCTTATTTATCCTCGCTGGATATCGCTAAATCTCCTTACTCATTGATTTTACACTTACCAATCTACCTAGTACAACTCCCGAAATAAACCCCCGCTTCAATAACTTATTTATCCTCGCTAGATATCTCTAGTTCGCTCACTCTGCTCTTCCATAGACTAACCACTCGCCAATCTACCTAGTATAATTCCCGAAATAAACCACCGCTTCAAAATCTTATTTATCCTCGCTGGATATCGCTAAATCTCCTTACTCATTGATTTTACACTTACCAATCTACCTAGTACAACTCCCGAAATAAACCACCGCTTCAAAATCTTATTTATCCTCGCTAGATATCTCTAGTTCGCTCACTCTGCTCTTCCATAGACTAACCACTCGCCTATCTACCTAGTATAATTCCCGAAATAAACCACCGCTTCAAAATCTTATTTATCCTCGCTGGATATCGCTAAATCTCCTAACTCATTGATTTTACACTTACCAATCTACCTAGTACAACTCCCGAAATAAACCACCGCTTCAAAATCTTATTTATCCTCGCTAGATATCTGTAGTTCGCTCACTCTGCTCTTCCATAGACTAACCACTCGCCAATCTACCTAGTATAATTCCCGAAATAAACCACCGCTTCAAAATCTTATTTATCCTCGCTGGATATCGCTAAATCTCCTTACTCATTGATTTTACACTTACCAATCTACCTAGTACAACTCCCGAAATAAACCACCGCTTCAAAATCTTATTTATCCTCGCTAGATATCTCTAGTTCGCTCACTCTGCTCTTCCATAGACTAACCACTCGCCAATCTACCTAGTATAATTCCCGAAATAAACCACCGCTTCAAAATCTTATTTATCCTCGCTGGATATCCCTAAATCTCCTAACTCATTGATTTTACACTTACCAATCTACCTAGTACAACTCCCGAAATAAACCACCGCTTCAAAATCTTATTTATCCTCGCTAGATATCTCTAGTTCGCTCACTCTGCTCTTCCATAGACTAACCACTCGCCAATCTACCTAGTATAATTCCCGAAATAAACCACCGCTTCAAAATCTTATTTATCCTCGCTGGATATCGCTAAATCTCCTTACTCATTGATTTTACACTTACCAATCTACCTAGTACAACTCCCGAAATAAACCCCCGCTTCAATAACTTATTTATCCTCGCTAGATATCTCTAGTTCGCTCACTCTGCTCTTCCATAGACTAACCACTCGCCAATCTACCTAGTATAATTCCCGAAATAAACCACCGCTTCAAAATCTTATTTATCCTCGCTGGATATCGCTAAATCTCCTTACTCATTGATTTTACACTTACCAATCTACCTAGTACAACTCCCGAAATAAACCACCGCTTCAAAATCTTATTTATCCTCGCTAGATATCTCTAGTTCGCTCACTCTGCTCTTCCATAGACTAACCACTCGCCTATCTACCTAGTATAATTCCCGAAATAAACCACCGCTTCAAAATCTTATTTATCCTCGCTGGATATCGCTAAATCTCCTAACTCATTGATTTTACACTTACCAATCTACCTAGTACAACTCCCGAAATAAACCACCGCTTCAAAATCTTATTTATCCTCGCTAGATATCTGTAGTTCGCTCACTCTGCTCTTCCATAGACTAACCACTCGCCAATCTACCTAGTATAATTCCCGAAATAAACCACCGCTTCAAAATCTTATTTATCCTCGCTGGATATCGCTAAATCTCCTTACTCATTGATTTTACACTTACCAATCTACCTAGTACAACTCCCGAAATAAACCCCCGCTTTAAATCTTATTTATCCTCGCTGGATATCGCTAGATCCGTCACTCTCCTCTTGTATAGACTAACCACTCGCCAATCTACCTAGTACAACTCCCGAAATAAACCCCCGCTTCAAAATCTTATTAATCCTAGCTGGATATCACTAAATCTCCTTCCTTTTTGATTTAACACCCCTTAATCTACCTAGTATAACTCCCGAAATAAACCACCGCTTCAATAATTTATTTATCCTCGCTGGATATCGCTAGATTCCCAACTCTGATCTTCCATAGACTAACCACTCGCCAATCTACCTAGTATAACTCCCGAAATAAACCCCCGTTTCAAAATCTTATTTATCCTCGCTAGATATCTCTAGTTCGCTCACTCTGCTCTTCCATAGACTAACCACTCGCCAATCTACCTAGTATAATTCCCGAAATAAACCACCGCTTCAAAATCTTATTTATCCTCGCTGGATATCGCTAAATCTCCTTACTCATTGATTTTACACTTACCAATCTACCTAGTACAACTCCCGAAATAAACCACCGCTTCAAAATCTTATTTATCCTCGCTAGATATCTCTAGTTCGCTCACTCTGCTCTTCCATAGACTAACCACTCGCCAATCTACCTAGTATAATTCCCGAAATAAACCACCGCTTCAAAATCTTATTTATCCTCGCTGGATATCGCTAAATCTCCTTAATCATTGATTTTACACTTACCAATCTACCTAGTACAACTCCCGAAATAAACCCCCGCTTTAAATCTTATTTATCCTCGCTGGATATCGCTAGATCCGTCACTCTACTCTTCTATAGACTAACCACTCGCCAATCTACCTAGTACAACTCCCGAAATAAACCCCCGCTTCAAAATCTTATTAATCCTAGCTGGATATCACTAAATCTCCTTCCTTTTTGATTTAACACCCCTTAATCTACCTAGTATAACTACCGAAATAAACCCCCGCTTTAAAATCTTATTTATCCTCGCTGGATATCTCTAGATCCCTCACTCTCCTCTTCCATAGACTAACCACTCGCCAATCTACCTAGTATAACTCCCGAAATAAACCACCGCTTCAATAACTTATTTATCCTCGCTGGATATCGCTAGATTCCCAACTCTGCTCTTCCATAGACTAACCACTCGCCAATCTACCTAGTATAACTCCCGAAATAAACCACCGCTTCAATAATTTATTTATCCTCGCTGGATATCGCTAGATTCCCAACTCTGCTCTTCCATAGACTAACCACTCGCCAATCTACCTAGTATAACTCCCGAAATAAACCACCGCTTCAATAATTTATTTATCCTCGCTGGATGTCGCTAGATTCCCAACTCTGCTCTTCCATAGACTAACCACTCGCCAATCTACCTAGTATAACTCCCGAAATAAACCACCGCTTCAAAATCTTATTTATCCTCGCTGGATATCGCTAAATCTCCTTAATCATTGATTTTACACTTACCAATCTACCTAGTACAATTCCCGAAATAAACCCCCGCTTCAATAATTTATTTATCCTCGCTGGATATCGCTAGATTCCCAAGTCTGCTCTTTCATAGACTAACCACTCGCCAATCTACCTAGTATAACTCCCGAAATAAACCACCGCTTCAAAATCTTATTTATCCTCGCTGGATATCGCTAAATCTCCTTACTCATTGATTTTACACTTACCAATCTACCTAGTACAACTCCCGAAATAAACCCCCGCTTCAATAATTTATTTATCCTCGCTGGATATCGCTAGATTCCCAACTCTGCTCTTCCATAGACTAACCACTCGCCAATCTACCTAGTATAACTCCCGAAATAAACCACCGCTTCAAAATCTTATTTATCCTCGCTGGATATCTCTAGTTCGCTCACTCTGCTCTTCCATAGACTAACCACTCGCCAATCTACCTAGTATAATTCCCGAAATAAACCACCGCTTCAAAATCTTATTTATCCTCGCTGGATATCGCTAAATCTCCTTACTCATTGATTTTACACTTACCAATCTACCTAGTACAACTCCCGAAATAAACCCCCGCTTCAATAACTTATTTATCCTCGCTAGATATCTCTAGTTCGCTCACTCTGCTCTTCCATAGACTAACCACTCGCCAATCTACCTAGTATAATTCCCGAAATAAACCACCGCTTCAAAATCTTATTTATCCTCGCTGGATATCGCTAAATCTCCTTACTCATTGATTTTACACTTACCAATCTACCTAGTACAACTCCCGAAATAAACCCCCGCTTTAAATCTTATTTATCCTCGCTGGATATCGCTAGATCCGTCACTCTCCTCTTCTATAGACTAACCACTCGCCAATCTACCTAGTACAACTCCCGAAATAAACCCCCGCTTCAAAATCTTATTAATCCTAGCTGGATATCACTAAATCTCCTTCCTTTTTGATTTAACACCCCTTAATCTACCTAGTATAACTCCCGAAATAAACCACCGCTTCAATAATTTATTTATCATCGCTGGATATCGCTAGATTCCCAACTCTGCTCTTCCATAGACTAACCACTCGCCAATCTACCTAGTATAACTCCCGAAATAACCCCCGTTTCAAAATCTTTTTTATCCTCGCTAGATATCTCTAGTTCGCTCACTCTGCTCTTCCATAGACTAACCACTCGCCAATCTACCTAGTATAATTCCCGAAATAAACCACCGCTTCAAAATCTTATTTATCCTCGCTGGATATCGCTAAATCTCCTTACTCATTGATTTTACACTTACCAATCTACCTAGTACAACTCCCGAAATAAACCACCGCTTCAAAATCTTATTTATCCTCGCTAGATATCTCTAGTTCGCTCACTCTGCTCTTCCATAGACTAACCACTCGCCAATCTACCTAGTATAATTCCCGAAATAAACCACCGCTTCAAAATCTTATTTATCCTCGCTGGATATCGCTAAATCTCCTAACTCATTGATTTTACACTTACCAATCTACCTAGTACAACTCCCGAAATAAACCACCGCTTCAAAATCTTATTTATCCTCGCTAGATATCTCTAGTTCGCTCACTCTGCTCTTCCATAGACTAACCACTCGCCAATCTACCTAGTATAACTCCCGAAATAAACCACCGCTTCAAAATCTTATTTATCCTCGCTGGATATCACTAAATCTCCTTAATCATTGATTTTACACTTACCAATCTACCTAGTACAACTCCCGAAATAAACCCCCGCTTTAAATCTTATTTATCCTCGCTGGATATCGCTAGATCCGTCACTCTACTCTTCTATAGACTAACCACTCGCCAATCTACCTAGTACAACTCCCGAAATAAACCCCCGCTTCAAAATCTTATTAATCCTAGCTGGATATCACTAAATCTCCTTCCTTTTTGATTTAACACCCCTTAATCTACCTAGTATAACTCCCGAAATAAACCACCGCTTCAATAATTTATTTATCCTCGCTGGATATCGCTAGATTCCCAACTCTGCTCTTCCATAGACTAACCACTCGCCAATCTACCTAGTATAACTCCCGAAATAAACCCCCGTTTCAAAATCTTATTTATCCTCGCTAGATATCTCTAGTTCGCTCACTCTGCTCTTCCATAGACTAACCACTCGCCAATCTACCTAGTATAATTCCCGAAATAAACCACCGCTTCAAAATCTTATTTATCCTCGCTGGATATCGCTAAATCTCCTTACTCATTGATTTTACACTTACCAATCTACCTAGTACAACTCCCGAAATAAACCACCGCTTCAAAATCTTATTTATCCTCGCTAGATATCTCTAGTTCGCTCACTCTGCTCTTCCATAGACTAACCACTCGCCAATCTACCTAGTATAATTCCCGAAATAAACCACCGCTTCAAAATCTTATTTATCCTCGCTGGATATCGCTAAATCTCCTTACTCATTGATTTTACACTTATCAATCTACCTAGTACAACTCCCGAAATAAACCCCCGCTTCAATAACTTATTTATCCTCGCTGGATATCGCTAGATTCCCAACTCTGTTCTTCCATAGACTAACCACTCGCCAATCTACCTAGTATAACTCCCGAAATAAACCACCGCTTCAAAATCTTATTTATCCTCGCTGGATATCACTAAATCTCCTTAATCATTGATTTTACACTTACCAATCTACCTAGTACAACTCCCGAAATAAACCCCCGCTTTAAATCTTATTTATCCTCGCTGGATATCGCTAGATCCGTCACTCTACTCTTCTATAGACTAACCACTCGCCAATCTACCTAGTACAACTCCCGAAATAAACCCCCGCTTCAAAATCTTATTAATCCTAGCTGGATATCACTAAATCTCCTTCCTTTTTGATTTAACACCCCTTAATCTACCTAGTATAACTACCGAAATAAACCCCCGCTTTAAAATCTTATTTATCCTCGCTGGATATCTCTAGATCCCTCACTCTCCTCTTCCATAGACTAACCACTCGCCAATCTACCTAGTATAACTCCCGAAATAAACCACCGCTTCAATAACTTATTTATCCTCGCTGGATATCGCTAGATTCCCAACTCTGCTCTTCCATAGACTAACCACTCGCCAATCTACCTAGTATAACTCCCGAAATAAACCACCGCTTCAATAATTTATTTATCCTCGCTGGATATCGCTAGATTCCCAACTCTGCTCTTCCATAGACTAACCACTCGCCAATCTACCTAGTATAACTCCCGAAATAAACCACCGCTTCAATAATTTATTTATCCTCGCTGGATGTCGCTAGATTCCCAACTCTGCTCTTCCATAGACTAACCACTCGCCAATCTACCTAGTATAACTCCCGAAATAAACCACCGCTTCAAAATCTTATTTATCCTCGCTGGATATCGCTAAATCTCCTTAATCATTGATTTTACACTTACCAATCTACCTAGTACAATTCCCGAAATAAACCCCCGCTTCAATAATTTATTTATCCTCGCTGGATATCGCTAGATTCCCAAGTCTGCTCTTTCATAGACTAACCACTCGCCAATCTACCTAGTATAACTCCCGAAATAAACCACCGCTTCAAAATCTTATTTATCCTCGCTGGATATCGCTAAATCTCCTTACTCATTGATTTTACACTTACCAATCTACCTAGTACAACTCCCGAAATAAACCCCCGCTTCAATAATTTATTTATCCTCGCTGGATATCGCTAGATTCCCAACTCTGCTCTTCCATAGACTAACCACTCGCCAATCTACCTAGTATAACTCCCGAAATAAACCACCGCTTCAAAATCTTATTTATCCTCGCTGGATATCACTAAATCTCCTTAATCATTGATTTTACACTTACCAATCTACCTAGTACAACTCCCGAAATAAACCACCGCTTCAATAATTTATTTATCCTCGCTGGATATCGCTAGATTTCCAACTCTGCTCTTCCATAGACTAACCACTCGCCAATCTACCTAGTATAACTCCCGAAATAAACCCCCGTTTCAAAATCTTATTTATCCTCGCTAGATATCTCTAGTTCGCTCACTCTGCTCTTCCATAGACTAACCACTCGCCAATCTACCTAGTATAATTCCCGAAATAAACCACCGCTTCAAAATCTTATTTATCCTCGCTGGATATCGCTAAATCTCCTCATTGATTTTACACTTACCAATCTACCTAGTACAACTCCCGAAATAAACCCCCGCTTTAAATCTTATTTATCCTCGCTGGATATCACTAAATCTCCTTCCTTTTTGATTTAACACCCCTTAATCTACCTAGTATAACTATCTAAATAAACCCCCGCTTTAAAATCTTATTTATCCTCGCTGGATATCTCTAGATCCCTCACTCTCCTCTTCCATAGACTTACCAGTCGCCAATCTACCTAGTACAACTCCCGAAATAAACCCCCGCTTTAAATCTTATTTATCCTCGCTGGATATCACTAAATCTCCTTCCTTTTTGATTTAACACCCCTTAATCTACCTAGTATAACTATCTAAATAAACCCCCGCTTTAAAATCTTATTTATCCTCGCTAGATATCTCTAGTTCGCTCACTCTGCTCTTCCATAGACTAATCACTCGCCAATCTACCTAGTATAATTCCCGAAATAAACCACCGCTTCAAAATCTTATTTATCCTCGCTGGATATCGCTAAATCTCCTTACTCATTGATTTTACACTTACCAATCTACCTAGTACAACTCCCGAAATAAACCACCGCTTCAATAATTTATTTATCCTCGCTGGATATCGCTAGATTCCCAACTCTGCTCTTCCATAGACTAACCACTCGCCAATCTACCTAGTATAACTCCCGAAATAAACCCCCGTTTCAAAATCTTATTTATCCTCGCTAGATATCTCTAGTTCGCTCACTCTGCTCTTCCATAGACTAACCACTCGCCAATCTACCTAGTATAATTCCCGAAATAAACCACCGCTTCAAAATCTTATTTATCCTCGCTGGATATCGCTAAATCTCCTTACTCATTGATTTTACACTTACCAATCTACCTAGAACAACTCCCGAAATAAACCACCGCTTCAATAATTTATTTATCCTCGCTGGATATCGCTAGATTCCCAACTCTGCTCTTCTATAGACTAACCACTCGCCAATCTACCTAGTATAACTCCCGAAATAAACCACCGCTTCAAAATCTAATTTATCCTCGCTGGATATCACTAAATCTCCTTAATCATTGATTTTACACTTACCAATCTACCTAGTACAACTCCCGAAATAAACCCCCGCTTTAAATCTTATTTATCCTCGCTGGATATCTCTAGATCCCTCACTCTCCTCTTCCATAGACTAACCACTCGCCAATCTACCTAGTATAACTCCCGAAATAAACCACCGCTTCAATAATTTATTTATCCTCGCTGGATATCGCTAGATTCCCAACTCTGCTCTTCCATAGACTAACCACTCGCCAATCTACCTAGTATAATTCCCGAAATAAACCACCGCTTCAAAATCTTATTTATCCTCGCTGGATATCGCTAAATCTCCTTACTCATTGATTTTACACTTACCAATCTACCTAGTACAACTCCCGAAATAAACCACCGCTTCAATAATTTATTTATCCTCGCTGGATATCGCTAGATTCCCAAGTCTGCTGTTCCATAGACTAACCACTCGCCAATCTACCTAGTATAACTCCCGAAATAAACCACCGCTTCAAAATCTTATTTATCCTCGCTGGATATCGCTAAATCTCCTTACTCATTGATTTTACACTTACCAATCTACCTAGTACAACTCCCGAAATAAACCACCGCTTCAAAATCTTATTTATCCTCGCTAGATATCTCTAGTTCGCTCACTCTGCTCTTGCATAGACTAACCACTCGCCAATCTACCTAGTATAATTCCCGAAATAAACCACCGCTTCAAAATCTTATTTATCCTCGCTGGATATCGCTAAATCTCCTTACTCATTGATTTTACACTTACCAATCTACCTAGTACAACTCCCGAAATAAACCACCGCTTCAAAATCTTATTTATCCTCGCTAGATATCTCTAGTTCGCTCACTCTGCTCTTCCATAGACTAACCACTCGCCAATCTACCTAGTATAATTCCCGAAATAAACCACCGCTTCAAAATCTTATTTATCCTCGCTGGATATCGCTAAATCTCCTTACTCATTGATTTTACACTTACCAATCTACCTAGTACAACTCCCGAAATAAACCCCCGCTTCAATAATTTATTTATCCTCGCTGGATATCGCTAGATTCCCAACTCTGCTCTTCCATAGACTAACCACTCGCCAATCTACCTAGTATAACTCCCGAAATAAACCACCGCTTCAAAATCTTATTTATCCCCGCTGGATATCACTAAATCTCCTTAATCATTGATTTTACACTTACCAATCTACCTAGTACAACTCCCGAAATAATCCCCCGCTTTAAATCTTATTTATCCTCGCTGGATATCTCTAGATCCCTCACTCTCCTCTTCCATAGACTAACCACTCGCCAATCTACCTAGTATAACTCCCGAAATAAACCACCGCTTCAATAACTTATTTATCCTCGCTGGATATCGCTAGATTCCCAACTCTGCTCTTCCATAGACTAACCACTCGCCAATCTACCTAGTACAACTCCCGAAATAAACCCCCGCTTTAAATCTTATTTATCCTCGCTGGATATCGCTAGATCCGTCACTCTACTCTTCTATAGACTAACCACTCGCCAATCTACCTAGTACAACTCCCGAAATAAACCCCCGCTTCAAAATCTTATTAATCCTAGCTGGATATCACTAAATCTCCTTCCTTTTTGATTTAACACCCCTTAATCTACCTAGTATAACTACCGAAATAAACCCCCGCTTTAAAATCTTATTTATCCTCGCTGGATATCTCTAGATCCCTCACTCTCCTCTTCCATAGACTAACCACTCGCCAATCTACCTAGTATAACTCCCGAAATAAACCACCGCTTCAATAATTTATTTATCCTCGCTGGATATCGCTAGATTCCCAACTCTGCTCTTCCATAGACTAACCACTCGCCAATCTACCTAGTATAATTCCCGAAATAAACCACCGCTTCAAAATCTTATTTATCCTCGCTGGATATCGCTAAATCTCCTTACTCATTGATTTTACACTTACCAATCTACCTAGTACAACTCCCGAAATAAACCACCGCTTCAATAATTTATTTATCCTCGCTGGATATCGCTAGATTCCCAAGTCTGCTGTTCCATAGACTAACCACTCGCCAATCTACCTAGTATAACTCCCGAAATAAACCACCGCTTCAAAATCTTATTTATCCTCGCTGGATATCGCTAAATCTCCTTACTCATTGATTTTACACTTACCAATCTACCTAGTACAACTCCCGAAATAAACCACCGCTTCAAAATCTTATTTATCCTCGCTAGATATCTCTAGTTCGCTCACTCTGCTCTTCCATAGACTAACCACTCGCCAATCTACCTAGTATATTTCCCGAAATAAACCACCGCTTCAAAATCTTATTTATCCTCGCTGGATATCGCTAAATCTCCTTACTCATTGATTTTACACTTACCAATCTACCTAGTACAACTCCCGAAATAAACCACCGCTTCAAAATCTTATTTATCCTCGCTAGATATCTCTAGTTCGCTCACTCTGCTCTTCCATAGACTAACCACTCGCCAATCTACCTAGTATAATTCCCGAAATAAACCACCGCTTCAAAATCTTATTTATCCTCGCTGGATATCGCTAAATCTCCTTACTCATTGATTTTACACTTACCAATCTACCTAGTACAACTCCCGATATAAACCCCCGCTTCAATAACTTATTTATCCTCGCTGGATATCGCTAGATTCCCAACTCTGCTCTTCCATAGACTAACCACTCGCCAATCTACCTAGTATAACTCCCGAAATAAACCACCGCTTCAAAATCTTATTTATCCTCGCTGGATATCACTAAATCTCCTTAATCATTGATTTTACACTTACCAATCTACCTAGTACAACTCCCGAAATAAACCCCCGCTTTAAATCTTATTTATCCTCGCTGGATATCGCTAGATCCGTCACTCTACTCTTCTATAGACTAACCACTCGCCAATCTACCTAGTACAACTCCCGAAATAAACCCCCGCTTCAAAATCTTATTAATCCTAGCTGGATATCACTAAATCTCCCTCCTTTTTGATTTAACACCCCTTAATCTACCTAGTATAACTACCGAAATAAACCCCCGCTTTAAAATCTTATTTATCCTCGCTGGATATCTCTAGATCCCTCACTCTCCTCTTCCATAGACTAACCACTCGCCAATCTACCTAGTATAACTCCCGAAATAAACCACCGCTTCAATAACTTATTTATCCTCGCTGGATATCGCTAGATTCCCAACTCTGCTCTTCCATAGACTAACCACTCGACAATCTACCTAGTATAACTCCCGAAATAAACCACCGCTTCAATAATTTATTTATCCTCGCTGGATATCGCTAGATTCCCAACTCTGCTCTTCCATAGACTAACCACTCGCCAATCTACCTAGTATAACTCCCGAAATAAACCACCGCTTCAATAATTTATTTATCCTCGCTGGATATCGCTAGATTCCCAACTCTGCTCTTCCATAGACTAACCACTCGCCAATCTACCTAGTATAACTCCCGAAATAAACCCCCGTTTCAAAATCTTATTTATCCTCGCTAGATATCTCTAGTTCGCTCACTCTGCTCTTCCATAGACTAACCACTCGCCAATCTACCTAGTATAATTCCCGAAATAAACCCCCGCTTCAAAATCTTATTTATCCTCGCTGGATATCGCTAAATCTCCTTACTCATTGATTTTACACTTACCAATCTACCTAGTACAACTCCCGAAATAAACTACCGCTTCAATAATTTATTTATCCTCGCTGGATATCGCTAGATTCCCAAGTCTGCTCTTCCATAGACTAACCACTCGCCAATCTACCTAGTATAATTCCCGAAATAAACCACCGCTTCAAAATCTTATTTATCCTCGCTGGATATCGCTAAATCTCCTAACTCATTGATTTTACACTTACCAATCTACCTAGTACAACTCCCGAAATAAACCACCGCTTCAAAATCTTATTTATCCTCGCTAGATATCTCTAGTTCGCTCACTCTGCTCTTCCATAGACTAACCACTCGCCAATCTACCTAGTATAATTCCCGAAATAAACCATCGCTTCAAAATCTTATTTATCCTCGCTGGATATCGCTAAATCTCCTTACTCATTGATTTTACACTTACCAATCTACCTAGTACAACTCCCGAAATAAACCACCGCTTCAAAATCTTATTTATCCTCGCTAGATATCTCTAGTTCGCTCACTCTGCTCTTCCATAGACTAACCACTCGCCAATCTACCTAGTATAATTCCCGAAATAAACCACCGCTTCAAAATCTTATTTATCCTCGCTGGATATCGCTAAATCTCCTTACTCATTGATTTTACACTTACCAATCTACCTAGTATAACTCCCGAAATAAACCACCGCTTCAAAATCTTATTTATCCTCGCTAGATATCTCTAGTTTGCTCACTCTGCTCTTCCATAGACTAACCACTCGCCAATCTACCTAGTATAATTCCCGAAATAAACCACCGCTTCAAAATCTTATTTATCCTCGCTGGATATCGCTAAATCTCCTTACTCATTGATTTTACACTTACCAATCTACCTAGTACAACTCCCGAAATAAACTACCGCTTCAATAATTTATTTATCCTCGCTGGATATCGCTAGATTCCCAAGTCTGCTCTTCCATAGACTAACCACTCGCCAATCTACCTAGTATAACTCCCGAAATAAACCACCGCTTCAAAATCTTATTTATCCTCGCTGGATATCGCTAAATCTCCTTAATCATTGATTTTACACTTACCAATCTACCTAGTACAACTCCCGAAATAAACCCCCGCTTTAAATCTTATTTATCCTCGCTGGATATCGCTAGATCCGTCACTCTCCTCTTCTATAGACTAACCACTCGCCAATCTACCTAGTACAACTCCCGAAATAAACCCCCGCTTCAAAATCTTATTAGTCCTAGCTGGATATCACTAAATCTCCTTCCTTTTTGATTTAACACCCCTTAATCTACCTAGTATAACTCCCGAAATAAACCACCGCTTCAATAATTTATTTATCCTCGCTGGATATCGCTAGATTCCCAACTCTGCTCTTCCATAGACTAACCACTCGCCAATCTACCTAGTATAACTCCCGAAATGAACCCCCGTTTCAAAATCTTATTTATCCTCGCTAGATATCTCTAGTTCGCTCACTCTGCTCTTCCATAGACTAACCACTCGCCAATCTACCTAGTATAATTCCCGAAATAAACCACCGCTTCAAAATCTTATTTATCCTCGCTGGATATCGCTAAATCTCCTTACTCATTGATTTTACACTTACCAATCTACCTAGTACAACTCCCGAAATAAACCACCGCTTCAAAATCTTATTTATCCTCGCTAGATATCTCTAGTTCGCTCACTCTGCTCTTCTATAGACTAACCACTCGCCAATCTACCTAGTAAAACTCCCGAAATAAACCCCCGCTTCAAAATCTTATTAATCCTAGCTGGATATCACTAAATCTCCTTCCTTTTTGATTTAACACCCCTTAATCTACCTAGTATAACTCCCGAAATAAACCACCGCTTCAATAATTTATTTATCCTCGCTGGATATCGCTATATTCCCAACTCTGCTCTTCCATAGACTAACCACTCGCCAATCTACCTAGTATAACTCCCGAAATAAACCCCCGTTTCAAAATCTTATTTATCCTCGCTAGATATCTCTAGTTCGCTCACTCTGCTCTTCCATAGACTAACCACTCGCCAATCTACCTAGTATAATTCCCGAAATAAACCACCGCTTCAAAACCTTATTTATCCTCGCTGGATATCGCTAAATCTCCTTACTCATTGATTTTACACTTACCAATCTACCTAGTACAACTCCCGAAATAAACCACCGCTTCAAAATCTTATTTATCCTCGCTAGATATCTCTAGTTCGCTCACTCTGCTCTTCCATAGACTAACCACTCGCCAATCTACCTAGTATAATTCCCGAAATAAACCACCGCTTCAAAATCTTATTTATCCTCGCTGGATATCGCTAAATCTCCTAACTCATTGATTTTACACTTACCAATCTACCTAGTACAACTCCCGAAATAAACCACCGCTTCAAAATCTTATTTATCCTCGCTAGATATCTCTAGTTCGCTCACTCTGCTCTTCCATAGACTAACCACTCGCCAATCTACCTAGTATAATTCCCGAAATAAACCATCGCTTCAAAATCTTATTTATCCTCGCTGGATATCGCTAAATCTCCTTACTCATTGATTTTACACTTACCAATCTACCTAGTACAACTCCCGAAATAAACCACCGCTTCAAAATCTTATTTATCCTCGCTAGATATCTCTAGTTCGCTCACTCTGCTCTTCCATAGACTAACCACTCGCCAATCTACCTAGTATAATTCCCGAAATAAACCACCGCTTCAAAATCTTATTTATCCTCGCTGGATATCGCTAAATCTCCTTACTCATTGATTTTACACTTACCAATCTACCTAGTATAACTCCCGAAATAAACCACCGCTTCAAAATCTTATTTATCCTCGCTAGATATCTCTAGTTTGCTCACTCTGCTCTTCCATAGACTAACCACTCGCCAATCTACCTAGTATAATTCCCGAAATAAACCACCGCTTCAAAATCTTATTTATCCTCGCTGGATATCGCTAAATCTCCTTACTCATTGATTTTACACTTACTAATCTACCTAGTACAACTCCCGAAATAAACCCCCGCTTCAATAACTTATTTATCCTCGCTGGATATCGCTAGATTCCCAACTCTGCTCTTCCATAGACTAACCACTCGCCAATCTACCTAGTATAACTCCCGAAATAAACCACCGCTTCAAAATCTTATTTATCCTCGCTGGATATCACTAAATCTCCTTAATCATTGATTTTACACTTACCAATCTACCTAGTACAACTCCCGAAATAAACCCCCGCTTTAAATCTTATTTATCCTCGCTGGATATCGCTAGATCCTTCACTCTACTCTTCTATAACTAACCACTCGCCAATCTACCTAGTACAACTCCCGAAATAAACCCCCGCTTCAAAATCTTATTAATCCTAGCTGGATATCACTAAATCTCCTTCCTTTTTGATTTAACACCCCTTAATCTACCTAGTATAACTACCGAAATAAACCCCCGCTTTAAAATCTTATTTATCCCCGCTGGATATCTCTAGATCCCTCACTCTCCTCTTCCATAGACTAACCACTCGCCAATCTACCTAGTATAACTCCCGAAATAAACCACCGCTTCAATAACTTATTTATCCTCGCTGGATATCGCTAGATTCCCAACTCTGCTCTTCCATAGACTAACCACTCGCCAATCTACCTAGTATAACTCCCGAAATAAACCACCGCTTCAATAATTTATTTATCCTCGCTGGATATCGCTAGATTCCCAACTCTGCTCTTCCATAGACTAACCACTCGCCAATCTACCTAGTATAACTCCCGAAATAAACCACCGCTTCAAAATCTTATTTATCCTCGCTGGATATCACTAAATCTCCTTAATCATTGATTTTACACTTACCAATCTACCCAGTACAACTCCCGAAATAAACCCCCGCTTTAAATCTTATTTATCCTCGCTGGATATCGCTAGATCCGTCACTCTACTCTTCTATAGACTAACCACTCGCCAATCTACCTAGTACAACTCCCGAAATAAACCCCCGCTTCAAAATCTTATAAATCCTAGCTGGATATCACTAAATCTCCTTCCTTTTTGATTTAACACCCCTTAATCTACCTAGTATAACTACCGAAATAAACCCCCGCTTTAAAATCTTATTTATCCTCGCTGGATATCTCTAGATCCCTCACTCCCCTCTTCCATAGACTAACCACTCGCCAATCTACCTAGTATAACTCCCGAAATAAACCACCGCTTCAATAACTTATTTATCCTCGCTGGATATCGCTAGATTCCCAACTCTGCTCTTCCATAGACTAACCACTCGCCAATCTACCTAGTATAACTCCCGAAATAAACCACCGCTTCAATAATTTATTTATCCTCGCTGGATATCGCTAGATTCCCAACTCTGCTCTTCCATAGACTAACCACTCGCCAATCTACCTAGTATAACTCCCGAAATAAACCACCGCTTCAATAATTTATTTATCCTCGCTGGATATCGCTAGATTCCCAACTCTGCTCTTCCATAGACTAACCACTCGCCAATCTACCTAGTATAACTCCCGAAATAAACCCCCGTTTCAAAATCTTATTTATCCTCGCTAGATATCTCTAGTTCGCTCACTCTGCTCTTCCATAGACTAACCACTCGCCAATCTACCTAGTATAACTCCCGAAATAAACCACCGCTTCAATAATTTATTTATCCTCGCTGGATATCGCTAGATTCCCAAGTCTGCTCTTCCATAGACTAACCACTCGCCAATCTACCTAGTATAACTCCCGAAATAAACCACCGCTTCAATAATTTATTTATCCTCGCTGGATATCGCTAGATTCCCAAGTCTGCTCTTCCATAGACTAACCACTCGCCAATCTACCTAGTACAACTCCCGAAATAAACCACCGCTTCAATAATTTATTTATCCTCGCTGGATATCGCTAGATTCCCAAGTCTGCTCTTCCATAGACTAACCACTCGCCAATCTACCTAGTACAACTCCCGAAATAAACCCCCGCTTCAAAATCTTATTAATCCTAGCTGGATATCACTAAATCTCCTTCCTTTTTGATTTAACACCCCTTAATCTACCTAGTATAACTCCCGAAATAAACCACCGCTTCAATAATTTATTTATCCTCGCTGGATATCGCTAGATTCCCAACTCTGCTCTTCCATAGACTAACCACTCGCCAATCTACCTAGTATAACTCCCGAAATAAACCCCCGTTTCAAAATCTTATTTATCCTCGCTAGATATCTCTAGTTCGCTCACTCTGCTCTTCCATAGACTAACCACTCGCCAATCTACCTAGTATAATTCCCGAAATAAACCACCGCTTCAAAATCTTATTTATCCTCGCTGGATATCGCTAAATCTCCTTACTCATTGATTTTACACTTACCAATCTACCTAGTACAACTCCCGAAATAAACCACCGCTTCAAAATCTTATTTATCCTCGCTAGATATCTCTAGTTCGCTCACTCTGCTCTTCCATAGACTAACCACTCGCCAATCTACCTAGTATATTTCCCGAAATAAACCACCGCTTCAAAATCTTATTTATCCTCGCTGGATATCGCTAAATCTCCTTACTCATTGATTTTACACTTACCAATCTACCTAGTACAACTCCCGAAATAAACCACCGCTTCAAAATCTTATTTATCCTCGCTAGATATCTCTAGTTCGCTCACTCTGCTCTTCCATAGACTAACCACTCGCCAATCTACCTAGTATAATTCCCGAAATAAACCACCGCTTCAAAATCTTATTTATCCTCGCTGGATATCGCTAAATCTCCTTACTCATTGATTTTACACTTACCAATCTACCTAGTACAACTCCCGATATAAACCCCCGCTTCAATTACTTATTTATCCTCGCTGGATATCGCTAGATTCCCAACTCTGCTCTTCCATAGACTAACCACTCGCCAATCTACCTAGTATAACTCCCGAAATAAACCACCGCTTCAAAATCTTATTTATCCTCGCTGGATATCACTAAATCTCCTTAATCATTGATTTTACACTTACCAATCTACCTAGTACAACTCCCGAAATAAACCCCCGCTTTAAATCTTATTTATCCTCGCTGGATATCGCTAGATCCGTCACTCTACTCTTCTATAGACTAACCACTCGCCAATCTACCTAGTACAACTCCCGAAATAAACCCCCGCTTCAAAATCTTATTAATCCTAGCTGGATATCACTAAATCTCCCTCCTTTTTGATTTAACACCCCTTAATCTACCTAGTATAACTACCGAAATAAACCCCCGCTTTAAAATCTTATTTATCCTCGCTGGATATCTCTAGATCCCTCACTCTCCTCTTCCATAGACTAACCACTCGCCAATCTACCTAGTATAACTCCCGAAATAAACCACCGCTTCAATAACTTATTTATCCTCGCTGGATATCGCTAGATTCCCAACTCTGCTCTTCCATAGACTAACCACTCGACAATCTACCTAGTATAACTCCCGAAATAAACCACCGCTTCAATAATTTATTTATCCTCGCTGGATATCGCTAGATTCCCAACTCTGCTCTTCCATAGACTAACCACTCGCCAATCTACCTAGTATAACTCCCGAAATAAACCACCGCTTCAATAATTTATTTATCCTCGCTGGATATCGCTAGATTCCCAACTCTGCTCTTCCATAGACTAACCACTCGCCAATCTACCTAGTATAACTCCCGAAATAAACCCCCGTTTCAAAATCTTATTTATCCTCGCTAGATATCTCTAGTTCGCTCACTCTGCTCTTCCATAGACTAACCACTCGCCAATCTACCTAGTATAATTCCCGAAATAAACCCCCGCTTCAAAATCTTATTTATCCTCGCTGGATATCGCTAAATCTCCTTACTCATTGATTTTACACTTACCAATCTACCTAGTACAACTCCCGAAATAAACTACCGCTTCAATAATTTATTTATCCTCGCTGGATATCGCTAGATTCCCAAGTCTGCTCTTCCATAGACTAACCACTCGCCAATCTACCTAGTATAACTCCCGAAATAAACCACCGCTTCAAAATCTTATTTATCCTCGCTGGATATCGCTAAATCTCCTTAATCATTGATTTTACACTTACCAATCTACCTAGTACAACTCCCGAAATAAACCCCCGCTTTAAATCTTATTTATCCTCGCTGGATATCGCTAGATCCGTCACTCTCCTCTTCTATAGACTAACCACTCGCCAATCTACCTAGTACAACTCCCGAAATAAACCCCCGCTTCAAAATCTTATTAGTCCTAGCTGGATATCACTAAATCTCCTTCCTTTTTGATTTAACACCCCTTAATCTACCTAGTATAACTCCCGAAATAAACCACCGCTTCAATAATTTATTTATCCTCGCTGGATATCGCTAGATTCCCAACTCTGCTCTTCCATAGACTAACCACTCGCCAATCTACCTAGTATAACTCCCGAAATGAACCCCCGTTTCAAAATCTTATTTATCCTCGCTAGATATCTCTAGTTCGCTCACTCTGCTCTTCCATAGACTAACCACTCGCCAATCTACCTAGTATAATTCCCGAAATAAACCACCGCTTCAAAATCTTATTTATCCTCGCTGGATATCGCTAAATCTCCTTACTCATTGATTTTACACTTACCAATCTACCTAGTACAACTCCCGAAATAAACCACCGCTTCAAAATCTTATTTATCCTCGCTAGATATCTCTAGTTCGCTCACTCTGCTCTTCTATAGACTAACCACTCGCCAATCTACCTAGTAAAACTCCCGAAATAAACCCCCGCTTCAAAATCTTATTAATCCTAGCTGGATATCACTAAATCTCCTTCCTTTTTGATTTAACACCCCTTAATCTACCTAGTATAACTCCCGAAATAAACCACCGCTTCAATAATTTATTTATCCTCGCTGGATATCGCTATATTCCCAACTCTGCTCTTCCATAGACTAACCACTCGCCAATCTACCTAGTATAACTCCCGAAATAAACCCCCGTTTCAAAATCTTATTTATCCTCGCTAGATATCTCTAGTTCGCTCACTCTGCTCTTCCATAGACTAACCACTCGCCAATCTACCTAGTATAATTCCCGAAATAAACCACCGCTTCAAAACCTTATTTATCCTCGCTGGATATCGCTAAATCTCCTTACTCATTGATTTTACACTTACCAATCTACCTAGTACAACTCCCGAAATAAACCACCGCTTCAAAATCTTATTTATCCTCGCTAGATATCTCTAGTTCGCTCACTCTGCTCTTCCATAGACTAACCACTCGCCAATCTACCTAGTATAATTCCCGAAATAAACCACCGCTTCAAAATCTTATTTATCCTCGCTGGATATCGCTAAATCTCCTAACTCATTGATTTTACACTTACCAATCTACCTAGTACAACTCCCGAAATAAACCACCGCTTCAAAATCTTATTTATCCTCGCTAGATATCTCTAGTTCGCTCACTCTGCTCTTCCATAGACTAACCACTCGCCAATCTACCTAGTATAATTCCCGAAATAAACCATCGCTTCAAAATCTTATTTATCCTCGCTGGATATCGCTAAATCTCCTTACTCATTGATTTTACACTTACCAATCTACCTAGTACAACTCCCGAAATAAACCACCGCTTCAAAATCTTATTTATCCTCGCTAGATATCTCTAGTTCGCTCACTCTGCTCTTCCATAGACTAACCACTCGCCAATCTACCTAGTATAATTCCCGAAATAAACCACCGCTTCAAAATCTTATTTATCCTCGCTGGATATCGCTAAATCTCCTTACTCATTGATTTTACACTTACCAATCTACCTAGTATAACTCCCGAAATAAACCACCGCTTCAAAATCTTATTTATCCTCGCTAGATATCTCTAGTTTGCTCACTCTGCTCTTCCATAGACTAACCACTCGCCAATCTACCTAGTATAATTCCCGAAATAAACCACCGCTTCAAAATCTTATTTATCCTCGCTGGATATCGCTAAATCTCCTTACTCATTGATTTTACACTTACTAATCTACCTAGTACAACTCCCGAAATAAACCCCCGCTTCAATAACTTATTTATCCTCGCTGGATATCGCTAGATTCCCAACTCTGCTCTTCCATAGACTAACCACTCGCCAATCTACCTAGTATAACTCCCGAAATAAACCACCGCTTCAAAATCTTATTTATCCTCGCTGGATATCACTAAATCTCCTTAATCATTGATTTTACACTTACCAATCTACCTAGTACAACTCCCGAAATAAACCCCCGCTTTAAATCTTATTTATCCTCGCTGGATATCGCTAGATCCTTCACTCTACTCTTCTATAACTAACCACTCGCCAATCTACCTAGTACAACTCCCGAAATAAACCCCCGCTTCAAAATCTTATTAATCCTAGCTGGATATCACTAAATCTCCTTCCTTTTTGATTTAACACCCCTTAATCTACCTAGTATAACTACCGAAATAAACCCCCGCTTTAAAATCTTATTTATCCCCGCTGGATATCTCTAGATCCCTCACTCTCCTCTTCCATAGACTAACCACTCGCCAATCTACCTAGTATAACTCCCGAAATAAACCACCGCTTCAATAACTTATTTATCCTCGCTGGATATCGCTAGATTCCCAACTCTGCTCTTCCATAGACTAACCACTCGCCAATCTACCTAGTATAACTCCCGAAATAAACCACCGCTTCAATAATTTATTTATCCTCGCTGGATATCGCTAGATTCCCAACTCTGCTCTTCCATAGACTAACCACTCGCCAATCTACCTAGTATAACTCCCGAAATAAACCACCGCTTCAAAATCTTATTTATCCTCGCTGGATATCACTAAATCTCCTTAATCATTGATTTTACACTTACCAATCTACCCAGTACAACTCCCGAAATAAACCCCCGCTTTAAATCTTATTTATCCTCGCTGGATATCGCTAGATCCGTCACTCTACTCTTCTATAGACTAACCACTCGCCAATCTACCTAGTACAACTCCCGAAATAAACCCCCGCTTCAAAATCTTATAAATCCTAGCTGGATATCACTAAATCTCCTTCCTTTTTGATTTAACACCCCTTAATCTACCTAGTATAACTACCGAAATAAACCCCCGCTTTAAAATCTTATTTATCCTCGCTGGATATCTCTAGATCCCTCACTCTCCTCTTCCATAGACTAACCACTCGCCAATCTACCTAGTATAACTCCCGAAATAAACCACCGCTTCAATAACTTATTTATCCTCGCTGGATATCGCTAGATTCCCAACTCTGCTCTTCCATAGACTAACCACTCGCCAATCTACCTAGTATAACTCCCGAAATAAACCACCGCTTCAATAATTTATTTATCCTCGCTGGATATCGCTAGATTCCCAACTCTGCTCTTCCATAGACTAACCACTCGCCAATCTACCTAGTATAACTCCCGAAATAAACCACCGCTTCAATAATTTATTTATCCTCGCTGGATATCGCTAGATTCCCAACTCTGCTCTTCCATAGACTAACCACTCGCCAATCTACCTAGTATAACTCCCGAAATAAACCCCCGTTTCAAAATCTTATTTATCCTCGCTAGATATCTCTAGTTCGCTCACTCTGCTCTTCCATAGACTAACCACTCGCCAATCTACCTAGTATAACTCCCGAAATAAACCACCGCTTCAATAATTTATTTATCCTCGCTGGATATCGCTAGATTCCCAAGTCTGCTCTTCCATAGACTAACCACTCGCCAATCTACCTAGTATAACTCCCGAAATAAACCACCGCTTCAATAATTTATTTATCCTCGCTGGATATCGCTAGATTCCCAAGTCTGCTCTTCCATAGACTAACCACTCGCCAATCTACCTAGTACAACTCCCGAAATAAACCACCGCTTCAATAATTTATTTATCCTCGCTGGATATCGCTAGATTCCCAAGTCTGCTCTTCCATAGACTAACCACTCGCCAATCTACCTAGTACAACTCCCGAAATAAACCCCCGCTTCAAAATCTTATTAATCCTAGCTGGATATCACTAAATCTCCTTCCTTTTTGATTTAACACCCCTTAATCTACCTAGTATAACTCCCGAAATAAACCACCGCTTCAATAATTTATTTATCCTCGCTGGATATCGCTAGATTCCCAACTCTGCTCTTCCATAGACTAACCACTCGCCAATCTACCTAGTATAACTCCCGAAATAAACCCCCGTTTCAAAATCTTATTTATCCTCGCTAGATATCTCTAGTTCGCTCACTCTGCTCTTCCATAGACTAACCACTCGCCAATCTACCTAGTATAATTCCCGAAATAAACCACCGCTTCAAAATCTTATTTATCCTCGCTGGATATCGCTAAATCTCCTTACTCATTGATTTTACACTTACCAATCTACCTAGTACAACTCCCGAAATAAACCCCCGCTTCAATAACTTATTTATCCTCGCTGGATATCGCTAGATTCCCAACTCTGCTCTTCCATAGACTAACCACTCGCCAATCTACCTAGTATAACTCCCGAAATAAACCACCGCTTCAAAATCTTATTTATCCTCGCTGGATATCACTAAATCTCCTTAATCATTGATTTTACACTTACCAATCTACCTAGTACAACTCCCGAAATAAACCCCCGCTTTAAATCTTATTTATCCTCGCTGGATATCGCTAGATCCGTCACTCTACTCTTCTATAGACTAACCACTCGCCAATCTACCTAGTACAACTCCCGAAATAAACCCCCGCTTCAAAATCTTATTAATCCTAGCTGGATATCACTAAATCTCCTTCCTTTTTGATTTAACACCCCTTAATCTACCTAGTATAACTACCGAAATAAACCCCCGCTTTAAAATCTTATTTATCCTCGCTGGATATCTCTAGATCCCTCACTCTCCTCTTCCATAGACTAACCACTCGCCAATCTACCTAGTATAACTCCCGAAATAAACCACCGCTTCAATAACTTATTTATCCTCGCTGGATATCGCTAGATTCCCAACTCTGCTCTTCCATAGACTAACCACTCGCCAATCTACCTAGTATAACTCCCGAAATAAACCACCGCTTCAATAATTTATTTATCCTCGCTGGATATCGCTAGATTCCCAACTCTGCTCTTCCATAGACTAACCACTCGCCAATCTACCTAGTATAACTCCCGAAATAAACCACCGCTTCAATAATTTATTTATCCTCGCTGGATATCGCTAGATTCCCAACTCTGCTCTTCCATAGACTAACCACTCGCCAATCTACCTAGTATAACTCCCGAAATAAACCCCCGTTTCAAAATCTTATTTATCCTCGCTAGATATCTCTAGTTCGCTCACTCTGCTCTTCCGTAGACTAACCACTCGCCAATCTACCTAGTATAATTCCCGAAATAAACCACCGCTTCAAAATCTTATTTATCCTCGCTGGATATCGCTAAATCTCCTTACTCATTGATTTTACACTTACTAATCTACCTAGTACAACTCCCGAAATAAACCCCCGCTTCAATAACTTATTTATCCTCGCTGGATATCGCTAGATTCCCAACTCTGCTCTTCCATAGACTAACCACTCGCCAATCTACCTAGTATAACTCCCGAAATAAACCACCGCTTCAAAATCTTATTTATCCTCGCTGGATATCACTAAATCTCCTTAATCATTGATTTTACACTTACCAATCTACCTAGTACAACTCCCGAAATAAACCCCCGCTTTAAATCTTATTTATCCTCGCTGGATATCGCTAGATCCTTCACTCTACTCTTCTATAACTAACCACTCGCCAATCTACCTAGTACAACTCCCGAAATAAACCCCCGCTTCAAAATCTTATTAATCCTAGCTGGATATCACTAAATCTCCTTCCTTTTTGATTTAACACCCCTTAATCTACCTAGTATAACTACCGAAATAAACCCCCGCTTTAAAATCTTATTTATCCCCGCTGGATATCTCTAGATCCCTCACTCTCCTCTTCCATAGACTAACCACTCGCCAATCTACCTAGTATAACTCCCGAAATAAACCACCGCTTCAATAACTTATTTATCCTCGCTGGATATCGCTAGATTCCCAACTCTGCTCTTCCATAGACTAACCACTCGCCAATCTACCTAGTATAACTCCCGAAATAAACCACCGCTTCAATAATTTATTTATCCTCGCTGGATATCGCTAGATTCCCAACTCTGCTCTTCCATAGACTAACCACTCGCCAATCTACCTAGTATAACTCCCGAAATAAACCACCGCTTCAAAATCTTATTTATCCTCGCTGGATATCACTAAATCTCCTTAATCATTGATTTTACACTTACCAATCTACCCAGTACAACTCCCGAAATAAACCCCCGCTTTAAATCTTATTTATCCTCGCTGGATATCGCTAGATCCGTCACTCTACTCTTCTATAGACTAACCACTCGCCAATCTACCTAGTACAACTCCCGAAATAAACCCCCGCTTCAAAATCTTATAAATCCTAGCTGGATATCACTAAATCTCCTTCCTTTTTGATTTAACACCCCTTAATCTACCTAGTATAACTACCGAAATAAACCCCCGCTTTAAAATCTTATTTATCCTCGCTGGATATCTCTAGATCCCTCACTCTCCTCTTCCATAGACTAACCACTCGCCAATCTACCTAGTATAACTCCCGAAATAAACCACCGCTTCAATAACTTATTTATCCTCGCTGGATATCGCTAGATTCCCAACTCTGCTCTTCCATAGACTAACCACTCGCCAATCTACCTAGTATAACTCCCGAAATAAACCACCGCTTCAATAATTTATTTATCCTCGCTGGATATCGCTAGATTCCCAACTCTGCTCTTCCATAGACTAACCACTCGCCAATCTACCTAGTATAACTCCCGAAATAAACCACCGCTTCAATAATTTATTTATCCTCGCTGGATATCGCTAGATTCCCAACTCTGCTCTTCCATAGACTAACCACTCGCCAATCTACCTAGTATAACTCCCGAAATAAACCCCCGTTTCAAAATCTTATTTATCCTCGCTAGATATCTCTAGTTCGCTCACTCTGCTCTTCCATAGACTAACCACTCGCCAATCTACCTAGTATAACTCCCGAAATAAACCACCGCTTCAATAATTTATTTATCCTCGCTGGATATCGCTAGATTCCCAAGTCTGCTCTTCCATAGACTAACCACTCGCCAATCTACCTAGTATAACTCCCGAAATAAACCACCGCTTCAATAATTTATTTATCCTCGCTGGATATCGCTAGATTCCCAAGTCTGCTCTTCCATAGACTAACCACTCGCCAATCTACCTAGTACAACTCCCGAAATAAACCACCGCTTCAATAATTTATTTATCCTCGCTGGATATCGCTAGATTCCCAAGTCTGCTCTTCCATAGACTAACCACTCGCCAATCTACCTAGTACAACTCCCGAAATAAACCCCCGCTTCAAAATCTTATTAATCCTAGCTGGATATCACTAAATCTCCTTCCTTTTTGATTTAACACCCCTTAATCTACCTAGTATAACTCCCGAAATAAACCACCGCTTCAATAATTTATTTATCCTCGCTGGATATCGCTAGATTCCCAACTCTGCTCTTCCATAGACTAACCACTCGCCAATCTACCTAGTATAACTCCCGAAATAAACCCCCGTTTCAAAATCTTATTTATCCTCGCTAGATATCTCTAGTTCGCTCACTCTGCTCTTCCATAGACTAACCACTCGCCAATCTACCTAGTATAATTCCCGAAATAAACCACCGCTTCAAAATCTTATTTATCCTCGCTGGATATCGCTAAATCTCCTTACTCATTGATTTTACACTTACCAATCTACCTAGTACAACTCCCGAAATAAACCCCCGCTTCAATAACTTATTTATCCTCGCTGGATATCGCTAGATTCCCAACTCTGCTCTTCCATAGACTAACCACTCGCCAATCTACCTAGTATAACTCCCGAAATAAACCACCGCTTCAAAATCTTATTTATCCTCGCTGGATATCACTAAATCTCCTTAATCATTGATTTTACACTTACCAATCTACCTAGTACAACTCCCGAAATAAACCCCCGCTTTAAATCTTATTTATCCTCGCTGGATATCGCTAGATCCGTCACTCTACTCTTCTATAGACTAACCACTCGCCAATCTACCTAGTACAACTCCCGAAATAAACCCCCGCTTCAAAATCTTATTAATCCTAGCTGGATATCACTAAATCTCCTTCCTTTTTGATTTAACACCCCTTAATCTACCTAGTATAACTACCGAAATAAACCCCCGCTTTAAAATCTTATTTATCCTCGCTGGATATCTCTAGATCCCTCACTCTCCTCTTCCATAGACTAACCACTCGCCAATCTACCTAGTATAACTCCCGAAATAAACCACCGC
Source organism: Leiobunum rupestre (assembly GCF_980474605.1). NCBI lineage: Eukaryota > Metazoa > Arthropoda > Arachnida > Opiliones > Sclerosomatidae > Leiobunum > Leiobunum rupestre. Next base: position 150,864 of record NC_143386.1, read on the forward strand.
TTCAATAACTTATTTATCCTCGCTGGATATCGCTAGATTCCCAACTCTGCTCTTCCATAGATTAACCACTCGCCAATCTACCTAGTATAACTCCCGAAATAAACCACCGCTTCAATAATTTATTTATCCTCGCTGGATATCGCTAGATTCCCAACTCTGCTCTTCCATAGACTAACCACTCGCCAATCTACCTAGTATAACTCCCGAAATAAACCACCGCTTCAATAATTTATTTATCCTCGCTGGATATCGCTAGATTCCCAACTCTGCTCTTCCATAGACTAACCACTCGCCAATCTACCTAGTATAACTCCCGAAATAAACCACCGCTTCAAAATCTTATTTATCCTCGCTGGATATCACTAAATCTCCTTAATCATTGATTTTACACTTACCAATCTACCCAGTACAACTCCCGAAATAAACCCCCGCTTTAAATCTTATTTATCCTCGCTGGATATCGCTAGATCCGTCACTCTACTCTTCTATAGACTAACCACTCGCCAATCTACCTAGTACAACTCCCGAAATAAACCCCCGCTTCAAAATCTTATAAATCCTAGCTGGATATCACTAAATCTCCTTCCTTTTTGATTTAACACCCCTTAATCTACCTAGTATAACTACCGAAATAAACCCCCGCTTTAAAATCTTATTTATCCTCGCTGGATATCTCTAGATCCCTCACTCTCCTCTTCCATAGACTAACCACTCGCCAATCTACCTAGTATAACTCCCGAAATAAACCACCGCTTCAATAACTTATTTATCCTCGCTGGATATCGCTAGATTCCCAACTCTGCTCTTCCATAGACTAACCACTCGCCAATCTACCTAGTATAACTCCCGAAATAAACCACCGCTTCAATAATTTATTTATCCTCGCTGGATATCGCTAGATTCCCAACTCTGCTCTTCCATAGACTAACCACTCGCCAATCTACCTAGTATAACTCCCGAAATAAACCACCGCTTCAATAATTTATTTATCCTCGCTGGATATCGCTAGATTCCCAACTCTGCTCTTCCATAGACTAACCACTCGCCAATCTACCTAGTATAACTCCCGAAATAAACCCCCGTTTCAAAATCTTATTTATCCTCGCTAGATATCTCTAGTTCGCTCACTCTGCTCTTCCATAGACTAACCACTCGCCAATCTACCTAGTATAACTCCCGAAATAAACCACCGCTTCAATAATTTATTTATCCTCGCTGGATATCGCTAGATTCCCAAGTCTGCTCTTCCATAGACTAACCACTCGCCAATCTACCTAGTATAACTCCCGAAATAAACCACCGCTTCAATAATTTATTTATCCTCGCTGGATATCGCTAGATTCCCAAGTCTGCTCTTCCATAGACTAACCACTCGCCAATCTACCTAGTACAACTCCCGAAATAAACCACCGCTTCAATAATTTATTTATCCTCGCTGGATATCGCTAGATTCCCAAGTCTGCTCTTCCATAGACTAACCACTCGCCAATCTACCTAGTACAACTCCCGAAATAAACCCCCGCTTCAAAATCTTATTAATCCTAGCTGGATATCACTAAATCTCCTTCCTTTTTGATTTAACACCCCTTAATCTACCTAGTATAACTCCCGAAATAAACCACCGCTTCAATAATTTATTTATCCTCGCTGGATATCGCTAGATTCCCAACTCTGCTCTTCCATAGACTAACCACTCGCCAATCTACCTAGTATAACTCCCGAAATAAACCCCCGTTTCAAAATCTTATTTATCCTCGCTAGATATCTCTAGTTCGCTCACTCTGCTCTTCCATAGACTAACCACTCGCCAATCTACCTAGTATAATTCCCGAAATAAACCACCGCTTCAAAATCTTATTTATCCTCGCTGGATATCGCTAAATCTCCTTACTCATTGATTTTACACTTACCAATCTACCTAGTACAACTCCCGAAATAAACCCCCGCTTCAATAACTTATTTATCCTCGCTGGATATCGCTAGATTCCCAACTCTGCTCTTCCATAGACTAACCACTCGCCAATCTACCTAGTATAACTCCCGAAATAAACCACCGCTTCAAAATCTTATTTATCCTCGCTGGATATCACTAAATCTCCTTAATCATTGATTTTACACTTACCAATCTACCTAGTACAACTCCCGAAATAAACCCCCGCTTTAAATCTTATTTATCCTCGCTGGATATCGCTAGATCCGTCACTCTACTCTTCTATAGACTAACCACTCGCCAATCTACCTAGTACAACTCCCGAAATAAACCCCCGCTTCAAAATCTTATTAATCCTAGCTGGATATCACTAAATCTCCTTCCTTTTTGATTTAACACCCCTTAATCTACCTAGTATAACTACCGAAATAAACCCCCGCTTTAAAATCTTATTTATCCTCGCTGGATATCTCTAGATCCCTCACTCTCCTCTTCCATAGACTAACCACTCGCCAATCTACCTAGTATAACTCCCGAAATAAACCACCGCTTCAATAACTTATTTATCCTCGCTGGATATCGCTAGATTCCCAACTCTGCTCTTCCATAGACTAACCACTCGCCAATCTACCTAGTATAACTCCCGAAATAAACCACCGCTTCAATAATTTATTTATCCTCGCTGGATATCGCTAGATTCCCAACTCTGCTCTTCCATAGACTAACCACTCGCCAATCTACCTAGTATAACTCCCGAAATAAACCACCGCTTCAATAATTTATTTATCCTCGCTGGATATCGCTAGATTCCCAACTCTGCTCTTCCATAGACTAACCACTCGCCAATCTACCTAGTATAACTCCCGAAATAAACCCCCGTTTCAAAATCTTATTTATCCTCGCTAGATATCTCTAGTTCGCTCACTCTGCTCTTCCGTAGACTAACCACTCGCCAATCTACCTAGTATAATTCCCGAAATAAACCCCCGCTTCAAAATCTTATTTATCCTCGCTGGATATCGCTAAATCTCCTTACTCATTGATTTTACACTTACCAATCTACCTAGTACAACTCCCGAAATAAACCACCGCTTCAATAATTTATTTATCCTCGCTGTATATCGCTAGATTCCCAAGTCTGCTCTTCCATAGACTAACCACTCGCCAATCTACCTAGTATAACTCCCGAAATAAACCACCGCCTCAAAATCTTATTTATCCTCGCTGGATATCGCTAAATCTCCTTACTCATTGATTTTACACTTACCAATCTACCTAGTACAACTCCCGAAATAAACCCCCGCTTTAAATCTTATTTATCCTCGCTGGATATCGCTAGATCCGTCACTCTCCTCTTCTATAGACTAACCACTCGCCAATCTACCTAGTACAACTCCCGAAATAAACCCCCGCTTCAAAATCTTATTAATCCTAGCTGGATATCACTAAATTTCCTCCCTTTTTGATTTAACACCCCTTAATCTACCTAGTATAACTCCCGAAATAAACCACCGCTTCAATAATTTATTTATCCTCGCTGGATATCGCTAGATTCCCAACTCTGCTCTTCCATAGACTAACCACTCGCCAATCTACCTAGTATAACTCCCGAAATAAACCCCCGTTTCAAAATCTTATTTATCCTCGCTAGATATCTCTAGTTCGCTCACTCTGCTCTTCCATAGACTAACCACTCACCAATCTACCTAGTATAACTCCCGAAATAAACCCCCGCTTCAATAATTTATTTATCCTCGCTGGATATCGCTAGATTCCCAACTCTGCTCTTCCATAGACTAACCACTCGCCAATCTACCTAGTATAACTCCCGAAATAAACCACCGCTTCAAAATCTTATTTATCCCCGCTGGATATCACTAAATCTCCTTAATCATTGATTTTACACTTACCAATCTACCTAGTACAACTCCCGAAATAATCCCCCGCTTTAAATCTTATTTATCCTCGCTGGATATCTCTAGATCCCTCACTCTCCTCTTCCATAGACTAACCACTCGCCAATCTACCTAGTATAACTCCCGAAATAAACCACCGCTTCAATAACTTATTTATCCTCGCTGGATATCGCTAGATCCGTCACTCTCCTCTTCCATAGACTAACCACTCGCCAATCTACCTAGTATAACTCCCGAAATAAACCACCGCTTCAATAACTTATTTATCCTCGCTGGATATCGCTAGATTCCCAACTCTGCTCTTCCATAGACTAACCACTCGCCAATCTACCTAGTATAACTCCCGAAATAAACCACCGCTTCAATAATTTATTTATCCTCGCTGGATATCGCTAGATTCCCAACTCAGCTCTTCCATAGACTAACCACTCGCCAATCTACCTAGTATAACTCCCGAAATAAACCACCGCTTCAATAATTTATTTATCCTCGCTGGATATCGCTAGATTCCCAACTCTGCTCTTCCATAGACTAACCACTCGCCAATCTACCTAGTATAATTCCCGAAATAAACCCCCGCTTCAAAATCTTATTTATCTTCGCTGGATATCGCTAAATCTCCTTACTCATTGATTTTACACTTACCAATCTACCTAGTACAACTCCCGAAATAAACCACCGCTTCAATAATTTATTTATCCTCGCTGGATATCGCTAGATTCCCAAGTCTGCTCTTCCATAGACTAACCACTCGCCAATCTACCTAGTATAACTCCCGAAATAAACCACCGCTTCAAAATCTTATTTATCCTCGCTGGATATCGCTAAATCTCCTTACTCATTGATTTTACACCTACCAATCTACCTAGTACAACTCCCGAAATAAACCCCCGCTTTAAATCTTATTTATCCTCGCTGGATATCGCTAGATCCGTCACTCTCCTCTTCTATAGACTAACCACTCGCCAATCTACCTAGTACAACTCCCGAAATAAACCCCCGCTTCAAAATCTTATTAATCCTAGCTGGATATCACTAAATCTCCTTCCTTTTTGATTTAACACCCCTTAATCTACCTAGTATAACTCCCGAAATAAACCACCGCTTCAATAATTTATTTATCCTCGCTGGATATCGCTAGATTCCCAACTCTGCTCTTCCATAGACTAACCACTCGCCAATCTACCTAGTATAACTCCCGAAATAAACCCCCGTTTCAAAATCTTATTTATCCTCGCTAGATATCTCTAGTTCGCTCACTCTGCTCTTCCATAGACTAACCACTCGCCAATCTACCTAGTATAATTCCCGAAATAAACCACCGCTTCAAAATCTTATTTATCCTCGCTGGATATCGCTAAATCTCCTTACTCATTGATTTTACACTTACCAATCTACCTAGTACAACTCCCGAAATAAACCCCCGCTTCAAAATCTTATTAATCCTAGCTGGATATCACTAAATCTCCTTCCTTTTTGATTTAACACCCCTTAATCTACCTAGTATAACTCCCGAAATAAACCACCGCTTCAATAATTTATTTATCCTCGCTGGATATCGCTAGATTCCCAACTCTGCTCTTCCATAGACTAACCACTCGCCAATCTACCTAGTATAACTCCCGAAATAAACCCCCGTTTCAAAATCTTATTTATCCTCGCTAGATATCTCTAGTTCGCTCACTCTGCTCTTCCATAGACTAACCACTCACCAATCTACCTAGTATAACTCCCGAAATAAACCCCCGCTTCAATAATTTATTTATCCTCGCTGGATATCGCTAGATTCCCAACTCTGCTCTTCCATAGACTAACCATTCGCCAATCTACCTAGTATAACTCCCGAAATAAACCACCGCTTCAAAATCTTATTTATCCCCGCTGGATATCACTAAATCTCCTTAATCATTGATTTTACACTTACCAATCTACCTAGTACAACTCCCGAAATAATCCCCCGCTTTAAATCTTATTTATCCTCGCTGGATATCTCTAGATCCCTCACTCTCCTCTTCCATAGACTAACCACTCGCCAATCTACCTAGTATAACTCCCGAAATAAACCACCGCTTCAATAACTTATTTATCCTCGCTGGATATCGCTAGATCCGTCACTCTCCTCTTCCATAGACTAACCACTCGCCAATCTACCTAGTATAACTCCCGAAATAAACCACCGCTTCAATAACTTATTTATCCTCGCTGGATATCGCTAGATTCCCAACTCTGCTCTTCCATAGACTAACCACTCGCCAATCTACCTAGTATAACTCCCGAAATAAACCACCGCTTCAATAATTTATTTATCCTCGCTGGATATCGCTAGATTCCCAACTCAGCTCTTCCATAGACTAACCACTCGCCAATCTACCTAGTATAACTCCCGAAATAAACCACCGCTTCAATAATTTATTTATCCTCGCTGGATATCGCTAGATTCCCAACTCTGCTCTTCCATAGACTAACCACTCGCCAATCTACCTAGTATAACTCCCGAAATAAACCCCCGTTTCAAAATCTTATTTATCCTCGCTAGATATCTCTAGTTCGCTCACTCTTCTCTTCCATAGACTAACCACTCGCCAATCTACCTAGTATAATTCCCGAAATAAACCCCCGCTTCAAAATCTTATTTATCTTCGCTGGATATCGCTAAATCTCCTTACTCATTGATTTTACACTTACCAATCTACCTAGTACAACTCCCGAAATAAACCACCGCTTCAATAATTTATTTATCCTCGCTGGATATCGCTAGATTCCCAAGTCTGCTCTTCCATAGACTAACCACTCGCCAATCTACCTAGTATAACTCCCGAAATAAACCACCGCTTCAAAATCTTATTTATCCTCGCTGGATATCGCTAAATCTCCTTACTCATTGATTTTACACCTACCAATCTACCTAGTACAACTCCCGAAATAAACCCCCGCTTTAAATCTTATTTATCCTCGCTGGATATCGCTAGATCCGTCACTCTCCTCTTCTATAGACTAACCACTCGCCAATCTACCTAGTACAACTCCCGAAATAAACCCCCGCTTCAAAATCTTATTAATCCTAGCTGGATATCACTAAATCTCCTTCCTTTTTGATTTAACACCCCTTAATCTACCTAGTATAACTCCCGAAATAAACCACCGCTTCAATAATTTATTTATCCTCGCTGGATATCGCTAGATTCCCAACTCTGCTCTTCCATAGACTAACCACTCGCCAATCTACCTAGTATAACTCCCGAAATAAACCACCGCTTCAAAATCTTATTTATCCTCGCTGGATATCACTAAATCTCCTTAATCATTGATTTTACACTTACCATTCTACCTAGTACAACTCCCGAAATAAACCCCCGCTTTAAATCTTATTTATCCTCGCTGGATATCGCTAGATCCGTCACTCTACTCTTCTATAGACTAACCACTCGCCAATCTACCTAGTACAACTCCCGAAATAAACCCACGCTTCAAAATCTTATTAATCCTAGCTGGATATCACTAAATCTCCTTCCTTTTTGATTTAACACCCCTTAATCTACCTAGTATAACTACCGAAATAAACCCCCGCTTTAAAATCTTATTTATCCTCGCTGGATATCTCTAGATCCCTCACTCTCCTCTTCCATAGACTAACCACTCGCTAATCTACCTAGTATAACTCCCGAAATAAACCACCGCTTCAATAACTTATTTATCCTCGCTGGATATCGCTAGATTCCCAACTCTGCTCTTCCATAGACTAACCACTCGCCAATCTACCTAGTATAACTCCCGAAATAAACCACCGCTTCAATAATTTATTTATCCTCGCTGGATATCGCTAGATTCCCAACTCTGCTCTTCCATAGACTAACCACTCGCCAATCTACCTAGTATAACTCCCGAAATAAACCACCGCTTCAATAATTTATTTATCCTCGCTGGATATCGCTAGATTCCCAACTCTGCTCTTCCATAGACTAACCACTCGCCAATCTACCTAGTATAACTCCCGAAATAAACCCCCGTTTCAAAATCTTATTTATCCTCGCTAGATATCTCTAGTTCGCTCACTCTGCTCTTCCATAGACTAACCACTCGCCAATCTACCTAGTATAATTCCCGAAATAAACCCCCGCTTCAAAATCTTATTTATCCTCGCTGGATATCGCTTAATCTCCTTACTCATTGATTTTACACTTACCAATCTACCTAGTACAACTCCCGAAATAAACCCCCGCTTCAAAATCTTATTTATCCTCGCTGGATATCGCTTAATCTCCTTACTCATTGATTTTACACTTACCAATCTACCTAGTACAACTCCCGAAATAATCCCCCGCTTTAAATCTTATTTATCCTCGCTGGATATCTCTAGATCCCTCACTCTCCTCTTCCATAGACTAACCACTCGCCAATCTACCTAGTATAACTCCCGAAATAAACCACCGCTTCAATAACTTATTTATCCTCGCTGGATATCGCTAGATCCGTCACTCTCCTCTTCCATAGACTAACCACTCGCCAATCTACCTAGTATAACTCCCGAAATAAACCACCGCTTCAATAACTTATTTATCCTCGCTGGATATCGCTAGATTCCCAACTCTGCTCTTCCATAGACTAACCACTCGCCAATCTACCTAGTATAACTCCCGAAATAAACCACCGCTTCAATAATTTATTTATCCTCGCTGGATATCGCTAGATTCCCAACTCAGCTCTTCCATAGACTAACCACTCGCCAATCTACCTAGTATAACTCCCGAAATAAACCACCGCTTCAATAATTTATTTATCCTCGCTGGATATCGCTAGATTCCCAACTCTGCTCTTCCATAGACTAACCACTCGCCAATCTACCTAGTATAACTCCCGAAATAAACCCCCGTTTCAAAATCTTATTTATCCTCGCTAGATATCTCTAGTTCGCTCACTCTTCTCTTCCATAGACTAACCACTCGCCAATCTACCTAGTATAATTCCCGAAATAAACCCCCGCTTCAAAATCTTATTTATCTTCGCTGGATATCGCTAAATCTCCTTACTCATTGATTTTACACTTACCAATCTACCTAGTACAACTCCCGAAATAAACCACCGCTTCAATAATTTATTTATCCTCGCTGGATATCGCTAGATTCCCAAGTCTGCTCTTCCATAGACTAACCACTCGCCAATCTACCTAGTATAACTCCCGAAATAAACCACCGCTTCAAAATCTTATTTATCCTCGCTGGATATCGCTAAATCTCCTTACTCATTGATTTTACACCTACCAATCTACCTAGTACAACTCCCGAAATAAACCCCCGCTTTAAATCTTATTTATCCTCGCTGGATATCGCTAGATCCGTCACTCTCCTCTTCTATAGACTAACCACTCGCCAATCTACCTAGTACAACTCCCGAAATAAACCCCCGCTTCAAAATCTTATTAATCCTAGCTGGATATCACTAAATCTCCTTCCTTTTTGATTTAACACCCCTTAATCTACCTAGTATAACTCCCGAAATAAACCACCGCTTCAATAATTTATTTATCCTCGCTGGATATCGCTAGATTCCCAACTCTGCTCTTCCATAGACTAACCACTCGCCAATCTACCTAGTATAACTCCCGAAATAAACCACCGCTTCAAAATCTTATTTATCCTCGCTGGATATCACTAAATCTCCTTAATCATTGATTTTACACTTACCATTCTACCTAGTACAACTCCCGAAATAAACCCCCGCTTTAAATCTTATTTATCCTCGCTGGATATCGCTAGATCCGTCACTCTACTCTTCTATAGACTAACCACTCGCCAATCTACCTAGTACAACTCCCGAAATAAACCCACGCTTCAAAATCTTATTAATCCTAGCTGGATATCACTAAATCTCCTTCCTTTTTGATTTAACACCCCTTAATCTACCTAGTATAACTACCGAAATAAACCCCCGCTTTAAAATCTTATTTATCCTCGCTGGATATCTCTAGATCCCTCACTCTCCTCTTCCATAGACTAACCACTCGCTAATCTACCTAGTATAACTCCCGAAATAAACCACCGCTTCAATAACTTATTTATCCTCGCTGGATATCGCTAGATTCCCAACTCTGCTCTTCCATAGACTAACCACTCGCCAATCTACCTAGTATAACTCCCGAAATAAACCACCGCTTCAATAATTTATTTATCCTCGCTGGATATCGCTAGATTCCCAACTCTGCTCTTCCATAGACTAACCACTCGCCAATCTACCTAGTATAACTCCCGAAATAAACCACCGCTTCAATAATTTATTTATCCTCGCTGGATATCGCTAGATTCCCAACTCTGCTCTTCCATAGACTAACCACTCGCCAATCTACCTAGTATAACTCCCGAAATAAACCCCCGTTTCAAAATCTTATTTATCCTCGCTAGATATCTCTAGTTCGCTCACTCTGCTCTTCCATAGACTAACCACTCGCCAATCTACCTAGTATAATTCCCGAAATAAACCCCCGCTTCAAAATCTTATTTATCCTCGCTGGATATCGCTTAATCTCCTTACTCATTGATTTTACACTTACCAATCTACCTAGTACAACTCCCGAAATAAACCCCCGCTTTAAATCTTATTTATCCTCGCTGGATATCGCTAGATCCGTCACTCTCATCTTCCATAGACTAACCACTCGCCAATCTACCTAGTATAACTCCCGAAATAAACCACCGCTTCAATAACTTATTTATCCTCGCTGGATATCGCTAGATTCCCAACTCTGCTCTTCCATAGACTAACCACTCGCCAATCTACCTAGTATAACTCCCGAAATAAACCACCGCTTCAAAATCTTATTTATCCTCGCTGGATATCACTAAATCTCCTTAATCATTGATTTTACACTTACCAATCTACCTAGTACAACTCCCGAAATAAACCCCCGCTTTAAATCTTATTTATCCTCGCTGGATATCGCTAGATCCGTCACTCTACTCTTCTATAGACTAACCACTCGCCAATCTACCTAGTACAACTCCCGAAATAAACCCCCGCTTCAAAATCTTATTAATCCTAGCTGGATATCACTAAATCTCCTTCCTTTTTGATTTAACACCCCTTAATCTACCTAGTATAACTACCGAAATAAACCCCCGCTTTAAAATCTTATTTTTCCTCGCTGGATATCTCTAGATCCCTCACTCTCCTCTTCCATAGACTAACCACTCGCTAATCTACCTAGTATAACTCCCGAAATAAACCACCGCTTCAATAATTTATTTATCCTCGCTGGATATCGCTAGATTCCCAACTCTGCTCTTCCATAGACTAACCACTCGCCAATCTACCTAGTATAATTCCCGAAATAAACCACCGCTTCAAAATCTTATTTATCCTCGCTGGATATCGCTAAATCTCCTTACTCATTGATTTTACACTTACCAATCTACCTAGTACAACTCCCGAAATAAACCACCGCTTCAAAATCTTATTTATCCTCGCTAGATATCTCTAGTTCGCTCACTCTGCTCTTCCATAGACTATCCACTCGCCAATCTACCTAGTATAATTCCCGAAATAAACCACCGCTTCAAAATCTTATTTATCCTCGCTGGATATCGCTTAATCTCCTTACTCATTGATTTTACACTTACCAATCTACCTAGTACAACTCCCGAAATAAACCCCCGCTTCAATAACTTATTTATCCTCGCTGGATATCGCTAGATTCCCAACTCTGCTCTTCCATAGACTAACCACTCGCCAATCTACCTAGTATAACTCCCGAAATAAACCACCGCTTCAAAATCTTATTTATCCTCGTTGGATATCACTAAATCTCCTTAATCATTGATTTTACACTTACCAATCTACCTAGTACAACTCCCGAAATAAACCCCCGCTTTAAATCTTATTTATCCTCGCTGGATATCGCTAGATCCGTCACTCTACTCTTCTATAGACTAACCACTCGCCAATCTACCTAGTACAACTCCCGAAATAAACCCCCGCTTCAAAATCTTATTAATCCTAGCTGGATATCACTAAATCTCCTTCCTTTTTGATTTAACACCCCTTAATCTACCTAGTATAACTACCGAAATAAACCCCCGCTTTAAAATCTTATTTATCCTCGCTGGATATCTCTAGATCCCTCACTCTCCTCTTCCATAGACTAACCACTCGCCAATCTACCTAGTATAACTCCCGAAATAAACCACCGCTTCAATAACTTATTTATCCTCGCTGGATATCGCTAGATTCCCAACTCTGCTCTTCCATAGACTAACCACTCGCCAATCTACCTAGTATAACTCCCGAAATAAACCACCGCTTCAATAATTAATTTATCCTCGCTGGATATCGCTAGATTCCCAACTCTGCTCTTTTATAGACTAACCACTCGCCAATCTACCTAGTATAACTCCCGAAATAAACCACCGCTTCAATAATTTATTTATCCTCGCTGGATATCGCTAGATTCCCAACTCTGCTCTTCCATAGACTAACCACTCGCCAATCTACCTAGTATAACTCCCGAAATAAACCCCCGTTTCAAAATCTTATTTATCCTCGCTAGATATCTCTAGTTCGCTCACTCTGCTCTTCCATAGACTAACCACTCGCCAATCTACCTAGTATAATTCCCGAAATAAACCCCCGCTTCAAAATCTTATTTATCCTCGCTGGATATCGCTAAATCTCCTTACTCATTGATTTTACACTTACCAATCTACCTAGTACAACTCCCGAAATAAACCACCGCTTCAATAATTTATTTATCCTCGCTGGATATCGCTAGATTCCCAAGTCTGCTCTTCCATAGACTAACCACTCGCCAATCTACCTAGTATAACTCCCGAAATAAACCACCGCTTCAAAATCTTATTTATCCTCGCTGGATATCGCTAAATCTCCTTACTCATTGATTTTACACTTACCAATCTACCTAGTACAACTCCCGAAATAAACCCCCGCTTTAAATCTTATTTATCCTCGCTGGATATCGCTAGATCCGTCACTCTCCTCTTCTATAGACTAACCACTCGCCAATCTACCTAGTACAACTCCCGAAATAAACCCCCGCTTCAAAATCTTATTAATCCTAGCTGGATATCACTAAATCTCCTTCCTTTTTGATTTAACACCCCTTAATCTACCTAGTATAACTCCCGAAATAAACCACCGCTTCAATAATTTATTTATCCTCGCTGGATATCGCTAGATTCCCAACTCTGCTCTTCCATAGACTAACCACTCGCCAATCTACCTAGTATAACTCCCGAAATAAACCCCCGTTTCAAAATCTTATTTATCCTCGCTAGATATCTCTAGTTCGCTCACTCTGCTCTTCCATAGACTAACCACTCGCCAATCTACCTAGTATAATTCCCGAAATAAACCACCGCTTCAAAATCTTATTTATCCTCGCTGGATATCGCTAAATCTCCTTACTCATTGATTTTACACTTACCAATCTACCTAGTACAACTCCCGAAATAAACCCCCGCTTCAATAACTTATTTATCCTCGCTGGATATCGCTAGATTCCCAACTCTGCTCTTCCATAGACTAACCACTCGCCAATCTACCTAGTATAACTCCCGAAATAAACCACCGCTTCAAAATCTTATTTATCCTCGCTGGATATCACTAAATCTCCTTAATCATTGATTTTACACTTACCAATCTACCTAGTACAACTCCCGAAATAAACCCCCGCTTTAAATCTTATTTATCCTCGCTGGATATCGCTAGATCCGTCACTCTACTCTTCTATAGACTAACCACTCGCCAATCTACCTAGTACAACTCCCGAAATAAACCCCCGCTTCAAAATCTTATTAATCCTAGCTGGATATCACTAAATCTCCTTCCTTTTTGATTTAACACCCCTTAATCTACCTAGTATAACTACCGAAATAAACCCCCGCTTTAAAATCTTATTTATCCTCGCTGGATATCTCTAGATCCCTCACTCTCCTCTTCCATAGACTAACCACTCGCCAATCTACCTAGTATAACTCCCGAAATAAACCACCGCTTCAATAACTTATTTATCTTCGCTGGATATCGCTAGATTCCCAACTCTGCTCTTCCATAGACTAACCACTCGCCAATCTACCTAGTATAACTCCCGAAATAAACCACCGCTTCAATAATTTATTTATCCTCGCTGGATATCGCTAGATTCCCAACTCTGCTCTTCCATAGACTAACCACTCGCCAATCTACCTAGTATAACTCCCGAAATAAACCACCGCTTCAATAATTTATTTATCCTCGCTGGATATCGCTAGATTCCCAAGTCTGCTCTTCCATAGACTAACCACTCGCCAATCTACCTAGTATAACTCCCGAAATAAACCACCGCCTCAAAATCTTATTTATCCTCGCTGGATATCGCTAAATCTCCTTACTCATTGATTTTACACTTACCAATCTACCTAGTACAACTCCCGAAATAAACCCCCGCTTTAAATCTTATTTATCCTCGCTGGATATCGCTAGATCCGTCACTTCCTCTTCTATAGACTAACCACTCGCCAATCTACCTAGTACAACTCCCGAAATAAACCCCCGCTTCAAAATCTTATTAATCCTAGCTGGATATCACTAAATCTCCTTCCTTTTTGATTTAACACCCCTTAATCTACCTAGTATAACTCCCGAAATAAACCACCGCTTCAATAATTTATTTATCCTCGCTGGATATCGCTAGATTCCCAACTCTGCTCTTCCATAGACTAACCACTCGCCAATCTACCTAGTATAACTCCCGAAATAAACCCCCGTTTCAAAATCTTATTTATCCTCGCTAGATATCTCTAGTTCGCTCACTCTGCTCTTCCATAGACTAACCACTCACCAATCTACCTAGTATAACTCCCGAAATAAACCCCCGCTTCAATAATTTATTTATCCTCGCTGGATATCGCTAGATTCCCAACTCTGCTCTTCCATAGACTAACCACTCGCCAATCTACCTAGTATAACTCCCGAAATAAACCACCGCTTCAAAATCTTATTTATCCCCGCTGGATATCACTAAATCTCCTTAATCATTGATTTTACACTTACCAATCTACCTAGTACAACTCCCGAAATAATCCCCCGCTTTAAATCTTATTTATCCTCGCTGGATATCTCTAGATCCCTCACTCTCCTCTTCCATAGACTAACCACTCGCCAATCTACCTAGTATAACTCCCGAAATAAACCACCGCTTCAATAACTTATTTATCCTCGCTGGATATCGCTAGATCCGTCACTCTCCTCTTCCATAGACTAACCACTCGCCAATCTACCTAGTATAACTCCCGAAATAAACCACCGCTTCAATAACTTATTTATCCTCGCTGGATATCGCTAGATTCCCAACTCTGCTCTTCCATAGACTAACCACTCGCCAATCTACCTAGTATAACTCCCGAAATAAACCACCGCTTCAATAATTTATTTATCCTCGCTGGATATCGCTAGATTCCCAACTCAGCTCTTCCATAGACTAACCACTCGCCAATCTACCTAGTATAACTCCCGAAATAAACCACCGCTTCAATAATTTATTTATCCTCGCTGGATATCGCTAGATTCCCAACTCTGCTCTTCCATAGACTAACCACTCGCCAATCTACCTAGTATAACTCCCGAAATAAACCCCCGTTTCAAAATCTTATTTATCCTAGCTAGATATCTCTAGTTCGCTCACTCTGCTCTTCCATAGACTAACCACTCGCCAATCTACCTAGTATAATTCCCGAAATAAACCCCCGCTTCAAAATCTTATTTATCTTCGCTGGATATCGCTAAATCTCCTTACTCATTGATTTTACACTTACCAATCTACCTAGTACAACTCCCGAAATAAACCCCCGCTTTAAATCTTATTTATCCTCGCTGGATATCGCTAGATTCCCAAGTCTGCTCTTCCATAGACTAACCACTCGCCAATCTACCTAGTATAACTCCCGAAATAAACCACCGCTTCAATAATTTATTTATCCTCGCTGGATATCGCTAGATTCCCAACTCAGCTCTTCCATAGACTAACCACTCGCCAATCTACCTAGTATAACTCCCGAAATAAACCACCGCTTCAATAATTTATTTATCCTCGCTGGATATCGCTAGATTCCCAACTCTGCTCTTCCATAGACTAACCACTCGCCAATCTACCTAGTATAACTCCCGAAATAAACCCCCGTTTCAAAATCTTATTTATCCTCGCTAGATATCTCTAGTTCGCTCACTCTGCTCTTCCATAGACTAACCACTCGCCAATATACCTAGTATAATTCCCGAAATAAACCACCGCTTCAAAATCTTATTTATCCTCGCTGGATATCGCTAAATCTCCTTACTCATTGATTTTACACTTACCAATCTACCTAGTACAACTCCCGAAATAAACCCCCGCTTCAATAACTTATTTATCCTCGCTGGATATCGCTAGATTCCCAACTCTGCTCTTCCATAGACTAACCACTCGCCAATCTACCTAGTATAACTCCCGAAATAAACCACCGCTTCAAAATCTTATTTATCCTCGCTGGATATCACTAAATCTCCTTAATCATTGATTTTACACTTACCAATCTACCTAGTACAATTCCCGAAATAAACCCCCGCTTTAAATCTTATTTATCCTCGCTGGATATCGCTAGATCCGTCACTCTACTCTTCTATAGACTAACCACTCGCCAATCTACCTAGTACAACTCCCGAAATAAACCCCCGCTTCAAAATCTTATTAATCCTAGCTGGATATCACTAAATCTCCTTCCTTTTTGATTTAACACCCCTTAATCTACCTAGTATAACTCCCGAAATAAACCCCCGCTTTAAAATCTTATTTATCCTCGCTGGATATCTCTAGATCCCTCACTCTCCTCTTCCATAGACTAACCACTCGCTAATCTACCTAGTATAACTCCCGAAATAAACCACCGCTTCAATAACTTATTTATCCTCGCTGGATATCGCTAGATTCCCAACTCTGCTCTTCCATAGACTAACCACTCGCCAATCTACCTAGTATAACTCCCGAAATAAACCACCGCTTCAATAATTTATTTATCCTCGCTGGATATCGCTAGATTCCCAACTCTGCTCTTCCATAGACTAACCACTCGCCAATCTACCTAGTATAACTCCCGAAATAAACCACCGCTTCAATAATTTATTTATCCTCGCTGGATATCGCTAGATTCCCAACTCTGCTCTTCCATAGACTAACCACTCGCCAATCTACCTAGTATAACTCCCGAAATAAACCCCCGTTTCAAAATCTTATTTATCCTCGCTAGATATCTCTAGTTCGCTCACTCTGCTCTTCCATAGACTAACCACTCGCCAATCTACCTAGTATAATTCCCGAAATAAACCCCCGCTTCAAAATCTTATTTATCCTCGCTGGATATCGCTAAATCTCCTTACTCATTGATTTTACACTTACCAATCTACCTAGTACAACTCCCGAAATAAACCACCGCTTCAATAATTTATTTATCCTCGCTGGATATCGCTAGATTCCCAAGTCTGCTCTTCCATAGACTAACCACTCGCCAATCTACCTAGTATAACTCCCGAAATAAACCACCGCTTCAAAATCTTATTTATCCTCGCTGGATATCGCTAAATCTCCTTACTCATTGATTTTACACTTACCAATCTACCTAGTACAACTCCCGAAATAAACCCCCGCTTTAAATCTTATTTATCCTCGCTGGATATCGCTAGATCCGTCACTCTCCTCTTCTATAGACTAACCACTCGCCAATCTACCTAGTACAACTCCCGAAATAAACCCCAGCTTCAAAATCTTATTAATCCTAGCTGGATATCACTAAATCTCCTTCCTTTTTGATTTAACACCCCTTAATCTACCTAGTATAACTCCCGAAATAAACCCCCGCTTCAATAATTTATTTATCCTCGCTGGATATCGCTAGATTTCCAACTCTGCTCTTCCATAGACTAACCACTCGCCAATCTACCTAGTATAACTCCCGAAATAAACCACCGCTTCAAAATCTTATTTATCCCCGCTGGATATCACTAAATCTCCTTAATCATTGATTTTACACTTACCAATCTACCTAGTACAACTCCCGAAATAATCCCCCGCTTTAAATCTTATTTATCCTCGCTGGATATCTCTAGATCCCTCACTCTCCTCTTCCATAGACTAACCACTCGCCAATCTACCTAGTATAACTCCCGAAATAAACCACCGCTTCAATAACTTATTTATCCTCGCTGGATATCGCTAGATCCGTCACTCTCCTCTTCCATAGACTAACCACTCGCCAATCTATCTAGTATAACTCCCGAAATAAACCACCGCTTCAATAACTTATTTATCCTCGCTGGATATCGCTAGATTCCCAACTCTGCTCTTCCATAGACTAACCACTCGCCAATCTACCTAGTATAACTCCCGAAATAAACCACCGCTTCAAAATCTTATTTATCCTCGCTGGATATCACTAAATCTCCTTAATCATTGATTTTACACTTACCAATCTACCTAGTACAACTCCCGAAATAAACCCCCGCTTTAAATCTTATTTATCCTCGCTGGATATCGCTAGATCCGTCACTCTACTCTTCTATAGACTAACCACTCGCCAATCTACCTAGTACAACTCCCGAAATAAACCCCCGCTTCAAAATCTTATTAATCCTAGCTGGATATCACTAAATCTCCTTCCTTTTTGATTTAACACCCCTTAATCTACCTAGTATAACTACCGAAATAAACCCCCGCTTTAAAATCTTATTTATCCTCGCTGGATATCTCTAGATCCCTCACTCTCCTCTTCCATAGACTAACCACCCGCCAATCTACCTAGTATAACTCCCGAAATAAACCACCGCTTCAATAACTTATTTATCCTCGCTGGATATCGCTAGATTCCCAACTCTGCTCTTCCATAGACTAACCACTCGCCAATCTACCTAGTATAACTCCCGAAATAAACCACCGCTTCAATAATTTATTTATCCTCGCTGGATATCGCTAGATTCCCAACTCTGCTCTTCCATAGACTAACCACTCGCCAATCTACCTAGTATAACTCCCGAAATAAACCACCGCTTCAATAATTTATTTATCCTCGCTGGATATCGCTAGATTTCCAACTCTGCTCTTCCATAGACTAACCACTCGCCAATCTACCTAGTATAACTCCCGAAATAAACCCCCGTTTCAAAATCTTATTTATCCTCGCTAGATATCTCTAGTTCGCTCACTCTGCTCTTCCATAGACTAACCACTCGCCAATCTACCTAGTATAATTCCCGAAATAAACCCCCGCTTCAAAATCTTATTTATCCTCGCTGGATATCGCTAAATCTCCTTACTCATTGATTTTACACTTACCAATCTACCTAGTACAACTCCCGAAATAAACCACCGCTTCAATAATTTATTTATTCTCGCTGGATATCGCTAGATTCCCAAGTCTGCTCTTCCATAGACTAACCACTCGCCAATCTACCTAGTATAACTCCCGAAATAAACCACCGCTTCAAAATCTTATTTATCCTCGCTGGATATCGCTAAATCTCCTTACTCATTGATTTTACACTTACCAATCTACCTAGTACAACTCCCGAAATAAACCCCCGCTTTAAATCTTATTTATCCTCGCTGGATATCGCTAGATCCGTCACTCTCCTCTTCTATAGACTAACCACTCGCCAATCTACCTAGTACAACTCCCGAAATAAACCCCCGCTTCAAAATCTTATTAATCCTAGCTGGATATCACTAAATCTCCTTCCTTTTTGATTTAACACCCCTTAATCTACCTAGTATAACTCCCGAAATAAACCACCGCTTCAATAATTTATTTATCCTCGCTGGATATCGCTAGATTCCCAACTCTGCTCTTCCATAGACTAACCACTCGCCAATCTACCTAGTATAACTCCCGAAATAAACCCCCGTTTCAAAATCTTATTTATCCTCGCTAGATATCTCTAGTTCGCTCACTCTGCTCTTCCATAGACTAACCACTCACCAATCTACCTAGTATAACTCCCGAAATAAACCCCCGCTTCAATAATTTATTTATCCTCGCTGGATATCGCTAGATTCCCAACTCTGCTCTTCCATAGACTAACCACTCGCCAATCTACCTAGTATAACTCCCGAAATAAACCACCGCTTCAAAATCTTATTTATCCCCGCTGGATATCACTAAATCTCCTTAATCATTGATTTTACACTTACCAATCTACCTAGTACAACTCCCGAAATAATCCCCCGCTTTAAATCTTATTTATCCTCGCTGGATATCTCTAGATCCCTCACTCTCCTCTTCCATAGACTAACCACTCGCCAATCTACCTAGTATAACTCCCGAAATAAACCACCGCTTCAATAACTTATTTATCCTCGCTGGATATCGCTAGATCCGTCACTCTCCTCTTCCATAGACTAACCACTCGCCAATCTACCTAGTATAACTCCCGAAATAAACCACCGCTTCAATAACTTATTTATCCTCGCTGGATATCGCTAGATTCCCAACTCTGCTCTTCCATAGACTAACCACTCGCCAATCTACCTAGTATAACTCCCGAAATAAACCACCGATTCAATAATTTATTTATCCTCGCTGGATATCGCTAGATTCCCAACTCAGCTCTTCCATAGACTAACCACTCGCCAATCTACCTAGTATTACTCCCGAAATAAACCACCGCTTCAATAATTTATTTATCCTCGCTGGATATCGCTAGATTCCCAACTCTGCTCTTCCATAGACTAACCACTCGCCAATCTACCTAGTATAACTCCCGAAATAAACCCCCGTTTCAAAATCTTATTTATCCTCGCTAGATATCTCTAGTTCGCTCACTCTGCTCTTCCATAGACTAACCACTCGCCAATCTACCTAGTATAATTCCCGAAATAAACCCCCGCTTCAAAATCTTATTTATCTTCGCTGGATATCGCTAAATCTCCTTACTCATTGATTTTACACTTACCAATCTACCTAGTACAACTCCCGAAATAAACCACCGCTTCAATAATTTATTTATCCTCGCTGGATATCGCTAGATTCCCAAGTCTGCTCTTCCATAGACTAACCACTCGCCAATCTACCTAGTATAACTCCCGAAATAAACCACCGCTTCAAAATCTTATTTATCCTCGCTGGATATCGCTAAATCTCCTTACTCATTGATTTTACACTTACCAATCTACCTAGTACAACTCCCGAAATAAACCCCCGCTTTAAATCTTATTTATCCTCGCTGGATATCGCTAGATCCGTCACTCTCCTCTTCTATAGACTAACCACTCGCCAATCTACCTAGTACAACTCCCGAAATAAACCCCCGCTTCAAAATCTTATTAATCCTAGCTGGATATCACTAAATCTCCTTCCTTTTTGATTTAACACCCCTTAATCTACCTAGTATAACTCCCGAAATAAACCACCGCTTCAATAATTTATTTATCCTCGCTGGATATCGCTAGATTCCCAACTCTGCTCTTCCATAGACTAACCACTCGCCAATCTACCTAGTATAACTCCCGAAATAAACCCCCGTTTCAAAATCTTATTTATCCTCGCTAGATATCTCTAGTTCGCTCACTCTGCTCTTCCATAGACTAACCACTCGCCAATCTACCTAGTATAATTCCCGAAATAAACCACCGCTTCAAAATCTTATTTATCCTCGCTGGATATCGCTAAATCTCCTTACTCATTGATTTTACACTTACCAATCTACCTAGTACAACTCCCGAAATAAACCCCCGCTTCAATAACTTATTTATCCTCGCTGGATATCGCTAGATTCCCAACTCTGCTCTTCCATAGACTAACCACTCGCCAATCTACCTAGTATAACTCCCGAAATAAACCCCCGCTTTAAATCTTATTTATCCTCGCTGGATATCGCTAGATCCGTCACTCTACTCTTCTATAGACTAACCACTCGCCAATCTACCTAGTACAACTCCCGAAATAAACCCCCGCTTCAAAATCTTATTAATCCTAGCTGGATATCACTAAATCTCCTTCCTTTTTGATTTAACACCCCTTAATCTACCTAGTATAACTACCGAAATAAACCCCCGCTTTAAAATCTTATTTATCCTCGCTGGATATCTCTAGATCCCTCACTCTCCTCTTCCATAGACTAACCACTCGCTAATCTACCTAGTATAACTCCCGAAATAAACCACCGCTTCAATAACTTATTTATCCTCGCTGGATATCGCTAGATTCCCAACTCTGCTCTTCCATAGACTAACCACTCGCCAATCTACCTAGTATAACTCCCGAAATAAACCACCGCTTCAATAATTTATTTATCCTCGCTGGATATCGCTAGATTCCCAACTCTGCTCTTCCATAGACTAACCACTCGCCAATCTACCTAGTATAACTCCCGAAATAAACCACCGCTTCAATAATTTATTTATCCTCGCTGGATATCGCTAGATTCCCAACTCTGCTCTTCCATAGACTAACCACTCGCCAATCTACCTAGTATAACTCCCGAAATAAACCCCCGTTTCAAAATCTTATTTATCCTCGCTAGATATCTCTAGTTCGCTCACTCTGCTCTTCCATAGACTAACCACTCGCCAATCTACCTAGTATAATTCCCGAAATAAACCCCCGCTTCAAAATCTTATTTATCCTCGCTGGATATCGCTAAATCTCCTTACTCATTGATTTTACACTTACCAATCTACCTAGTACAACTCCCGAAATAAACCACCGCTTCAATAATTTATTTATCCTCGCTGGATATCGCTAGATTCCCAAGTCTGCTCTTCCATAGACTAACCACTCGCCAATCTACCTACTATAACTCCCGAAATAAACCACCGCTTCAAAATCTTATTTATCCTCGCTGGATATCGCTAAATCTCCTTACTCATTGATTTTACACTTACCAATCTACCTAGTACAACTCCCGAAATAAACCCCCGCTTTAAATCTTATTTATCCTCGCTGGATATCGCTAGATCCGTCACTCTCCTCTTCTATAGACTAACCACTCGCCAATCTACCTAGTACAACTCCCGAAATAAACCCCCGCTTCAAAATCTTATTAATCCTAGCTGGATATCACTAAATCTCCTTCCTTTTTGATTTAACACCCCTTAATCTACCTAGTATAACTCCCGAAATAAACCACCGCTTCAAAATCTTATTTATCCCCGCTGGATATCACTAAATCTCCTTAATCATTGATTTTACACTTACCAATCTACCTAGTACAACTCCCGAAATAATCCCCCGCTTTAAATCTTATTTATCCTCGCTGGATATCTCTAGATCCCTCACTCTCCTCTTCCATAGACTAACCACTCGCCAATCTACCTAGTATAACTCCCGAAATAAACCACCGCTTCAATAACTTATTTATCCTCGCTGGATATCGCTAGATCCGTCACTCTCCTCTTCCATAGACTAACCACTCGCCAATCTATCTAGTATAACTCCCGAAATAAACCACCGCTTCAATAACTTATTTATCCTCGCTGGATATCGCTAGATTCCCAACTCTGCTCTTCCATAGACTAACCACTCGCCAATCTACCTAGTATAACTCCCGAAATAAACCACCGCTTCAAAATCTTATTTATCCTCGCTGGATATCACTAAATCTCCTTAATCATTGATTTTACACTTACCAATCTACCTAGTACAACTCCCGAAATAAACCCCCGCTTTAAATCTTATTTATCCTCGCTGGATATCGCTAGATCCGTCACTCTACTCTTCTATAGACTAACCACTCGCCAATCTACCTAGTACAACTCCCGAAATAAACCCCCGCTTCAAAATCTTATTAATCCTAGCTGGATATCACTAAATCTCCTTCCTTTTTGATTTAACACCCCTTAATCTACCTAGTATAACTCCCGAAATAAACCCCCGCTTCAATAATTTATTTATCCTCGCTGGATATCGCTAGATTTCCAACTCTGCTCTTCCATAGACTAACCACTCGCCAATCTACCTAGTATAACTCCCGAAATAAACCACCGCTTCAAAATCTTATTTATCCCCGCTGGATATCACTAAATCTCCTTAATCATTGATTTTACACTTACCAATCTACCTAGTACAACTCCCGAAATAATCCCCCGCTTTAAATCTTATTTATCCTCGCTGGATATCTCTAGATCCCTCACTCTCCTCTTCCATAGACTAACCACTCGCCAATCTACCTAGTATAACTCCCGAAATAAACCACCGCTTCAATAACTTATTTATCCTCGCTGGATATCGCTAGATCCGTCACTCTCCTCTTCCATAGACTAACCACTCGCCAATCTATCTAGTATAACTCCCGAAATAAACCACCGCTTCAATAACTTATTTATCCTCGCTTGATATCGCTAGATTCCCAACTCTGCTCTTCCATAGACTAACCACTCGCCAATCTACCTAGTATAACTCCCGAAATAAACCACCGCTTCAAAATCTTATTTATCCTCGCTGGATATCACTAAATCTCCTTAATCATTGATTTTACACTTACCAATCTACCTAGTACAACTCCCGAAATAAACCCCCGCTTTAAATCTTATTTATCCTCGCTGGATATCGCTAGATCCGTCACTCTACTCTTCTATAGACTAACCACTCGCCAATCTACCTAGTACAACTCCCGAAATAAACCCCCGCTTCAAAATCTTATTAATCCTAGCTGGATATCACTAAATATCCTTCCTTTTTGATTTAACACCCCTTAATCTACCTAGTATAACTACCGAAATAAACCCCCGCTTTAAAATCTTATTTATCCTCGCTGGATATCTCTAGATCCCTCACTCTCCTCTTCCATAGACTAACCACTCGCCAATCTACCTAGTATAACTCCCGAAATAAACCACCGCTTCAATAATTTATTTATCCTCGCTGGATATCGCTAGATTCCCAACTCTGCTCTTCCATAGACTAACCACTCGCCAATCTACCTAGTATAATTCCCGAAATAAACCACCGCTTCAAAATCTTATTTATCCTCGCTGGATATCGCTAAATCTCCTTACTCATTGATTTTACACTTACCAATCTACCTAGTACAACTCCCGAAATAAACCACCGCTTCAATAATTTATTTATCCTCGCTGGATATCGCTAGATTCCCAAGTCTGCTGTTCCATAGACTAACCACTCGCCAATCTACCTAGTATAACTCCCGAAATAAACCACCGCTTCAAAATCTTATTTATCCTCGCTGGATATCGCTAAATCTCCTTACTCATTGATTTTACACTTACCAATCTACCTAGTACAACTCCCGAAATAAACCACCGCTTCAAAATCTTATTTATCCTCGCTAGATATCTCTAGTTCGCTCACTCTGCTCTTCCATAGACTATCCACTCGCCAATCTACCTAGTATAATTCCCGAAATAAACCACCGCTTCAAAATCTTATTTATCCTCGCTGGATATCGCTTAATCTCCTTACTCATTGATTTTACACTTACCAATCTACCTAGTACAACTCCCGAAATAAACCCCCGCTTCAATAACTTATTTATCCTCGCTGGATATCGCTAGATTCCCAACTCTGCTCTTCCATAGACTAACCACTCGCCAATCTACCTAGTATAACTCCCGAAATAAACCACCGCTTCAAAATCTTATTTATCCTCGTTGGATATCACTAAATCTCCTTAATCATTGATTTTACACTTACCAATCTACCTAGTACAACTCCCGAAATAAACCCCCGCTTTAAATCTTATTTATCCTCGCTGGATATCGCTAGATCCGTCACTCTACTCTTCTATAGACTAACCACTCGCCAATCTACCTAGTACAACTCCCGAAATAAACCCCCGCTTCAAAATCTTATTAATCCTAGCTGGATATCACTAAATCTCCTTCCTTTTTGATTTAACACCCCTTAATCTACCTAGTATAACTACCGAAATAAACCCCCGCTTTAAAATCTTATTTATCCTCGCTGGATATCTCTAGATCCCTCACTCTCCTCTTCCATAGACTAACCACTCGCCAATCTACCTAGTATAACTCCCGAAATAAACCACCGCTTCAAAATCTTATTTATCCTCGCTGGATATCGCTAAATCTCCTTACTCATTGATTTTACACTTACCAATCTACCTAGTACAACTCCCGAAATAAACCACCGCTTCAAAATCTTATTTATCCTCGCTAGATATCTCTAGTTCGCTCACTCTGCTCTTCCATAGACTAACCACTCGCCAATCTACCTAGTATAATTCCCGAAATAAACCACCGCTTCAAAATCTTATTTATCCTCGCTGGATATCGCTAAATCTCCTTACTCATTGATTTTACACTTACCAATCTACCTAGTACAACTCCCGAAATAAACCACCGCTTCAAAATCTTATTTATCCTCGCTAGATATCTCTAGTTCGCTCACTCTGCTCTTCCATAGACTAACCACTCGCCAATCTACCTAGTATAACTCCCGAAATAAACCACCGCTTCAAAATCTTATTTATCCTCGTTGGATATCACTAAATCTCCTTAATCATTGATTTTACACTTACCAATCTACCTAGTACAACTCCCGAAATAAACCCCCGCTTTAAATCTTATTTATCCTCGCTGGATATCGCTAGATCCGTCACTCTACTCTTCTATAGACTAACCACTCGCCAATCTACCTAGTACAACTCCCGAAATAAACCCCCGCTTCAAAATCTTATTAATCCTAGCTGGATATCACTAAATCTCCTTCCTTTTTGATTTAACACCCCTTAATCTACCTAGTATAACTACCGAAATAAACCCCCGCTTTAAAATCTTATTTATCCTCGCTGGATATCTCTAGATCCCTCACTCTCCTCTTCCATAGACTAACCACTCGCCAATCTACCTAGTATAACTCCCGAAATAAACCACCGCTTCAAAATCTTATTTATCCTCGCTGGATATCGCTAAATCTCCTTACTCATTGATTTTACACTTACCAATCTACCTAGTACAACTCCCGAAATAAACCACCGCTTCAAAATCTTATTTATCCTCGCTAGATATCTCTAGTTCGCTCACTCTGCTCTTCCATAGACTAACCACTCGCCAATCTACCTAGTATAATTCCCGAAATAAACCACCGCTTCAAAATCTTATTTATCCTCGCTGGATATCGCTAAATCTCCTTACTCATTGATTTTACACTTACCAATCTACCTAGTACAACTCCCGAAATAAACCACCGCTTCAAAATCTTATTTATCCTCGCTAGATATCTCTAGTTCGCTCACTCTGCTCTTCCATAGACTAACCACTCGCCAATCTACCTAGTATAACTCCCGAAATAAACCACCGCTTCAAAATCTTATTTATCCTCGTTGGATATCACTAAATCTCCTTAATCATTGATTTTACACTTACCAATCTACCTAGTACAACTCCCGAAATAAACCCCCGCTTTAAATCTTATTTATCCTCGCTGGATATCGCTAGATCCGTCACTCTACTCTTCTATAGACTAACCACTCGCCAATCTACCTAGTACAACTCCCGAAATAAACCCCCGCTTCAAAATCTTATTAATCCTAGCTGGATATCACTAAATCTCCTTCCTTTTTGATTTAACACCCCTTAATCTACCTAGTATAACTACCGAAATAAACCCCCGCTTTAAAATCTTATTTATCCTCGCTGGATATCTCTAGATCCCTCACTCTCCTCTTCCATAGACTAACCACTCGCCAATCTACCTAGTATAACTCCCGAAATAAACCACCGCTTCAATAACTTATTTATCCTCGCTGGATATCGCTAGATTCCCAACTCTGCTCTTCCATAGACTAACCACTCGCCAATCTACCTAGTAAAACTCCCGAAATAAACCACCGCTTCAATAATTTATTTATCCTCGCTGGATATCGCTAGATTCCCAACTCTGCTCTTCCATAGACTAACCACTCGCCAATCTACCTAGTATAACTCCCGAAATAAACCACCGCTTCAATAATTTATTTATCCTCGCTGGATATCGCTAGATTCCCAACTCTGCTCTTCCATAGACTAACCACTCGCCAATCTACCTAGTATAACTCCCGAAATAAACCCCCGTTTCAAAATCTTATTTATCCTCGCTAGATATCTCTAGTTCGCTCACTCTGCTCTTCCATAGACTAACCACTCGCCAATCTACCTAGTATAATTCCCGAAATAAACCCCCGCTTCAAAATCTTATTTATCCTCGCTGGATATCGCTAAATCTCCTTACTCATTGATTTTATACTTACCAATCTACCTAGTACAACTCCCGAAATAAACCACCGCTTCAATAATTTATTTATCCTCGCTGGATATCGCTAGATTCCCAACTCTGCTCTTCCATAGACTAACCACTCGCCAATCTACCTAGTATAACTCCCGAAATAAACCACCGCTTCAAAATCTTATTTATCCTCGCTGGATATCACTAAATCTCCTTAATCATTGATTTTACACTTACCAATCTACCTAGTACAACTCCCGAAATAAACCCCCGCTTTAAATCTTATTTATCCTCGCTGGATATCGCTAGATCCGTCACTCTACTCTTCTATAGACTAACCACTCGCCAATCTACCTAGTACAACTCCCGAAATAAACCCCCGCTTCAAAATCTTATTAATCCTAGCTGGATATCACTAAATCTCCTTCCTTTTTGATTTAACACCCCTTAATCTACCTAGTATAACTACCGAAATAAACCCCCGCTTTAAAATCTTATTTATCCTCGCTGGATATCTCTAGATCCCTCACTCTCCTCTTCCATAGACTAACCACTCGCCAATCTACCTAGTATAACTCCCGAAATAAACCACCGCTTCAATAACTTATTTATCCTCGCTGGATATCGCTAGATTCCCAACTCTGCTCTTCCATAGACTAACCACTCGCCAATCTACCTAGTATAACTCCCGAAATAAACCACCGCTTCAATAATTTAATTATCCTCGCTGGATATCGCTAGATTCCCAACTCTGCTCTTCCATAGACTAACCACTCGCCAATCTACCTAGTATAACTCCCGAAATAAACCACCGCTTCAATAATTTATTTATCCTCGCTGGATATCGCTAGATTCCCAACTCTGCTCTTCCATAGACTAACCACTTGCCAATCTACCTAGTATAACTCCCGAAATAAACCCCCGTTTCAAAATCTTATTTATCCTCGCTAGATATCTCTAGTTCGCTCACTCTGCTCTTCCATAGACTAACCACTCGCCAATCT
Organism: Leiobunum rupestre; assembly: GCF_980474605.1. Classification (NCBI taxonomy): domain Eukaryota; kingdom Metazoa; phylum Arthropoda; class Arachnida; order Opiliones; family Sclerosomatidae; genus Leiobunum; species Leiobunum rupestre. The sequence continues at coordinate 179,902 of NC_143386.1, forward strand.
ACCTAGTATAATTCCCGAAATAAACCCCCGCTTCAAAATCTTATTTATCCTCGCTGGATATCGCTAAATCTCCTTACTCATTGATTTTACACTTACCAATCTACCTAGTACAACTCCCGAAATAATCCCCCGCTTTAAATCTTATTTATCCTCGCTGGATATCTCTAGATCCCTCACTCTCCTCTTCCATAGACTAACCACTCGCCAATCTACCTAGTATAACTCCCGAAATAAACCCCCGCTTCAATAATTTATTTATCCTCGCTGGATATCGCTAGATTCCCAACTCTGCTCTTCCATAGACTAACCACTCGCCAATCTACCTAGTATAACTCCCGAAATAAACCACCGCTTCAATAATTTATTTATCCTCGCTGGATATCGCTAGATTCCCAACTCTGCTCTTCCATAGACTAACCACTCGCCAATCTACCTAGTATAACTCCCGAAATAAACCACCGCTTCAATAATTTATTTATCCTCGCTGGATATCGCTAGATTCCCAACTCTGCTCTTCCATAGACTAACCACTCGCCAATCTACCTAGTATAACTCCCGAAATAAACCCCCGTTTCAAAATCTTATTTATCCTCGCTAGATATCTCTAGTTCGCTCACTCTGCTCTTCCATAGACTAACCACTCGCCAATCTACCTAGTATAATTCCCGAAATAAACCCCCGCTTCAAAATCTTATTTATCCTCGCTGGATATCGCTAAATCTCCTTACTCATTGATTTTACACTTACCAATCTACCTAGTACAACTCCCGAAATAATCCCCCGCTTTAAATCTTATTTATCCTCGCTGGATATCTCTAGATCCCTCACTCTCCTCTTCCATAGACTAACCACTCGCCAATCTACCTAGTATAACTCCCGAAATAAACCCCCGCTTCAATAATTTATTTATCCTCGCTGGATATCGCTAGATTCCCAACTCTGCTCTTCCATAGACTAACCACTCGCCAATCTACCTAGTATAACTCCCGAAATAAACCACCGCTTCAAAATCTTATTTATCCCCGCTGGATATCACTAAATCTCCTTAATCATTGATTTTACACTTACCAATCTACCTAGTACAACTCCCGAAATAATCCCCCGCTTTAAATCTTATTTATCCTCGCTGGATATCTCTAGATCCCTCACTCTCCTCTTCCATAGACTAACCACTCGCCAATCTACCTAGTATAACTCCCGAAATAAACCACCGCTTCAATAACTTATTTATCCTCGCTGGATATCGCTAGATCCGTCACTCTCCTCTTCCATAGACTAACTACTCGCCAATCTACCTAGTATAACTCCCGAAATAAACCACCGCTTCAATAACTTATTTATCCTCGCTGGATATCGCTAGATTCCCAACTCTGCTCTTCCATAGACTCGCCAATCTACCTAGTATAACTCCCGAAATAAACCACCGCTTCAATAATTTATTTATCCTCGCTGGATATCGCTAGATTCCCAACTCTGCTCTTCCATAGACTAACCACTCGCCAATCTACCTAGTATAACTCCCGAAATAAACCACCGCTTCAATAATTTATTTATCCTCGCTGGATATCGCTAGATTCCCAACTCTGCTCTTCCATAGACTAACCACTCGCCAATCTACCTAGTATAACTCCCGAAATAAGCCCCCGTTTCAAAATCTTATTTATCCTCGCTAGATATCTCTAGTTCGCTCACTCTGCTCTTCCATAGACTAACCACTCGCCAATCTACCTAGTATAATTCCCGAAATAAACCCCCGCTTCAAAATCTTATTTATCCTCGCTGGATATCGCTAAATCTCCTTACTCATTGATTTTACACTTACCAATCTACCTAGTACAACTCCCGAAATAAACCCCCGCTTCAATAACTTATTTATCCTCGCTGGATATCGGTAGATTCCCAACTCTGCTCTTCCATAGACTAACCACTCGCCAATCTACCTAGTATAACTCCCGAAATAAACCACCGCTTCAAAATCTTATTTATCCTCGCTGGATATCACTAAATCTCCTTAATCATTGATTTTACACTTACCAATCTACCTAGTACAACTACCGAAATAAACCCCCGCTTTAAATCTTATTTATCCTCGCTGGATATCGCTAGATCCGTCACTCTCCTCTTCTATAGACTAACCACTCGCCAATCTACCTAGTACAACTCCCGAAATAAACCCCCGCTTCAAAATCTTATTTATCCTCGCTGGATATCGCTAAATCTCCTTACTCATTGATTTTACACTTACCAATCTACCTAGTACAACTCCCGAAATAAACCCCCGCTTCAATAACTTATTTATCCTCGCTGGATATCGCTAGATTCCCAACTCTGCTCTTCCATAGACTAACCACTCGCCAATCTACCTAGTAAAACTCCCGAAATAAACCACCGCTTCAATAATTTATTTATCCTCGCTGGATATCGCTAGATTCCCAACTCTGCTCTTCCATAGACTAACCACTCGCCAATCTACCTAGTATAACTCCCGAAATAAACCACCGCTTCAATAATTTATTTATCCTCGCTGGATATCGCTAGATTCCCAACTCTGCTCTTCCATAGACTAACCACTCGCCAATCTACCTAGTATAACTCCCGAAATAAACCCCCGTTTCAAAATCTTATTTATCCTCGCTAGATATCTCTAGTTCGCTCACTCTGCTCTTCCATAGACTAACCACTCGCCAATCTACCTAGTATAATTCCCGAAATAAACCCCCGCTTCAAAATCTTATTTATCCTCGCTGGATATCGCTAAATCTCCTTACTCATTGATTTTATACTTACCAATCTACCTAGTACAACTCCCGAAATAAACCACCGCTTCAATAATTTATTTATCCTCGCTGGATATCGCTAGATTCCCAAGTCTGCTCTTCCATAGACTAACCACTCGCCAATATACCTAGTATAACTCCCGAAATAAACCACCGCTTCAAAATCTTATTTATCCTCGCTGGATATCGCTAAATCTCCTTACTCATTGATTTTACACTTACCAATCTACCTAGTACAACTCCCGAAATAAACCCCCGCTTTAAATCTTATTTATCCTCGCTGGATATCGCTAGATCCGTCACTCTCCTCTTCTATAGACTAACCACTCGCCAATCTACCTAGTACAACTCCCGAAATAAACCCCCGCTTCAAAATCTTATTTATCCTCGCTGGATATCGCTAAATCTCCTTACTCATTGATTTTACACTTACCAATCTACCTAGTACAACTCCCGAAATAAACCCCCGCTTCAATAACTTATTTATCCTCGCTGGATATCGCTAGATTCCCAACTCTGCTCTTCCATAGACTAACCACTCGCCAATCTACCTAGTATAACTCCCGAAATAAACCACCGCTTCAAAATCTTATTTATCCTCGCTGGATATCACTAAATCTCCTTAATCATTGATTTTACACTTACCAATCTACCTAGTACAACTCCCGAAATAAACCCCCGCTTTAAATCTTATTTATCCTCGCTGGATATCGCTAGATCCGTCACTCTACTCTTCTATAGACTAACCACTCGCCAATCTACCTAGTACAACTCCCGAAATAAACCCCCGCTTCAAAATCTTATTAATCCTAGCTGGATATCACTAAATCTCCTTCCTTTTTGATTTAACACCCCTTAATCTACCTAGTATAACTACCGAAATAAACCCCCGCTTTAAAATATTATTTATCCTCGCTGGATATCTCTAGATCCCTCACTCTCCTCTTCCATAGACTAACCACTCGCCAATCTACCTAGTATAACTCCCGAAATAAACCACCGCTTCAATAACTTATTTATCCTCGCTGGATATCGCTAGATTCCCAACTCTGCTCTTCCATAGACTAACCACTCGCCAATCTACCTAGTATAACTCCCGAAATAAACCACCGCTTCAATAATTTAATTATCCTCGCTGGATATCGCTAGATTCCCAACTCTGCTCTTCCATAGACTAACCACTCGCCAATCTACCTAGTATAACTCCCGAAATAAACCACCGCTTCAATAATTTATTTATCCTCGCTGGATATCGCTAGATTCCCAACTCTGCTCTTCCATAGACTAACCACTTGCCAATCTACCTAGTATAACTCCCGAAATAAACCCCCGTTTCAAAATCTTATTTATCCTCGCTAGATATCTCTAGTTCGCTCACTCTGCTCTTCCATAGACTAACCACTCGCCAATCTACCTAGTATAATTCCCGAAATAAACCCCCGCTTCAAAATCTTATTTATCCTCGCTGGATATCGCTAAATCTCCTTACTCATTGATTTTACACTTACCAATCTACCTAGTACAACTCCCGAAATAATCCCCCGCTTTAAATCTTATTTATCCTCGCTGGATATCTCTAGATCCCTCACTCTCCTCTTCCATAGACTAACCACTCGCCAATCTACCTAGTATAACTCCCGAAATAAACCCCCGCTTCAATAATTTATTTATCCTCGCTGGATATCGCTAGATTCCCAACTCTGCTCTTCCATAGACTAACCACTCGCCAATCTACCTAGTATAACTCCCGAAATAAACCACCGCTTCAATAATTTATTTATCCTCGCTGGATATCGCTAGATTCCCAACTCTGCTCTTCCATAGACTAACCACTCGCCAATCTACCTAGTATAACTCCCGAAATAAACCCCCGTTTCAAAATCTTATTTATCCTCGCTAGATATCTCTAGTTCGCTCACTCTGCTCTTCCATAGACTAACCACTCGCCAATCTACCTAGTATAATTCCCGAAATAAACCCCCGCTTCAAAATCTTATTTATCCTCGCTGGATATCGCTAAATCTCCTTACTCATTGATTTTACACTTACCAATCTACCTAGTACAACTCCCGAAATAATCCCCCGCTTTAAATCTTATTTATCCTCGCTGGATATCTCTAGATCCCTCACTCTCCTCTTCCATAGACTAACCACTCGCCAATCTACCTAGTATAACTCCCGAAATAAACCCCCGCTTCAATAATTTATTTATCCTCGCTGGATATCGCTAGATTCCCAACTCTGCTCTTCCATAGACTAACCACTCGCCAATCTACCTAGTATAACTCCCGAAATAAACCACCGCTTCAAAATCTTATTTATCCCCGCTGGATATCACTAAATCTCCTTAATCATTGATTTTACACTTACCAATCTACCTAGTACAACTCCCGAAATAATCCCCCGCTTTAAATCTTATTTATCCTCGCTGGATATCTCTAGATCCCTCACTCTCCTCTTCCATAGACTAACCACTCGCCAATCTACCTAGTATAACTCCCGAAATAAACCACCGCTTCAATAACTTATTTATCCTCGCTGGATATCGCTAGATCCGTCACTCTCCTCTTCCATAGACTAACTACTCGCCAATCTACCTAGTATAACTCCCGAAATAAACCACCGCTTCAATAACTTATTTATCCTCGCTGGATATCGCTAGATTCCCAACTCTGCTCTTCCATAGACTCGCCAATCTACCTAGTATAACTCCCGAAATAAACCACCGCTTCAATAATTTATTTATCCTCGCTGGATATCGCTAGATTCCCAACTCTGCTCTTCCATAGACTAACCACTCGCCAATCTACCTAGTATAACTCCCGAAATAAACCACCGCTTCAATAATTTATTTATCCTCGCTGGATATCGCTAGATTCCCAACTCTGCTCTTCCATAGACTAACCACTCGCCAATCTACCTAGTATAACTCCCGAAATAAGCCCCCGTTTCAAAATCTTATTTATCCTCGCTAGATATCTCTAGTTCGCTCACTCTGCTCTTCCATAGACTAACCACTCGCCAATCTACCTAGTATAATTCCCGAAATAAACCCCCGCTTCAAAATCTTATTTATCCTCGCTGGATATCGCTAAATCTCCTTACTCATTGATTTTACACTTACCAATCTACCTAGTACAACTCCCGAAATAAACCCCCGCTTCAATAACTTATTTATCCTCGCTGGATATCGGTAGATTCCCAACTCTGCTCTTCCATAGACTAACCACTCGCCAATCTACCTAGTATAACTCCCGAAATAAACCACCGCTTCAAAATCTTATTTATCCTCGCTGGATATCACTAAATCTCCTTAATCATTGATTTTACACTTACCAATCTACCTAGTACAACTACCGAAATAAACCCCCGCTTTAAATCTTATTTATCCTCGCTGGATATCGCTAGATCCGTCACTCTACTCTTCTATAGACTAACCACTCGCCAATCTACCTAGTACAACTCCCGAAATAAACCCCCGCTTCAAAATCTTATTAATCCTAGCTGGATATCACTAAATCTCCTTCCTTTTTGATTTAACACCCCTTAATCTACCTAGTATAACTACCGAAATAAACCCCCGCTTTAAAATCTTATTTATCCTCGCTCGATATCTCTAGATCCCTCACTCTCCTCTTCCATAGACTAAACACTCGCCAATCTACCTAGTATAACTCCCGAAATAAACCACCGCTTCAATAACTTATTTATCCTCGCTGGATATCGCTAGATTTCCAATTCTGCTCTTCCATAGACTAACCACTCGCCAATCTACCTAGTATAACTCCCGAAATAAACCACCGCTTCAATAATTTATTTATCCTCGCTGGATATCGCTAGATTCCCAACTCTGCTCTTCCATAGACTAACCACTCGCCAATCTACCTAGTATAACTCCCGAAATAAACCACCGCTTCAATAATTTATTTATCCTCGCTGGATATCGCTAGATTCCCAACTCTGCTCTTCCATAGACTAACCACTCGCCAATCTACCTAGTATAACTCCCGAAATAAACCCCCGTTTCAAAATCTTATTTATCCTCGCTAGATATCTCTAGTTCGCTCACTCTGCTCTTCCATAGACTAACCACTCGCCAATCTACCTAGTATAATTCCCGAAATAAACCCCCGCTTCAAAATCTTATTTATCCTCGCTGGATATCGCTAAATCTCCTTACTCATTGATTTTACACTTACCAATCTACCTAGTACAACTCCCGAAATAAACCACCGCTTCAATAATTTATTTATCCTCGCTGGATATCGCTAGATTCCCAAGTCTGCTCTTCCATAGACTAACCACTCGCCAATCTACCTAGTATAACTCCCGAAATAAACCACCGCTTCAAAATCTTATTTATCCTCGCTGGATATCGCTAAATCTCCTTACTCATTGATTTTACACTTACCAATATACCTAGTACAACTCCCGAAATAAACCCCCGCTTTAAATCTTATTTATCCTCGCTGGATATCGCTAGATCCGTCACTCTCCTCTTCTATAGACTAACCACTCGCCAATCTACCTAGTACAACTCCCGAAATAAACCCCCGCTTCAAAATCTTATTAATCCTAGCTGGATATCACTAAATCTCCTTCCTTTTTGATTTAACACCCCTTAATCTACCTAGTATAACTCCCGAAATAAACCACCGCTTCAATAATTTATTTATCCTCGCTGGATATCGCTAGATTCCCAACTCTGCTCTTCCATAGACTAACCACTCGCCAATCTACCTAGTATAACTCCCGAAATAAACCCCCGTTTCAAAATCTTATTTATCCTCGCTAGATATCTCTAGTTCGCTCACTCTGCTCTTCCATAGACTAACCACTCACCAATCTACCTAGTATAACTCCCGAAATAAACCCCCGCTTCAATAATTTATTTATCCTCGCTGGATATCGCTAGATTTCCAACTCTGCTCTTCCATAGACTAACCACTCGCCAATCTACCTAGTATAACTCCCGAAATAAACCACCGCTTCAAAATCTTATTTATCCCCGCTGGATATCACTAAATCTCCTTAATCATTGATTTTACACTTACCAATCTACCTAGTACAACTCCCCAAATAATCCCCCGCTTTAAATCTTATTTATCCTCGCTGGATATCTCTAGATCCCTCACTCTCCTCTTCCATAGACTAACCACTCGCCAATCTACCTAGTATAACTCCCGAAATAAACCACCGCTTCAATAACTTATTTATCCTCGCTGGATATCGCTAGATCCGTCACTCTCCTCTTCCATAGACTAACCACTCGCCAATCTACCTAGTATAACTCCCGAAATAAACCACCGCTTCAATAACTTATTTATCCTCGCTGGATATCGCTAGATTCCCAACTCTGCTTTTCCATAGACTAACCACTCGCCAATCTACCTAGTATAACTCCCGAAATAAACCACCGCTTCAAAATCTTATTTCTCCTCGCAGGATATCACTAAATCTCCTTAATCATTGATTTTACACTTACCAATCTACCTAGTACAACTCCCGAAATAAACCCCCGCTTTAAATCTTATTTATCCTCGCTGGATATCGCTAGATCCGTCACTCTACTCTTCTATAGACTAACCACTCGCCAATCTACCTAGTACAACTCCCGAAATAAACCCCCGCTTCAAAATCTTATTAATCCTAGCTGGATATCACTAAATCTCCTTCCTTTTTGATTTAACACCCCTTAATCTACCTAGTATAACTACCGAAATAAACCCCCGCTTTAAAATCTTATTTATCCTCGCTGGATATCTCTAGATCCCTCACTCTCCTCTTCCATAGACTAACCACTCGCCAATCTACCTAGTATAACTCCCGAAATAAACCACCGCTTCAATAATTTATTTATCCTCGCTGGATATCGCTAGATTCCCAACTCTGCTCTTCCATAGACTAACCACTCGCCAATCTACCTAGTATAACTCCCGAAATAAACCACCGCTTCAAAATCTTATTTATCCTCGCTGGATATCGCTAAATCTCCTTACTCATTGATTTTACACTTACCAATCTACCTAGTACAACTCCCGAAATAAACCACCGCTTCAATAATTTATTTATCCTCGCTGGATATCGCTAGATTCCCAAGTCTGCTGTTCCATAGACTAACCACTCGCCAATCTACCTAGTATAACTCCCGAAATAAACCACCGCTTCAAAATCTTATTTATCCTCGCTGGATATCGCTAAATCTCCTTACTCATTGATTTTACACTTACCAATCTACCTAGTACAACTCCCGAAATAAACCACCGCTTCAAAATCTTATTTATCCTCGCTAGATATCTCTAGTTCGCTCACTCTGCTCTTCCATAGACTAACCACTCGCCAATCTACCTAGTATAATTCCCGAAATAAACCACCGCTTCAAAATCTTATTTATCCTCGCTGGATATCGCTAAATCTCCTTACTCATTGATTTTACACTTACCAATCTACCTAGTACAACTCCCGATATAAACCACCGCTTCAAAATCTTATTTATCCTCGCTAGATATCTCTAGTTCGCTCACTCTGCTCTTCCATAGACTATCCACTCGCCAATCTACCTAGTATAATTCCCGAAATAAACCACCGCTTCAAAATCTTATTTATCCTCGCTGGATATCGCTAAATCTCCTTACTCATTGATTTTACACTTACCAATCTACCTAGTACAACTCCCGAAATAAACCCCCGCTTCAATAACTTATTTATCCTCGCTGGATATCGCTAGATTCCCAACTCTGCTCTTCCATAGACTAACCACTCGCCAATCTACCTAGTATAACTCCCGAAATAAACCACCGCTTCAAAATCTTATTTATCCTCGTTGGATATCACTAAATCTCCTTAATCATTGATTTTACACTTACCAATCTACCTAGTACAACTCCCGAAATAAACCCCCGCTTTAAATCTTATTTATCCTCGCTGGATATCGCTAGATCCGTCACTCTACTCTTCTATAGACTAACCACTCGCCAATCTACCTAGTACAACTCCCGAAATAAACCCCCGCTTCAAAATCTTATTAATCCTAGCTGGATATCACTAAATCTCCTTCCTTTTTGATTTAACACCCCTTAATCTACCTAGTATAACTACCGAAATAAACCCCCGCTTTAAAATCTTATTTATCCTCGCTGGATATCTCTAGATCCCTCACTCTCCTCTTCCATAGACTAACCACTCGCCAATCTACCTAGTATAACTCCCGAAATAAACCACCGCTTCAATAACTTATTTATCCTCGCTGGATATCGCTAGATTCCCAACTCTGCTCTTCCATAGACTAACCACTCGCCAATCTACCTAGTATAACTCCCGAAATAAACCACCGCTTCAATAATTTATTTATCCTCGCTGGATATCGCTAGATTCCCAACTCTGCTCTTCCATAGACTAACCACTCGCCAATCTACCTAGTATAACTCCCGAAATAAACCACCGCTTCAATAATTTATTTATCCTCGCTGGATATCGCTAGATTTCCAACTCTGCTCTTCCATAGACTAACCACTCGCCAATCTACCTAGTATAACTCCCGAAATAAACCCCCGTTTCAAAATCTTATTTATCCTCGCTAGATATCTCTAGTTCGCTCACTCTGCTCTTCCATAGACTAACCACTCGCCAATCTACCTAGTATAATTCCCGAAATAAACCCCCGCTTCAAAATCTTATTTATCCTCGCTGGATATCGCTAAATCTCCTTACTCATTGATTTTACACTTACCAATCTACCTAGTACAACTCCCGAAATAAACCACCGCTTCAATATTTTATTTATCCTCGCTGGATATCGCTAGATTCCCAAGTCTGCTCTTCCATAGACTAACCACTCGCCAATCTACCTAGTATAACTCCCGAAATAAACCACCGCTTCAAAATCTTATTTATCCTCGCTGGATATCGCTAAATCTCCTTACTCATTGATTTTACACTTACCAATCTACCTAGTACAACTCCCGAAATAAACCCCCGCTTTAAATCTTATTTATCCTCGCTGGATATCGCTAGATCCGTCACTCTCCTCTTCTATAGACTAACCACTCGCCAATCTACCTAGTACAACTCCCGAAATAAACCCCCGCTTCAAAATCTTATTAATCCTAGCTGGATATCACTAAATCTCCTTCCTTTTTGATTTAACACCCCTTAATCTACCTAGTATAACTCCCGAAATAAACCACCGCTTCAATAATTTATTTATCCTCGCTGGATATCGCTAGATTCCCAACTCTGCTCTTCCATAGACTAACCACTCGCCAATCTACCTAGTATAACTCCCGAAATAAACCCCCGTTTCAAAATCTTATTTATCCTCGCTAGATATCTCTAGTTCGCTCACTCTCCTCTTCCATAGACTAACCACTCGCCAATCTACCTAGTATAACTCCCGAAATAAACCACCGCTTCAAAATCTTATTTATCCTCGCTGGATATCACTAAATCTCCTTAATCATTGATTTTACACTTACCAATCTACCTAGTACAACTCCCGAAATAAACCCCCGCTTTAAATCTTATTTATCCTCGCTGGATATCTCTAGATCCCTCACTTGGAATCGGGATTCTCGTTTAGTTTATCAGTTACTAAGATATCGATATCCCAACACGACTGTTCTCTGAGTTAATAAAGAATTCAATAATTCCGAAAATGTTAATAAAGGGCGTTTTAGTATTGGTTAAACATGAATTTTTATTTTCTTCATAAACTCAGGTACAGCAAATATTTGTAAAATGTGTTAAGATTCTAACTTAACTATAAATGCTTTCTTAAGCAGTCACAAGTAAAACACACTTAAATTATTTTAAAGAATCTAATAATTTGAATGTTGTCCTGCTAAACCTCTAATGAGTTACTAAATAGATGGATTGGGAGGATTGGATATGAACGTTGGCTTCTAAGATCCACGGACTTAACACCTCTGGCCTTCTTCTACTAGGGTTTTATCAAAGACCACGTACACTTGATACACAGCAACGAAAACTTATGGTAGATAATCGATTAAGCTTGTCCTCTTGTGATGCCAACAATAATTAAAAGCTTATCTTGAAATGTTCTTTTTTTTCGAAAATCTGAAGCGTTTTTTTCAATTAATATACATTTAAGTCATTTGCTTATATTGGTTTAAATAACCAATTCCCTCAAAACTCCGGGAAAATAAGCGTTTTTCCACTGAACAAACTGTAATTATTATTTTTATCAGAATACTTTTGGTTTTTCTCATTGAAACTTTTTGTCTTTATAACTTGGTAATATCATTAATAAACGTTATATACTTTTTGAGAAAAAAGCTTGTACCGATAAATCTGAAAGACCACGAATAAAATTATATATTCTATAAACAAGCAATAATAAACTAAAACACGTATGTATATAAAAAAGTCGCTTGATGACTTAGGCCTAAGGTGGTGCCTTGGGTATTAGCCTAGCTGATAGTAGAGAGTAACTAAATATGAACCATTTTTTCCAAGATGGCCGCCAAGATGGCCGCCATAACAAACCCCCACCCCCCCAAAATATTTTCCAAAAACAAAATTTTTGTCCTTGGAAAAATCGTTAAACATATTTTTGTTTTTAATCTCAAATTTCACCTTGAAGATGATCTTTAACCTCGATGTTCGAGCACTCTCCATCACCCCTAAGCCTCGGTCTATCACCCCAACAAGTTTGGTCACGATCGGACAAGGTTGAACCGAGATATCGGCGGTAATATGTAACCCCACCAAATACTTTCACTTATTTACTTTTGGTGTCACTTTTTTCGTTTTTTCGTTCTTTAGCCGTTTAAAATGCTAATTAGTTATTTGCGAGATGGGGAAACGAATTCGCGACCTTCGTTTTATATCCTTGGTGATTTTTGACCCACACAAAATATTTTAAATAACTAAACTAATATAAATGAATTTTTCATTTTTTTTTCGCAAATATTTTATTATTTTAAAAACAATGCTAGTTTAAGTAATCAAAAAAACACAATTAGTTATTATAATATTTAATAACTATGATATTTCAAACAATATATTTTTTTAAACACTTAACAACATATGAAACACTACCAATAAAACTAAAAGCTAACAAATTAAATTAATAAATAATAAAGAATTAAAGAAGGTTGTATAAATAATTTGAAGGCTGAAAAATATAAAAACACAATGTTAAAAATATTTTAAGTGTATAATTAAAAATAATTATAATTACATCAATTCGTAGAAGGTATTTTTCCTCTTCGGTACAAAACGAGATGTCGAGTTGGAAATTCGGGCTAGAATTTATAAATATAAATAAATTAACCTATTAAAAATGAATATATCTAAATAAATATTTACCACAAGAATTCTTTTTGTTGCTCTTCCATCGCACGAATAAAACACTGGTTTTGGTCTTAATCGCTTCGGAAGTATACAGTTCGAGAATGTCTGAATTAAAACAGATCGAACGGTATGTTGTACAGTGACAACATGTTGAATTTGATCTAACACATGAAGTTCAGACTCAAAATGATTTAAATTCTTGTGATTCCACCACGAAATTTGACGGAGTATTACAAAGATTATACATTCTTACTACTCGAAGAGAGAGAAATTTTAAAGATCGCGGCAAAGAAAGTACAGGCTTTAGATGTAATTCACCAGACATCTTGATTCTAGATTTCTTTTGGTAAAATCCTTTACATTGAGATTTTATAGTTTAAGCCCGACCTTTATTTTAAAAATTTAAAAATATTGTCTTTGGGAATAATTATTAATTTTTTAATACAACTAAGGTTAACTAATTATCCCTATCCTTCTTAAACAAGTTTTTATAAATTAATAAAAACAATTATATTCAATTTTTAAAAACAACCTAGTACAAAATGTACTTATACAATTTTCAGTTAATATACTAATCAATTACCAAATAAAATCATAAAACATTAAAGTTTAACCGATATTAGTATAAAAAAGTACATAGAGTACATGAAAAAAATTAAAAAGAATAATAAATAACCAATGGGTTGTTTGAAACGAGCGATAGATTGTATCCCAGATGAACTTTGTTTAAATCAGTTTTAAACAATAAATTTTCAAGATAATTTTTTAAATAATCATTATAATAATAATAATAATAAAATAAAATATAAGAAAACTAATATTAATAAAAACAAAAAAAGATCTTTATATTACCCAATTAATTTAAAAAAAAAATTTGATACCTAACAAAAAGATAAGAATAATAAAATTTCTTGAAAATTCATTGGATAAAAAAGATGAAAACAAAGGATTTTTAATATAGAGAAAAAAGAACTTTACACCAATCCCAACATTAAATTAATAAAACTAGTTAAAAAAGGAAAAGTAGATTATGAAGTATTAAAAAGAACCTCCACCGCCTGATTTAAATTAATAAAACTAGTTATTTTAGAAAACATGTTTAAAAAAATCTTATACCCTTTAAAAAGAAAACATTTTAAATTAAAAATATAAAACATTTTCAAAAATTAAAATCTTTCACCAAAATAAACAAATAAAAAATAAAAACACAAAAAAGTCTTAAAATAAAAAATGTCTATTCCTCAAAAATTAAAACTTTATAAGGTTTGAGTCCTATTTAAAAAAATAATTTTAATTTTTTAAAATAAATAAATAAAATATTGTAAATACCTTGAGTCATAGTTGGAAAAGTTGTCGACCATCATTCAAATTTGAATTTGGAGGAGATAATTTGCGACTAAATAAAAATATTTATTTTAATTATTGTAATTATTTTTTTAAATTAAGTATTCCTTACTCTAAAGTTGTAACTATTTTAACTTCCTGTCTATCCAAATCATTAATAAAAAATAGAACTATCATGCCTAATTCTAAACGGATAGTATATCTTGTTAGATGAAAGTCGGTAGATAAAGTTAATTGTTTTTTTTCGAAAAAAGGAAAATTGTTGCAATTGAAATAGTAACAAAAGGTCACGTTGAAGGCTCCTACGATTTTTGTGTTGATGAAACCATGGGATCTTATTTAAATTTTGATATATGCGCATATGTTTTCCAATTAAACGTAAAATTTCGTAAGAAAACCAGCCTTCAAGAGTGGATTGAGTGTGGAACAGTAAGCCGTCAAACTCAAAACCCTCGTGGGGACAGACAAAATTAATAGAACGAACGTCAAATAGACAAGAATTGTTATTGATTCTTCTAGAAAAAACCGAAGCGAAAACAGCTGGTGATAATTTGAAAGATTTTTTTATAAAGCGGCAAGCAAAAATGATTTTTTTAAAAGGTTCTACTAAGGCTTGACACTCAAGAAAGAATGTTTTCATACAGTAATTTTCAAGTCTAATTGAAATATCGTTAATTTTAAAAAGATTACAATTCCTTACTTTGCGTAATGCTAGATATTTAAGTGAAAAAGGGTTAATAGCGAGAGGATGAGAAATCTTACCAGAAACAGTCAAAACTTCGCGAGAGCCCATGGTTTATAAAAGGAATACGTTGAAAAACACTCTTTTATAAGAAAAAATTTCTGAATATTTAATTTTTACATCCTGATTTTAACCTGTTTTAAAATCAAGTCAAAAGACAATTTTTTATCAAATACACCCTGCAGAAATATAATTTTATCCCTTAGTTTAAATTTTATACCTCGCAGAAATATATTTCTTCCCATAGAATTTTAAAACATCTAACCCTGTAATTAACAAAATTCTTACATCTATAATCGATTTTTAAAGCAAAAAATATTAAAACTCTTAGGGCGTTGTCTTTTTTGTCTCGAAATTAAATATAAAGTCCTTCAAAAATAATTAATAATTTTATATTTTTATACATGTCTATATTTAAATTGTCATTCACAAACAATTTTAAATACCGTTTACATACTGATAAATTATAACTAGGTTCTATCCTTGTAGTATTAATCACTTTAATATTGAAGGTTTTATATTTTGAAAAAAATTAATGAAAAAATACATTTGGTATAAAAGGGCAAAAATTTTACTATTGAAACATAACAGGCTAAAATGGCTTCCACAAGTAATAGTCAAAACTTCGCGAGTCAGGTAGTTTCAGTTTTTGATAGGCCTGAAGGGGAGATGTTATTAGAGTCGGACGAATCGGATGGGGACTATATTCAAGAGGTCCGTAGAATGTCAAACATCGAAGAAGTTGGAATCGAACAATCAGTGAAAGTCAAGAAAGGTGGAGTGTCTTACGAAACTAAAACTCCGAGAAAAAAAGCGAGCGACAAGGGGGTATATCTAGATATTCATATAAAAACATCAAACATCTTCCCCAAGATGAACTCTGGAAGGGTGATTATAAAAGGGTGAAATTCTTAGCTAACACCCTATCCATGGATGTTATTCGAATCATAAACTCAACAAACAGGCTGAAAAAATTAATTGAGCAGACGGAAGGAAAAATTGTTGTACCACCCACGAAGGCAAGTTAAACTCATTACTTAATTATTCGTAATAGTAATTAGAATAATATTTTAGACCTGGAAACGAAATTAGAACATGGATGACTCCAGTGATTACGATTCGGACAGTGAATTAGACTTTTCATCTTTAAACAGTTTTAATTATAAAAAGTTTTATAAAATTAAAAAATTAAGCCCTAGAAATTCAAAAAAGTGGAAATGTAAACAATTGGATATTGATCTAGGACTAATAGACTTAAACGAAATCCCCACACATTTATTTTTTACAGTATTTGAAAAGATTCTGTCCAAAATTATCAAATACGTAAGACAAGAAGCACCCGGTTTCGATTTCCTCAGATTTGCAATTCAATCGGAAAATTTAGAACATCCAATTAACATTAAATTTATTAAAATTGATCAGTTAACTGTTTCTCGAATATATAACCATATAGCTCGCATTACTCAATCGAAAAAATATTTCTTACTAGATGGAGAAATTAAATTTAGTATAATTCTTTTGAAATCCCCACAGAAAATGGGAAAAAAAAATTTAGCTCTAAAAACAGAGACATTATCGATCTTGATGCTTTCTTGAAAACTAAAACCAATTTTTACTATATCAACAACGTAGACAATTTGTGTGTGGCGAGAGCCCTTACAGTCGGAATAAAACTTTGTGAAATTGCCGAGTACAAAAAGAAAAAGCTTCCATTAACAAGTGTTCTTAAAGAATATAAAGCCTTAACATACTTTCGTAGTAAATTACAAACTAAAGCCGCTAAGAAATTGCACGATGATGTGGGAATTGCACAAGGAGCTGTTGAAATTGGTGACATAGCTAAATTTCAATCATATTTAGCCCCAAAGTATCAGATAATAATATTTAACGCCACGGAAAATTTTCAAATTTATTTCAAGGGTTTTCCCCCTGCCGAAAATAAAATTCTACTTGTAAAAATTGGCACGCACGTTCATTTAGCTAAAAATCTACATTCCATTTGGGGCGGAGTAGCTTCGTGCTTAGACTGTGAATTTTTTTTTTATTCCACCACACATAGAAACAAACACCACTGTTTTGCTGCTTCAAATATTTAATGTAAAAGGTGTTTAGGTCAAAATTTTCACGAAATTTTAGAAATTCCTTTAATTCGTTGTAAACTTTGCAATAGGTATTTAAAACAAGGTGAATGTTACAGTTTTCACCTTAAAAATGAAACTTGCAAGCTTTTCCACAGATGTGAAAAATACTGTGTTCAATTTGAAACTTCAATAACTCACAAATGTGAAACAGCTTGCAACTCTTGTAAAATTGAACATCCTCCAAACCAGCATTATGTTAAACAGTCGACATTTAAAAAAACCACGATCCTATGTATATTTCGATATTGAAACTATAATTGAGAATAATATTCATAAACCTGTTCTGCTAGTGGCCCAAAGCGAAATTTTAAATCAACCTGTGGAAACCACGGTTTTTGAAGGACAATATTGTGTAAATAACTTTCTCAATTTTTTGTTTCAACATGAAACGCAAGAAAAAAACAATTAGGTCGAAATTTACCAACCTCATCGTAATGGCCCATAATCTAAGATCTTTCGACGGAATGTTTATTATTTCTAAATTAATTAATCATGTTATTCCCGAGGTTGTTTACGATGGAGCCAAGATACTTACTATTTATATTAAAGGGGTAGATATTCGTTTTGTAGATTCTTTGAACTATGTTAGTGCTCCACTAAGACATTTTCCTAAAATGTTTTCTTTGCCTCAATCTAAAGGATATTTTCCCTATATTTTTTGGACGAAAGACACTTTGAACTATTCAGGTAAAATTCCGGACGAAAAATATTTTGAGCCTAGTAAAATGAAAGAATTTGAATACCGAGAATTTAAAAATTGGTATTCACACAAACAGCTCGAACCGGTCTATTGTATTAAATCAGAATCCAGAGCGTATTGTCTTTTAGATTGTAATTTATTACGCTTAGCTATGCAGAAATTTCGCATCTTATATAAAGAACTAATTGAAATTGATATCAGTAATTATGGGGGTATTTCTCTTTCTGGGGCACTTAATAATGTATTTATCGACAAGTTTTTAGAACCATATACACTATGTACTATACCGGCTATCGGTTGGGCAAGTAGACAGAATCAAAGCGAGATTGCATTAAAATATTTATCTTGGTACGAGAAGGAAAATAATTTAATTTTGCAAACTGTCAGATCCGCGGTTGGGGAACAGGCTGTAGGTCCGTATTTTGTAGATGGCTACTGTGAAAATCCACCCATAGTAATTGATGTAATGGGTGATTTCTGGCACGGTTGTCCAAAACATTTTTCTGGCTCGAGCTTTAATTCAATTGTCGGAAAATCATTCAAAGAAATTAGAGAAGGAGAATTAGATCGAAAAGAATTTATTGAACAAAATTTACCAAACCACACATATATTCAAATTTTTGAATGTGAGATATTAGAACTGTTGAGAAAGAATGCCGAGGCGAAAGTATTTTTTAATACAATTAAAATTATTCCTAAAATTAACCCTAGAGATTCTTTAGTTGGAGGGCGTGTAGAAACAATTAAGCTGTACCATGAAGTAGAACCCTTAATTGGAGAACAAATCCGATATTTTGATTTTTGTAGTCTGTATGCGTATTGCTTACAAAAAATGGAATACGGTTGTAAAAATGTTAAAGTTATCACACACAACTTTGATTATGCACCAGACGTCTATTTTGGAATAATTAGTTGTCGAATCCCCCCCCAGACACCTCTACTTACCCGTTCTTCCCTACCGATTTAATAAAAAACTTTATTATCCTTTATGAGGAAGTTGTGTAATAAATAACGATGACAAATGTACCCACAGTATTGACGAACGAGCTATAACGGTAGTTTTACCTTCGGTGGAAATCTACTACTCAATAAAAGAGTGTAACTACAAACTGTTAGAAATTTTCGAAGTTTATCACTATAGTATTACAACAAATTTTTTCAAACCATATATTGACATTTTTTTTAGAGCAAAAGTTAAAAATTCAGGATTTCCACCCAATATTAAAACATATCAAGAGCAAAAAGAGTATTAAGACGCGATATACGAAGCTGATGGAGTAAGGTTAGAGCCTGAGGAAATTGTTGATAACCCATCCTTAAGAACTTCCGCGAAATTGGCGCAAAATTCGTTATATGGCAGAATGGCGTTAAGAATGGATAAATCATCAACTAAAATTATACATAGATACTCCCAATTAACCGAGATTATAGCAGACACATCGAATAAATTAACAGACTTTCATTTAATCAACAACGATGTTGCCATGGTAAGCTATAAAAAAAGTGAGCTAGCCCCAACATTTTCAAAAGGTAATGTTATTGTTGCTTCGTTTGTCACCAGTTACGGGCGTATTCATCTGCATAAGTTAATTAATAGGTTGGGAAAGCGTGTAATTTATTATGACACGGATGGAGTACAATTTACACATAAACCAAACGAGTGGCTACCCCCCCTCGGTGGTAATTTAGGTGAACTTACGTGCGAGACTCCGAATACATATATCACAAAATTCGTATCAACTGGACCTAAAAGCTACAGTTTTAAACTTGAAAATAATCAGACAATTATAAAACTTAAAGGAATAACTCTTACCAGGGATAATTCAGAAATCATACATTTCGACGCTTTCAAACAAATGATTTTTGTACCAAATACCGAGTTTAAGGTGAAAATTCCCTTTAACGTAATAAAAGATAAGTACAAAATGCTTTTACGTGTTGGCAACTTAAGTAAAACTTTCAAAAAGACTTTGTAAACGTGTTCTAAAAGATAATATTTCTAGTGTCCCCTACGGCTATTTTTTAGAATGTGAAAATGATAAATTGTAAAATAAAGTTGTCATCTTTTAATTATAAATCTAAAAAACATGTAACAAAAAACTTGCAAAACAGGTGTCATTTAACAACATAGTTATCGTAAATGAAATCTCTTCCGAAAATCGAGTAAATACTTTATTTTTAAATAACCTAAGATTTAAACTTTTAACTTCCAAAATTGAATTTTTACTAAAAAACGGGAATTAATATTTTTTTTTGGTGAAGGAGATATTATGATTTATTTTTTATTCAAAATGGTTATTTTTGTATGTTATTATGAAGTTTATATAACTGGTGAAGGAATGGTTTTGATAAGAAACATTATACTTTTAATAAAATAATTTTTTAAATTTAAAATGTGTTTATTTTTACATATATTCTATAAAACAGTCAATGTACTAACAAAATACGTAGTATGTTGTCTTTGTTTAAACAGTAATGTCTTATATAAAATTTATTTCACCATTTCGAATGATGGTGTCAGGACCTACGATGTCGGGCAAATCAGCATGGACGAACTCACTAATTAGATGGAGGAATGAATTAATTGATAAACCTCCAATTAAAATTATTTATTGTTATTCGGTTTGGCAATCAGGTTACCATGATTTATCTCAGTTTTTAACCGATATAGAGTTTATTCAAGGACTTCCTCCAACGGACAGCGAGTTTTGGGAATCCAATAGAAATTCCTTACTTATTATTGATGACTTAGCAGAAGAACTTTACAAAAATCATCAAATTGCTAAATTGGTTACCGTAGACAGTCATCATTATGAAATTTCAGTCGTATTAATCTCACAAACCCTATTTCCTCGAGGCAAACAATCTCGTTTAATCTCTCTTAATATGTCATATCTAAATCTGTTTAAATCTCCTCGAGATCTAAGTCAAATCCAATATCTGGCCAATCAAATATCTCCAAATAATACAAAAATAATTAAAATGGCCTACGATATGGCTACTAGAGAACCTTACAATTCACTATTTATAGACACATCTGTCACAACTCCAGATAGCTTACGATTAAGATCGTACACATTTAATCAAATCGGACCACAAATGGTAGTTTTTTCCAATAATAAATAATTTACTATATTATTAGCAATTTCATTAAAGAAAATGGAACCAAAAAAGACAGTACGTAAAAAATCGACTCCTATTGCAAATCCCTCTGACAGGTTTAAAACACACTATCCATATTTCAATTTATTGTATAAATCTAAAGGAGGGATACGTAAAAATTTATTAGCTAACAGTTCTCCAACGCAATTAAAAGCCTTACAGACCGTTTGCAAAAACTTGAAAGGGAGTGGAATTATATTATTTTAAGCCAAAAAAACAAACTTTCTAAATATAAAAAAACAACACGGTTCTTAGGCAGTCCGAAAATTTCGCAAAAAAAGAAGCGTGCTCTAATAATTCAGAAAGGTACGGGATTCTTCATACCGGCTTTATTAGGATCTATTGTTCCTTTAATTGCCAATTTATTCAATAAAAGATAAAATGAAAAAAATGATTTTAGTTCCCGCATCGAGTGTCGGACAAATATCTCAAGAAAATAAACAGCTTGTTTCTCAACAGGAAACATATTATAACTTATTAGATAATGAGATGCAAAATATATTATCTTCTAATTTAAACAGTCGTTCCAAATTACGAGAATTTCTAAAAATACTGAGCGAGGCTCGGGAAATGAGAAGAGCGATACCGGTACCTAAAGTTGAAATTACAAACCTTCAAGCACCCGTACCTGTTGCTCCATTAAATTCCCCGTTCACCTCGCAAATTTATTCACCCTTCAAAACGCCCGAGGGAGTTAACGCTGGCGACGCTGCGGAGCTGCGTTTAAATACTATGACACGCAAAATGAAAGACTATCTCAGCGAGAGAGAAAACGAACAAACTAGGAAATTCCCGAGTTTTTTAAAAAATGTAGAATCTTGGAAAAGAAAAGCATCTACGCCGATTGTTAAGCAACAAAAGACAATTACTGATGATAGAATGCATAAACGATTAAATCGAGAAAATGAAATATTTGAAGAATACTTAGAAAATACCGATATTGGAAGTCAATTAAGCAAGGAAGATGATTGGGATCGAGAGCTATTTTTGAGGAGGGTGCTGTTGGTGGAATTCCAATATCGCCGCAAAAAAAATTAAAATTACCATCCCCTAAAAAATCGCCAAGGCCCAAAAGACAGACCCGCCCTCCTTCTCGTTGGCAAGAATAATAAAAATGTGTAAAAATAATTATGTGTGAAATAAATAAACATTTTTTATTTTAAACAAATCGATTTGTTTCGTTTCCACTCTTTCATCAAATGAATACATATATTCAACAACGCTAAACTATCATTTCTTTTTAAATCGAAATTATACAATTCGTTAATTATTTTACTGTAAGAAATCCCCATACATCCCGAGGTTATAAAATAAATTACATGAGGTCCGCAGTTTTGGCTTTTATTTGATTGCAATTTATGAGTATTGAATTGAATACGATTGCTATATCGCTCTAGCAAAAATCCATAGACACGATGTGATCTTCCTAGAGAACAAAAAAAGTCCAGAGTGTTGCCCGATTTTTAAACAGCCGTCCAATGAGAGCCTGGAAGCGTATCAGGATCGGTGTTGGTTACGAAACAATATGATTTTTTTATTGGAACTTTTGGTAATCTATTAGCGGGAAACACTCCGATAAATTTATTTAAAATGTCGCACGTCGAAAGTCTCGTTACATTTTACGAGGTACGTGTCTCTTCCTAGATCGTAGGCTTTGTCACAAACTCCAATATCTAAGCTGTATTCGGGACTTCTTTTTTTAAATTTCATCGCGGAAGTTACTATTGTTGCACTACCGCCAAATATTACAATCGCGAGACCCAGGAGAATGTGTACTTCACCCATTGTTAACAAAATGATGAATAAAGACTTTAGCGCTCTACACTTGAATTTTAACTAATTCTTGAGCGTAAAACGCCCCTTTAATTATATTGCCTTTCAAATCTTTCACAATATACATACAGGGATCTCTCGTAATTACTCTATGAATTTCAAATATTTCGGCTGTAAACGTTCCTCTGTATGCTTTATCAAATGTTGCTTTTGCAACGGCTAATCGAATTTTATCCCCAATTTTTAAACTTTACTTCTAAAATCATACTAAGTTTGCCATAGTTTTTTCCCAAATTGCCGATTCATTGTTTTTATTGACATCTTTAGGGGCGATTCCCGTTGTTGAATGTTTTCGAGCGTTATAAGATTTTGCAATTAATGGTAGTTTATTAAGATACTGTAAATCGCCGGTCTTGGTAATTATTTTAAAAATTTTAGATTTTACCGTGCGAACGAGTCTCTCAACCATAGAAGCCTTTTTCTCGGAGTATGTGAGGTAATGGTGAATTTTATAACGCTTTAAGAGAGCGCGAAATGGGGCGTTTTGAAATTCTGTCCCTGCGTCGGTACATAAATTAAGGGGTACCCGTTTTTTGAAAATCTCTCTAAAAGCCTTCACAATCTCGCTCGAGGTTTTATTTTTAATTGGCAGAATAAAAACGAATTTGCTTAAGATATCCTGAACTAATAACGTATAACGGTAATTTTTATTAAAAGTTTGTAAAATAGGGAGGTCTAATAAATCGGCCATAAATGTCTCATCAATCGTTGATACATATAATTTGTTACGTTTAAAATTTAACCTCCTAGCTCTGTGTTGTGTGTAAGTTGGTTGTTTGCTGAGAAATTTTTTAATTTCTTGTTCCGAAATTTTGGGAAATTTTTTTCTTAAAGTAACACTGTCAGAATAACTGTATGGGCTTTCAACATCGTAATAAACTTTACTTAATTGTTTGTCTGTTTTTGACAACACCATCTTTAAATGTATTAATAGAAATAATAAAAACAGATTATAGTAAAAGTTTTTATTTTAATAAATTAAATCACATTTTAAGTTTGACACATTTTGAACAATATCAAAATATAATTGACTTTCTACTATTAAGGGGTCAAGACCAAATTCCTTTTGGAATCTAACAACAATATGATCGTAGTTTAATTGGGGGATAGCTATTAATATCATATTTTCCACTCGGTCTTCAAAATTTGTGCTAAATCCTTGTTTACAAGAGAGGTCGTGAGTAATCGAAGATTTACAATGTGGATTCTCACAATTTTCGGTAATTTCAAGCATTTTATCCATGAGCTCATGTACAATTATGTCACGCATAATATTTTTTGCCGACAAAATTAAATTAATCTCCTGATCGATTGTATGTTTACAATGTTTTAATCTTTTCCACCCTGCTTGGTTGAGAGTAAAACCATAATTTGTTGAATAAAAAAGATGATACAAATGGTTTTTCCTCTGGCACAAGCGCGTACATCCACGAGTTTTTCCTTTTGTCCCTTGAAACAGTCGATTTTTATCTTTGAACCTTCAAGAGGAAGCCAGGTGTGAAAACTAGCAACTTGGTCTTCAAAAAAATCAGTTATTTCCTTTTCGAATGTGAATAGAGATTGCCAGGCTTCCAAATTCAGTTTAAATTCGGCGCAAGTGTCTAGTCGGTAAATTTTGATGGATGGATTAACATAACCTAGCACCGATACTTCTTGTTTAGGTGACAGACTGTGAGTTCGAGACATCTTTACCACTACGATTTCGCGAAACAACTAAACAATCTTTGCCCTCGTTGATTGATTTTATTCCGTAATATACGTAACTTGACGCTCTTGGTTAATGACAAATCGGTTTTCGTATTCTCCAATAATAATTATGTTTTGAATATTAGTTAAGGGGGAAGAAAACTTCATTACCATCCGTAAACTACCATTTCGTTGAATTGAGAGATTGTTAGAGTTTGCCGAGGAATCGTAAGTTAAATCAAACGCGAATAATGTATTACCGTTTTTATAATTTTCGTAATCAATACAATTACCAGAGTTATTTCCAATTAAATCCATTGCCGAGAATAGTGAATAATATGACCTAGTGTAGAGATTTTTATTAAAATCTGGAGTTAGAGCAGTTTCTGGTATATTCTGGTCGTCTAATGAAAGTTGTAAGAACGACAGATTATTATGGTTAAATTGAAAGGGGTTCTCTTGACTGGAGCCATTGTAAGCAGAATTGTTTACCATTCCGATTATTACCCGATTTGGAATTTTACCTAAAAAAATATTTGACTTCACGAAATCGCTCGCGCCTGCTGAAATTGTCAGAGTTTTAACAACAGTTTGTGTTAGATCGTACAAAGCTCTCTGTTTGTGCAATATCGCATTATGAGCCAGCTGGAGATCTGGATTTACGAGAATATGTTTAGCCGTAAGAACCGCATCTTCGATACATTATCTATATTTGATAATAACATCTTCTTGTGAAATAATTATAAATTAATCGGAATTTTTCAAGAGTCGAATTCTTAAATTTACTTTGTTTAAAAGAAATTTGTCTATTTTACAAGAATCTACATGAAGTCTTCCCATATATTCACAAAGTTTCGATCCAGCAATATCTTTACTTCTTTTTAAAATTCCATTGTTTTTTATCTTTATGAACATCGTTAAACGCTAGCGTTGGGTCGCAAAACCCGTCTTCGTAATAACCCTCGGCGGTTTTGTAAGATTGTTTGGCTCCCTTATCAAAATTTAAAAATGTTGCTAAATATGCTTAATATGGGTAGCAGTTGTTGCTAGATTGTACTAAAGTCTCATTCATAAACACATCTATTTGGCTAAAAATAGAATGCAATGGAAGGTTACATAGGGATACTTTTTTTTCGGCTGCTGGAATATCTATTAAAACACCGTTTTGTTCTTTTTTAACTCGAATTCGAATTTTAAGCATCAAGTTTGACATGTCAATATAATAATCTCCCCCGGGGATAGAAAAATCAATCTGTGTAGCATTAGACAAGGGAGCTATAGGGAAATAATCTACAAATTTATTCCCCTCAATATTGCCATTAATCAGGGGTTCGTTAAAAAGCTCTAACTCTGAACACAGATTCAAATTGAGGCAAAATGCTTTAGTCCAGAAAATCGGTTTTTGTTCTCTTGCGTTTTCTTTGATTATTGCGTAATTTTGATTTGCGCTTCTTTACTCTCCGAGCTCCAGAGCCTTTCTGTGTATTTAATATGGTATCACCGAGACTATTTAAAAGATTTGTTCCAGCAATTTTACTATTTTTTTTTAACGACTCCTTAAAATTTTGACCCGCAACAACATCGTCCATAATTCTCTTCCCCATAACCAACCCTTGAATACCGAGTGATTTAGCTACGGGTGGAAAAAGAGGTGTTACGAATCTTGCTAAACTTTTAAAAATTGACCCAAATCCACGACCAGTCTGATATTGGCTTCCTCGAAAGACGTTATATCCGCGTCCTGTTTGTACATAATGATGATAATATATTTCCATGATGAGGTTGTTTTAAGTGTACTTTAGACTAAGCATCCTGTCTTTTAAATAATAATTTAATAATAGTCTTGCCTGTTTTATATGGCAGGAGTTCACCGTAATCTGACCTTAAAGAAATTTCTATAGTTTGTATTTGATCGTAGAGAACTGGAAAATAGTCTAAAAAATGAAATCTCTCAACTTGTGCTTGATTTTTATTTTCGTTTAATTTGATAATTCTCAGCAGGGGTGTATTAGTGTGGCCTGTAATTATAGGTTGTATAATATTTGTATAGACATAAATTCGAGATATTCCGTGGTTGATATCTGCGGGGTACATACCTATTTCGTTAAAAAGAGGTCTTTCAATTTGATTGTTTGAAAAACCTAACATTTGCCCGAGTTTGGGGTTATCTATTGGAAAGGTTAAAAAACTGTTTCCACCCAAACCTTTAACTGAAACAGTCGAATCTGAATTTAAATTAAACTCGAATTTAGCCCAACTCTGATGTGGTAATGAATGTTTCATTGCAATTAAAACATCATCAATAGTGTGGTAAACACCAGTTGGAATTCGACAATGGAATTTGTCTACAATATTTAGTTTATTATTTTTACCATGTTCGTAATTGTTGAAATCAATATCACGTTTTTGTCGTCGACTATTCTCAACTCTGTTTAAATCGTTTCGAAAAATTATAAAATTAGCCGTATTATCTAATTCTAATCTAATTTGAAGTGGGTCTAATGCTTTGCTTTTATAAACTGAGGAGATATAATCTACTTTGTACTCAATTTGTAAGAGGTCTGCTAGAGGACCGAATATTTTAATTTCCAAGCCACTCATTAATTCAATTTGAAAATAATAATTTCCATTTTCTTTGAAAATAAAAAATCCAGCCTTAAGTGAGATATGCGAATCAAAATATTTTTGAATTTCATTTAAAATTTTGAAATGAAGAGATAACGGTATAAAATTCCCGCTTAAATCCTTATCAGACTCGTAATAGTTACGTTCAAACGTATAACTGTCATTTTCCCAGTTAGGGACTTCAATTGGAAAATTTTTATTATATCTAAAATCTATAACCGATTCCTCATCTGCCATAAATTTTTCCTCATACACTTTTAAAGGATTTTGACTGCTAATTACACCATTTTGAAATTCTGGCGCGTTTATATTAAAAATGTTTGCTAATCTCCCAGTGAAGGCAATTTGTAGATCTTTAGGGAATGAAATTCTTAAGTAATGACCTCGATTTATTTCTTCTATTGCGTAACTAATTTCGTACCGATTCAAAGGGGGGTAGTTTGTAGCTTGTTGAATCTCGTTTTTTAATTGCCTATGCAAAGATAATGGAATAATATTTCCAAAATCATCTCTCTGACCTTCAAATAAAAAAGGTTGGATAATTGATACGGAGTAAAAAGCCCAATCTTCCTGCTCAAATTGCGGTATTTTTGTAGTCTCAATACGTATGTCGATAAAATTGTTACGCGAATTAAAAGTAATATTATTTAAATTATTTAACGGGCCAAATTTTTAAATTTCCCGTAAAATAAGTGTCTGGTAAAATTTTAAAAAGATCTGCTAATGGATTTTGAAATTTAATTTCCATCCCTACCGATATTTCTAAATTAAAATATAAATTATCTTCATCATCGGACGACATCGCGGTTTTTAATCCATCAAACTGTCTTGGTTTACATCGTTCTAATAAATCGCGTATAATTAAGTGTAATGTGAACGGTTGAATTTCATTATTATATTGTCTTTCTCCCTCATATCTGGCCGCCGCAAACACAATTGCGTAATTATTCCATTGTATTTGTTTAATAACAGGCTGAGATGGTAGATTAACTGGTATTGGAAGAGAACTTGGTAGATTATTATCTTCGGAAGGATTTAAAACTTCTGGTTGGTTGACGTCTCCATTAATATTTGGAATTAAAGGTTCTGTGGTAAAATGTTTTTTAGATTTTCTTATGGTTTCAAATTTGACTTTTCTTCTAAATTTGTTTTTGGTTCAAGTTTTGGTTTTTCTTCTTCTTTCACTTTTAGTTTTAGTTTCGGTTTCTTGTTAATTTTCTGTTTTTTCCTCCTGGGTTGTGATTGTATTTCTTCTACGGGAATTTGTCGTGGTAAATATGTTTATTGTAATTTATTCACAACTAACGCTTTTTTAATTCGTACTTCGATAAAATTTGTTGCGTAAGTTAAAGAAATAGTTTTGGCGTGATTCGAGAGTGGATAATTAGAAAGATAATCACTGTCGACAAAATCATTTTCTCGAAATTCCAGAACAGACGCTTGGGGCGATGCTTGAGGTATTCTTACTTGCACATCTTTTTGTAACTGTATTTTTAATTTTGAACTAGCTTCGTTTTCATCTGCTTTTACCGTATTTATTTGTATTTTTCCTTTAAGTGTTTGATTGGCCTCAATAGTTTTAGCAAACTCGTTGAGTATATTATTTTGAAGAGATGTTGGAATAGTATTCTTATTTCTGTCTAGATCACCCTCGTAACGTTTGGGTGGAATTTCAATTTTAATATAATCCCATTGATTTTCTTCGGGTGAAATAACATCTGACACGTGCCCTACTTGGAAATGCGAATACTCATTTGTTATATTCGAATAAGTTTCAGGAAGAATTATTTCTGCTTATGCACAAGACCATTTTTCATTGTTAAAATTTAAAGGTTTTGATAACTGTACTTTAAAGTTAGAAGGCGTATTTTCCGGGTAAATATCGGGTGATGCGTTCGAAGGTAGAAATACTACGAAACTTGACATCTTTATAATGACAGTTTTAGTTGGGTGACATCTCGTTTTA
This sequence comes from Leiobunum rupestre, assembly GCF_980474605.1. Taxonomy (NCBI): domain Eukaryota; kingdom Metazoa; phylum Arthropoda; class Arachnida; order Opiliones; family Sclerosomatidae; genus Leiobunum; species Leiobunum rupestre. The sequence goes on from NC_143386.1 coordinate 209,192, forward strand.
TACTAATAAAAGATTTAGCGTGATAGATCGAAAGGATTGGGATTTGAACTTGAGACTGTTTGAATAACATCCTGCAACGCTACCGATCTACCACGCTAAACCTTAACATGAAAGAGTTAAAATATCTATTGTACGTAGGAAAAATAAGAACAATATATTTTTTAGAAAACATATTTATTCACATATTTTCAATCATTTGACAAGTTTGTTCAAGATTTTCCAAAACCTCAATGGGCGTTTCAACTTGATTAAGAGTTAAAATTTGATTATTTTTACAATATTCTTGAAAAAAATAACAGCTTCCATCTGCTCATCAGATGGCATGACAAAGTCCGGTGGAAATACAATATTTGATTTCATTGTTGAATTTAAAGTTTCTTCACTCTTAATACCAGTTGTTTTTTTACGATGAATTTTCTTTGGAGTTCCATTACCATTAACAAACTCGTCGAGCCATTCTTGATGTTTTACGTTAAACTCGTTCAAATAATCAATAATTTGATCGTCTAATATTTCTTCTTTGGTTGTATATTCTGGTTTCTTTGAATGAAGACAATCGCAAACATCAATACGAATTTGATTTTTATATCTACTCAATAAGTGATCCATTAAGTGTTGCTTAAAAATTGTCTTGTCAAGATATTGTTCTTGACAAATCCAGCATTTAACACTAAAGTTTAAATTATCAAAGAAATTAAAAGCGTGTTTGCGACATGGCTCATTATAATAACAAGGATTCTCGTTTGGCGATTTGCATTTAATTTCTGGTTTCCCCATAAATAACTTCATTTTTTAACATTTAAATAGCTCGATTATTGAGACGTCTTACGCTTACACATATCCTTTGACTTTTAAATGTAAAAACAATTATTATTTATAGAAATAGTTATTATAGCAAGTTTAGACACGTTTATTAGCTGTTTAAAGTATTTTGGGTGGGGCCAAAACCGCCAAGGATATAAAACGAAGGTCGCGAATTCGTTTCCCCATCTCGCAAATAACTAATTAGCATTTTAAACCGCTAAAAAACGAAAAAAGTGACACCAAAAGTTAATTAACATAAGTATTTGGTGGGGTTACATATTACCGCCGATATCTCGGTTCGACCTTGTCCGATCGTGACCAAACTTGTTGGGGTGATAGACCGAGGCTTAGGGGTGATGGACAGTGCTCGAACATCGAGGTCAAGGATCATCTTCAAGGTGAAATTTGAGATTGAAAACAAAAATATGTTTTTCGATTTTTCCAAGGACAAAAATTTTGTTTTTGGAAAATATTTTGGGGGGGAGGGGTGGGGGGGTTGTTATGGCGGCCATCTTGGCGGCCATCTTGGAAAAAATGGTTCATATTTAGTTACTCTCTACTGCTGATGATTATTATTATTATTATACACACTTGGGCGTTTTGAAATGAATTAGTGTATTGAAATTTCTTGTTTGTCCCTGCTATCTAGTGAAATAACTTAATGGTATTGTCTTTAGACTTGTTTTAAAGAAAAATATGATATCTTCTGTATTTTAATATTTTTTAATGTATTATTACTGAAGTTTTCTTAGATTGAATGAAATCAAATACCAATTTACTAACAAACACGCCAAAAATTCGTACAAATCGAATAATACGAGGAATGATTGCAGCTAGATTGAGATGGCAAAAACCTTACACTAGCTACAATGACTTGTCACTGGATGACGTTCTGAGCGCTATTCGCCTTTATTATTTTGGAATTTTACTGTCGGTCGTGGCGTTTGCCGTTGAATGTTTCTTTTACTTTGCTATGAATTATTATAATTGTGAAGGACATTAAATATAAATATCTTGGTAAGTCTTTCAATCTCATTACGCCACTGATGTCACAACTTCAAAAAATATGAATTTTTTAAATATGATTGATATTTTGAAATATTAAATTTGGTGTTTAAGATTATTAAATGTGTTTGAAATGATAAAGTAATTTTAAATAGTTAACAAAATGATTAACATTCAGCGAAGTTTATTCAGTTTTGAATATGAAGTAAACTGATCATGAATTACAATTTGTAAATGAAACTTTTTGCATTAGACAATTTTCAGTAATCACAAGGCAGAATAAGCGCTTTAAAAACGTAAAATAGAATGTGACTATTCACAACAGTTATGAAGCTAGATCTTACGTCATCAGTCCACAATGATTGTTTTTTGTAGACGCGTATAAGTGTAGGACTTAATATATTGTGTAATAACTAGATAACACGTTGCTAATTTTGTTATTTGTATGTGCGATTTTAGTCGCTTACTCTACTTGTTTCATAGGTCATGTCATTTGAATTAATTAAGAAGAACGACCATCATCTGCTCTTTCGCCAACCACAACGAAATGTTTCAAACTCGCTGATATCTATACACTACACTTTATTTTAATGAAACCATAATTTTCCCCTTCCCCGCTTATTAAAAAGTTTACTTATTTTGAAATAAATCCACTTATTTAAAAAAAACACTTATTTTTCAAACAAAAACCATTTGGTAACGTAAGTGTTTTCGGAATTAGTATAAAAACAGACCCCGCGATCCAAATTTATTCATTCTTTTGTCAGAGAAGAGGAGTTGAAGTTTACCCTATTTATTTAACCATGGAAAACCAAGTTGAGATGAGTATAACTAAAACTATACTAAGAATTTCTATTTAAAACGCTTGAATACTGGGTAGGATTTTTTGATTTCATTCATTGCATATAATGCTGATAAACTACAAAACTATTGCCAAACTATTGTTCATACTAACCATCTTCAATCGAGGCCCTTTCAAACTTTATAAAAAACAAAATTGACTCTGGCACTTGAAATAACTCATAACCTGAATTAAATATTAAAAAACCTCTAGTGAAACAAGTCCGCATTATATAAAAGTTAACTCTTCCCCGTAGCCGAATTAAGTTAAAAAAAAGTTAAGATTCGAAACCTCCATTCGAGGTAACAAACCCTCCAGTCAGAGGATGAGTCTCAATAAATCGCAGTATGGTGGATGCTCTATTGAGTACAGTCTGTTACAAAAGTCTTCGACAAAGGGAGTTTTTGCATTTTTCTTAAATTTTCTCGAAACGTGTAAGCGATAGAAAAATGACACCAGAAACAATTTATAATATTTTTTGTTTCCTTTCACGTGGAGTGGTCGGTTTTTTTTTCAGAGCAACAATAGTTTCGGCGGTAACGCCAGATAACGTTTTTGACAACTTTTTTAATAATGCAGTTACGCCCCTGAAACCGGCATTTTCGGATTCAGGGTGGTCGATTCATATTTAGAAAGTGTCACTGTCATTGCTCTACCACCAACGGTTGAGGAGTTATAGCCGGTTGCAATTTTCGATTCCATTTGGGAAAAACTAAAAGACGTCAAATATCACTTGTGGCATTCCCTCGATAACGCAGAGCGTTTCAACAACATTTAATATTGTATAGGAAAAGAGACGATAATGGAATCAATGAGAGTAGAAAATAGGTGTAGAAAACTGTAATCACTGGTGTAGCAAAAGATTTCCGTCTTTTAACCCCTCAACCGATTCTGCCAAATTCGTTTTTACCACAAGTAACATAATCTCCATTAGTATGACACTTGCCATTGTTTCAATGTTAAACTTTTAGTCACTGTGTCTATCAAAATATTGTAAAAAAAGCCATTCACTCGAGGAAAGGATGCTAAAACAGTAATTATAGGTTTTTACACCTATTTTCTACTTTAATTGCTTCTTCTTTGTTGGCGTGTCTTCCTTTGTAATCGATGAGGATTTCTTTGAAAGCCAAGATTTTTTGGGCAGGCACGAAGATCAGCCGCGTGTTTCCGTTGACTAAATTTTTTGTCCTTCCGTCTCTTTTAATCGGTTTTCGCATTCTGTTTTAGTAATCACCATCCCGCCATATTCACAAAGAAAGTCTCCTGTTAAAAACAGTAACAGTCATCATTAAGGCATACAGAAATAAACGAAACATATGAACGAAAGGTTTTACCTTGTTCAAAGATTTTTGTTGTGAATAAACCTGACCCTTGGTTTTTTGTCTCGTGTACCACAAGCGCTGGGCTTTGTCCGGTTCTAATTTCCTCGTGTAGGTCTTCGGTTAATTCCTTAATTGTTTTTCAACTGGGAACTCTCTGAAAAAGGTGGTGCATAGGGTTATGATTGAATTCCAATAGTACTAGTAGTATTGTCTCTTACAATATTTTCCCAGTGGGCTAGCACTTTTGTTGCGAAGCCGGACTTATTCTAACCGAACTTGTGGCCTTCTTTACAATTTGCTTCTCACATAGCCCATGTTTGCTAAACTTCAGCCTGAAAAAATTGGTAAATAATTGAATATTTTTCAACTAGCTTAGATGGTAATTAATATAAAAATAACTTGTTTGCGATCTCCAGGGCTCTCTGATCCATTTGTTTGTGGTACCACAAATCTCTTAATTTTTTTATATTTCCGTCACTGAGTTTCTGGTCATATTGTTTTTCTACAGTGTTCCCAAATTCTTCAGTTGACGGAAAATTCACTTTGGGGCTTGGCGGCACAAGGAACAACAAATCCTTTCGGATTTGTTTGACTGTGGAGGCTTCTATAAAATGAACAAAATTTCATAAAAGGGAAAATAAGTAAATATTATTTATAATGTACAAATTTATATTAATGTACCTAAATCAAGGTCTGAATTTGACGATGTTGTTTTTGTCTGGGATGAACTTTCGCTTCCCCGCCATTACTTACTTTTCCGGTGGAGCATCTCGGATGTCTTTTTCAGTAGCAGCTAAACAAGTATAAAGAAAAACTATCAAAACTTGCCAAAAATGTTAATTTGATTATAGAGACCCATTTTTTTTAAATTTATTATTTTAAAAATAGCGTAAGACCTATTATCAATACAAAAATAGAAAAATTTTTACATTTGGCGAAAGCTTTTTTTCAGCAGTGACTTTGTTTGTTGTATTTTGCTGATATTTACGCTTTGCAGTGGTCAATGAATGCGATAGTAAGCTACTGACAAATGTTTGTTGCTCTTCGGATCGGTTGACCATGGTGGTTTGGAGAGCTTTTCGATTTTGCATGTTACTTTGGATAAATTTTCTTTTACCTGTAACCTATTAAACAACAGTTAGTAATCGAGTAATTAAATTTTAATTCAGCTTAATTGTTATGTACCTGTCAATTTCTTTGGCCGCGTCCCTCTTTGGTTACAAAAAATGGGGTGCAACATCGGAACCAGCCATTATTTTTCTGATCGCAAGATATCTGAAATACAAATTAAATAAAGCATAAATTTTAAATACTTAAAATATACCATGATTTGCACAAAACGGACGAATTAAATCTTACCGGTCAAAAAGGGTTTCATGTAATCTTCGATAAGAAGATTCCTTGTTGTCGTAGTGGATGTTTTGTGTTCCTTAACAAAGACCACGAAACATTTAGAACCACTAGAATCGTGGCCCTACGACTATTTTTCATACTCGTTAACCATAAGGTTTTCAGGTATTCCGGACCTCTGTCCAGAAACCAAAGCTGAGTAGCAAATTAAGTATTTTAAAAGTAAAATTTCAGTTATAAGTCAAATTATCTTCTTGTTAAAATCAAAATCACAATAATAATAAAATAATAATAATCAGTTAGGCTAATACCCAAGGCATCACCCTAGGCCTAAGTCATCGAGCGACTTTTAAAGCCTTTAATTCAGGTGGCCGGGTTACAATGCGTAGGAGGGTGGTGGCAAGCCCTTCAAGCCACACGAGCCAACAGCTCCCTACACTCACTATTACCGTTTACCTCAACAAGTTTTTATGGAAGGGGAGACCGAAGATCTCGAGGAAAACCCCTTAAACCGGTAGCGAGAGAACTTGCAAACTCAACGCAGAAGGAGTTGTTCCGAGTTTTCACCCAGTGCCACAAGTTGGGATCGAACCCGGCTCCTCTTGCTGCGAGGCGAAAGTGCTAACCACTCCGCCACCCCACAAAATCTTACCGTTTTGCTGTCGTGAAGTTTTCTACGTCAAACGAATCTTCACTACTTGCTAAGCAAGAGTCTATTCGTTTGATTATCTCTGGTTTTGCAAAGAAATCAGGGGTGTACACTGGCTCCAACGTGCTTGGGTTTGTCATTGTTTCAAACTGTTTGTTGACTGCTACTTTTCCTATTTCTCGTGAAAAACCGAGAGTCCACGTCGGCAAGACGTCATTTTCTAAGTGTTTAACAAATTCGCAAAACTTTTCGTCTGTGAAAATTTATAAGAAACACATTTACAAATTAAATTTTAGGACAACATATTTAAAAAGTATAAAACTTAACCAATAAGGCTGACATTTGTGCCAGCTCTAATGAAAACAATGAAGCGTTTAAGAGCCGCAATTATATTTTTTCCGCTTTCCGCTTTCACCTTTAGAGAAAATAAATATTGAGATATGTTATAAATTTGAACATTTTATATAACAAAAGAAATTTCAGGAATGACAACTCTCTAGCCTGGCATTTATCATCTCCTGAATAAATTCGCCAATGTTTTCTATGTGCATAATAAATTTAGCAATATATTTTAGGAGTTTTGCCACGTGGCGCACATGTATTTTTCTGGCGTCTATAAATTTATATATGAAATTTAATGACCCATTTTTGGAATCAGGAATATGGCGATAAACCTAATTCTTAATAGTACGTTAAAAGATAAAAATAATAAATATTTAAAATTAGAACTCACTGTCACTCACGTTAAATTCCATATTAAGCATGAAGTGGTTGAACTTGACGAGCACTTCTTCGTCGTCCCCAAACGCATCATAAAGGCCACGGCGTTTTAATTCGGCGCGAGGCCCCTTGGGCCAGTCAAAACTGGTCGGTGGTCGAGCCGGAGGTAGACCAAGATCTACAACTTTGATAGAAACTTTCCTTTGTTCTTCTGATGAAGAAGAAAAACTCAAAGTTCTTTTCTTAGAAGAAAGACGTTTTCTTTTTGGCAAACTCGTCTTCGGAATCATAATAAAAGAAAAATACAAAATTAATGGCAATTATAATACCAAGTTCTCATGATATTATTAATAGTTCATTTATTTTATTTTTATTTAACAATATATTATAATATATTCTAATTACCAGTAGGCAGTAGTTGAGATTCAACTATGACCTTTTTTAACCGCAACAACTTTATTATACTCTATTGGAGCTGGAATTACCGCGCTGCTGGCACCAGACTTGCCCTCCAATGGATCCTTGTTAAAGGATTTAGAGTGTACTCATTCCAATTACGGGGCCTCAAAAGAGCCCGTATTGTTATTTTTCGTCACTACCTCCCCGTGCCGGGAGTGGGTAATTTGGGCGCCTGTTACCTTCCTTGGATGTGGTAGCCGTTTCTCAGGCTCCCTCTCCGGAATCGAACCCTGATTCCCCGTTACCCGTAACGACCATGGAAGTCGCGTAGCCTACCATCGAAAGTTGATAAGGCACACACTTGAAAGAAACATCGCCGATACAAGATCTTGCGATTTGCCCAAAGTCATCCAGAGTCACCATGGTTAACTTGCCGAAGCCCGATTGGTCTTGGTCTTTTAAAAATGCTCGTTCCCGAAGGTCGGAGCTCTGCGGCATGTATTAGCTCTAGAATTACCACAGTTATCCAAGTAAAAAAGTACGATCTAACAAACCATAACTGATTTAATGAGCCATTCGCGGTTTCACCTTATTTCGGCATGTACTTAGACATGCATGGCTTAGTCTTTGAGACAAGCATATGACTACTGGCAGGATCAACCAGGTAACAACGGGAGACGTCGTTAGTGCTTACTCGGGAAAAGGCTTCGCTTGACGCAAGTGCCGTTGTCACTGATAAATTTTCTCGATTCGCTTACAACCATGGCAGCGTATTTCAGCCGCCGAAATCGGTCGTATCGATAGTGTGAGGAAATGGCCTGATACGAGGCCGCCCTCTATTCGCGAATCGGTGCTCATTCTACAACGCACCTCATAGGAGGACGTATGTGAGTTAGCTGTTACGCAAGCAAATCTGACTGATAACCAGTTTGACTTCACTAAATATGGTACTTGGAAAACAAATGGAGCCGTTTCTCTAAATTGGTCACGACGAGCACACAGCAGCCCATGTAACCCGGCACAGCTGGCACCGGAGATCCCGGTGTGGCTCCAAAAGGCCGGGCCCTCATACGGTGGTTTGCCTCCCCACACCAGGCTACCCAATACGCCGAGGCGGCCAGGAGCCGAAACTCAGTATCCAGCCCAAACCTGACCAAAGTCGGAGGTGGAGATAGGACCATTTGATCAGAGCTAACATCTCCTAGTGCGCCACCGCCCTTATGGGTTACAAGAGCCGGACACCGACTCCCCGGTAAAGCCACCAGTAATTGCACGGGGACGGGGAAAGATGTAATATTTCGACGGCAGGTTGACTACGTTTGTTTTTGTTTATGAAATTTCGTTTGGAACAAATTTTTAGTTCACGAAAGAAAGCGAAGTTGTTTGTTACTTTTGGGCAAGAATTGCCTATAATTAATTACATTTCTGATTTTCGATAAAATCAGACTAAATTTAAGAAATGTATGTAGATTTCAAGCCAAAAATAGCCAAAGCATTAAAATGGGCTAATTCCCAACTACTTGCACTCAGATTAAAAAAAAATATTGGGATACCGACAGTGGCGGCGCCAGGTGGTAGGCGAGGTAGACCTACCTTCAAAATTTTACAAAGGGGCTTAAAATATCTTTTTGCTTGGAGGTGAATCAACATATTTTTATAGTTAGAAACATTATAATATGGACCCCAAAATGCTTCTACGGGCCCAAAAATTAAAAATAGGGGCCCAGCAACTGACTTTGCCTACCTTGCCAAAAATTCTGGATACCGAGCCTGGTAAATGGACCATTCAACGAGACATCGTTGACCTTTATAGCCCTATCTGTTAAAGAGATATGAACGACACACCGGCATCGGCTACACTGTACATGAAACCATAACACACAAATACCTAGGATTGTACTAAAAATAGCGTTGGGAGAATAAGAAGTGTCATACTTATGTAACAATATTAAAAACTGATGGTATACACAATTAAGCTTACTTTAAATAATAAGCATAAGCAAAGTCGTCTGTTATCTTTCAATAGAAGACGATTTATCTTGCTATGAACTTATACCAAATTTCTAAGGTTTAGCGCGATAATTTTGTGAAAGGATAGGGTGATTGACTCATTGTTCTAATTGTACAGAAAGCGCTTTTATTTTGGATGATTTCTTATATGCATTGTTATATCACAAAAGTGTTGAAAAACGTTAACAGAATACCGAACACGTTAGTTCAACGGAAATAACGCAATTTCAACCAGATTTAAACGTCTTTTTGCTACCTGGGTAGTCCATGCAGTTTTATTTATTATTAAATTTTAAAGGAAATGAAGTAGTAAACAAAACGCAATGCATATCTTTCCACTTATATTTCTTATTCAAAATGAAAATATAAGATTCATTAAATAATTCGTGTATTTAATGTGTATATGAGGCACGAACATGTATATCCAAATATGTATAATTTTAATAAAGGAGCTTTACAGTCAAAGTGTTAAGTGACAGTTAAAAAATGCAATATGATAATAAAATATGTAGTTCCCATTATTCAAATCAGAGCTAGCGTCAAAAAACTCAGTTCTCTTAAAAGTTTTACATGTAGCTCAAATCAGAGTTAACGTCCTCGTCTTCGTCGTTTTGTTTTGGATCACAATTCTTGTCCAAAACTCTTCACATCCCGAAACCGTTGCTTTCTAATGTGTGTTTTACCTAAGATCTCAGAACTTCTTCAATGTCAAATAGCTTTGCGATATTACGGCAATTGGTGAACAGCTTCTGCATTTAATTGAAAATCTTTCAGTTAGAGGTAAATTTAAAAATTAATTTAACGAAATTCACACTTATCAATTTAATTTAGCTTTAGTCACTACATTGTAAACAAAAGCTGGGACCTTTTTGGTATGTCTTATTGCTTTAAACTGAACTCACTGCTAGTCAATATGTCGTTGTAAACAAAAGAAAACCAAGGCCTAATTTATATTATATTCCAATCTTCAACTTATATGAAGATTATCTTAAATTAAAATGAAATGTCAATGAAAAAGCTTACCTTAGAAGATTATCTTGATACTGTATGCAGAAAATTTAAATGTTTTACATAAAAATGTTAAATATTTCATATAAATTATTTAGAAACCGTTACGGCACGTATAAATCAACCGACAGCGGGAGAACAATTTATCTCTAATAGTTACGAAACGGGACCAAAGATGGCGCTCCGATAGTAGATTTCAAAATTTATTTGTCTTAAAGTCGGCAATTGAACTATAATTTTAAGTCAGCTTTGCGTCGGCATACCGACTACAAAAGTCTTAAATGCGTTGCTTCCTATTTTCCTCGCTAAAACGTTAGTGAATTTTTAAGTCAGCTTTTGGTTTTCGATACAATCCGACTCTAATACGACCGACTGTGCTACAGGAGGAGTCTAAGTAAGTACCAAAAAAAAAACCTTATATATTTGAAGTAAAGAGACATAGGAGCGTTTCTTAATTGAAGACTTCCCTAATTGGCAGAGGAATGGGAAAGTTTCGGATATAATAAAATAGTATTGAATTGCAAAGCAGAAATCATTTAACATATAAACAGGGTGTTTCCTTGCACTCTAGGACGTGTTCTTTTGATGTAAGTAAGTAAAGGTTTATAATGAACATGGGACCTAAAGTGCTTCGTTACGCCAAAAAGTACCATTCAGAACAACTAAAGTACCTCAAACTTTGTGATGAGCCAATTTATTTATATAAAATAGACATAAGAAGTCCAAGAGGAAAAAAACCGAACGGTTTTAAATCTGGAGAACGGGTCAGCCACGCTACTTCTCAACCTCGTAGGCTCCTCCTTATCCCCGTCGCGGAGAATGGTCTCACCTAGAGCAATACATGTAAACTCTAGCTTAATAAACCGTTTCTTAGTGTTACTTTACTCTCGTTATAACTTCTTCGTTCCGCGTTGTTAGTTGTTCACTTCTTCGATTAGGCTTCGTTTATACTCGCTCACTGGAAGGTTGTTGAACCCATAACCTGTTGATAAAAATGTGTAGAGCACTAAGCGTATCCTAATGAAATTAAGCGCCGGAAATAACGAGAGTAAAGTAACATTTCCTTCTTCGTAGTTAGCAAAATATAAAATATCAGTTTCTATTCTATCAGAATATCGAATCATGAGTACTTTTTGATAATATACATTTAGTAACTATAATTTTAGATTCTTGCAGGTTTTTAACTATCAATCTATTTTAGTAAATGCTTAAGGGTAAATTTAACTTTGAGAACTATAGAAATGTAAATATAATATAAGTAATAGTTTTGATTATTACCTTTTTATTTCGTGCCATCTATATGGGAGGGTAAAAATAAATATTGAAGGAGGGATTGGGACGCCGCCGGCAGAGTTACCAGATGGTCGGTTTCCTGACAAAATTGGGCCGCTATGGGAACGCTATTGCGGAGATGAAAAATATAAAACATATCAGGGGCAAAGTAACTGCGGGGGGAGGCGCAATATTGCCACCTCCAAATTCTCATTTTAAAATCATATAAAGCTTATAAAAACTTTACTGTGCCAGCTTCCACAGCATGGGTAGTAGTACCCTACTACTGATGGTCTCACCTTAGACGCAGGCCACTCAACCCAGCTGAAGGTAAAACAATCGGACGACAAACCCCTCACTTCGCACACAGCAGTGGGAATATGAGTGTATGCAGTGGTCCACAAAACCCGGAACAGCTGGCACCGGAGATCCCGGTGTGTCCCAAAAGGCCGAGAAACAGGACCACTGCGCCTCATACGGATACCCGCCGCCCCCCAGCAGACTACACAGTCCTCCGAGGCAACCGGCTTGCCTAAACCTTATCCGTTTGCCTGAGCCGAAGCTCAGTTTCCAGCCCATACCTGACTGAAGTCGGAGGCGGAGATAGGACCATTTGATCAGAGCTAACATATCCCAGTGCGCGGTGCGCCACAGTCTTTCTGTTACAAGAGCCGGACACCAACTTCCTGTTAAAGCCACCAGTTATTGTATTCTCTAACCCATTAAGGGCCGCCGTGTAAGGCCAAAAGTAATAGATAAATGTGACACTTTCTTATCGAAATCGCGTATTGCCAGAAGTAATAAATAAAAGTGACACTTACTTATCGAAACCGCGTGTGGCCAGAGGTTATCAAAAAGTGTGACACTTAATTATCTAATCCGTGTATGGCCAGAATGTATAAATAAGTGTGACACTTATCGAAACTACGAATGGCCAGAGGCCCTTAATGGGTTAGAGTGTGCAATAACTGGTGGCCTTACCGGGTCGTTGGGGTCCGGCTCTTGTAAACCATAAGGGCGGTGGCGCACTGAGATATGTTAGCTCTGATGAAATGATCCTATCTCCACCTAAGACTCCGGTCAGGTTTGGGCTTGAAACTGAGCTTCGGCTCAGGCTAACGTAGAGGGTACGTGTCAACTGGCCACCTCGGCGGATTGGGTAGCCTGCTGTGGGGCGGCGGGCCTCCATATGAGGGCACGGTGTACCGTTTTCCCGGCCTTTTGGGGCACACCGAGTTCTCCTTTCCCAGCTGTGCTGGGTTATATGGACCGCTGTGTGCCCGTCTTTCCCCTTTAGGAGCTCTCTCCAAAGGGTTTGACACTTTACCTACGTAGGTTGGGTGTCGGCTGGAGTTGCTTTAGCATTAACTCTTAATCCCACTGCCGTGTGCGAAGTGGTAATTGGTCAACCCTTCTGCAGGGTTGAGTGGCTTGCGTCTAAGTGGCGACTATCAGTAGTAGGGTACTACTACCCATGCTGGATTTGTCACCTGTCTGGACTTGGGGGCGCTGGCGTAGGGCACTAGGATGATAGGCCACCGGTGGTATGGCCCCGTTTGCTAGGTATACCGGGGCTATAAATTATGATAAACTGCGAATGTCCAAAAGTAATAAATAAGTTTGACACTTATTTATTGAAACCGCGTATGGGCAGAAATAATATACAAGTGTGACACTTATTTATCGAAAACGCGTATGGGCAGAAATAATATACAAGTGTGACACTTATTTATTGAAACCGCGTATGGGCAGAAATAATATACAAGTGTGACACTTATTTATTGAAACCGCGTATGGGCAGAAATAATATACAAGTGTGACACTTATTTATCGAAAACGCGTATGGGCAGAAATAATATACAAGTGTGACACTTATTTATTGAAACCGCGTATGGGCAGAAATAATATACAAGTGTGACACTTATTTATTGAAACCGCGTATGGGCAGAAATAATATACAAGTGTGACACTTATTTATTGAAACCGCGTATGGGCAGAAATAATATACAAGTGTGACACTTATTTATTGAAACCGCGTATGGGCAGAAATAATATACAAGTGTGACACTTATTTATTGAAACCGCGTATGGGCAGAAATAATATACAAGTGTGACACTTATTTATTGAAACCGCGTATGGGCAGAAATAATATACAAGTGTGACACTTATTTATTGAAACCGCGTATAGGCAGAAATAATATACAAATGTGACACTTATTTATTGAAACCGCGTATGGGCAGAAATAATATACAAGTGTGACACTTATTTATTGAAACCGCGTATGGACAGAAATAATATACAAGTGTGACACTTATTTATTGAAACCGCGTATGGGCAGAAATAATATACAAGTGTGATACTTATTTATCGAAAACGCGTATTACCAGAAGTAATAAATAAATGTAACACTCCTAATAACATAATTTCGAAAAAAATATAATAGAAAAATAATATATATTATAGATTAAAATTAAAATTTAAAGATTGATACTTCAAAATTATTGGTTATGGTGGAACCACCCAATTAGAGTAACTGTTAAACAACGTGCATTTTAAAGTATTCAATTTAAAGGGGAATGCGCTTTCTAAATTATTAAAGAATGAAATATCCTATTAATTATACCTTTTTTAGTCCAGTTTAGTTTAATAATGGAATATCTTGTAAATATACAGGGTGTCTCAATTTGCTCGATCAGGCCATTTTTCTCAAAATGTATTTATGCTAGGGTTCTGAAGATAACCCGGGTGGGCTGGTTTCGTTTAAAATTTATATTTATATTTATATTTATATATACATATATCTATAAATAAATAAAAAATCGAGATCGAAAGTTACGAAAAAGCCCCATTCGTCAAAAAATTTAAATAGTTATGGGTGTCTCAATTTTCTCGATCAGGCCACTTTTCTCGAAATGTATTTATGATAGGGTTCTGAAATTTTTAGGGTTTAATTTTTAGGTATGGAAGGCTTTGGTTACTAAATTTCAGAAAAATCGAACGATTTTGTGCCGTTTTGGAAAATTTATTTTTTCACCGGTAGGTGTCACGCAAAATGTTTCAATAGAAAAGTTGTAGGGCATAGTCGAATGTGTAAAAATAATTTTGGTTCGGTCGAAAAAGACCTATTTTTCTCTGAGTTTGGAGGTCGGGGGAAAAAACCAGTTGTACTAGCAGGCAATAGCCTTTAACGAATTGTAGGTAACATGCATTTCAGTTATAAGATTTCGAAAAATAAACAAATAATAATTAGCCCAAGTGACAAATGTTTTTTAATGACTTCTACAAAATGTTTTCAAAAATGCCACCTTCTGATGCAATGCACAAAGATGCACGATGTTGCATATTGCGAAATGCTCCCCGCCCATTTCTGGAGTCACCCGGCGACATGCTTCGATGATTCTTTGTCGTAAATCTTCAACACTCGTCACAGTTGTTTGGTATACGTAGTCCTTTACGAATCCCCAAAGAAAAAAGTCGAGTGGTGTTAGATTAGGGGATCTTGCAGGCCAACGAACAAGACCAGTTCTTCCAATCCATCTTCCAGAAAACTCGTCGTTTAGATATGCAACCACGTCACGATATTGGTGAGGTGGCGCGCCATCTTGCTGGAACCAGATGCGACTGTAATTGGCCAGAGGAATGTCGTCCAACACGTTGGATATTTCATTTTGAAGGAACTCCAAGTACTTTTGACCGTTCAGACGATTTGGCAGGAAGAACGGGCCAATAATTCTGTCACCTAACAGACCAGCACACACATTTAAGCGAAACTGCACTTGGTGGCGGTGAGGAAATCCCCAGTGTGGATTCTCGTAGTCCCACATGTTGGTTTTGACGGTTGAAAGGCCCATCTCTTCCGAATGAACATTCGTCGGACATCAGTAGTTGATCGTGAAAATCCTGGTGTGCGTCAGCCATGAGGCAAAACCAAATGCAGAAGTCGAGTCGGCGCTGTCTATCACCGTCATGCAGTCCTTGATGAAGTGTCGCTCGATAAGGATGAAAATGGTGTATTTTGAGTGTTCTCCAAACGTAGTTTCGATCCAACCCTAAGTCAAAGCTGGCAGTCCTGACGCCCGCTCGAGGATAGGCGATGAAGTAGGCAAGTATGGTGTTTTCCATGTCGATGTTTTGGAGACCACGACCACGTAACCTCGGATTGATATTACCCCAGTTGTCGAAGTCGCGGACCACTCTAAGAACCGTCGTATGACTTGGTCTGCAATTTTGAAATCTTCGTCTAAACAACTGACTTACTAGAGTAGCATTACGACGACCTTCTCCGTAAAATAATTCTAGCATATGAGCGCGCTGATCTCGAGTGTAAAGAGGCATACTGTACAATAATCGGCCAAGCTGAGATAATGCTTTAACTTTGAAATGTAAACGCTTTAAAAACTACTCGGACAATTGATATTTCACGTTAAAAAACTGCAAAACAAAAATAAGCGTAATTTTTGGTCTACAAATCTTTGTTTGATGATCTTACTCGTAACCACGTCGAAATGGAAGACGCGGTCTTTGTCTACTTTATCTAATTAGGTGTTGAACGTTATAATTTTCTTTAACAATAACTTTTTGCAGATCTGATTATTAACTACATAGCTGAAAGTATAAGTTCCCTAAAATAAATGTACATGTGTGTTGTGATTAAGTACGATTGTTTACGTTAAAGGCTATTGCCTGCTAGTACAACTTGTTTTTTCCCCCGACCTCCAAACTCAGTGAAAAATAGGTCTTTTTCAACCGAACCAAAATTATTTTTACACTTTCGACTATGCCCAAGAACTTTTCTATTGAAACATTTTGCGTGACACCTACCGGTGAAAAAATAAATTTTCCAAAACGGCACAAAATCGTTCGCTTTTTCTGAAATTTAGTAACCAAAGCCTTCCATACCTAACAAATAAACGCTGACAATTTCGGAACCCTAGCATAAATAAGTAGAAGGAAAGTGAGGTTGACCCATCGATCCCAGGATCGAGGATCGAGGATCCAGGATTTTAGGGATGAAATGGGGGTAAAATCGTCAAAAAGTCAATGTATTTAGGGTATTTCTCGCGACGATTTGTTTTATCATATATCAATATATTATGTCCAGGCCAACTTTTTATTTATCTCCGCTTATCTTGAAAGACACTTGAACGTATATCTTATCAAGTTTTATCGTACGGAATAAGATAAAATGATGTAAAAAGTGATAACCTAGGCGGCGCGCGCGCGGATTACCCGGGGGACGCGGTTAATTTGAATTTAAGAGTGTTTTGACGTCATGGAATATTCGTTGTTAAAGCAGAATGTAAAATTTTTTAACTTCATTTTAATATCATTGTAGTACGCTTGGCACTTGAACCTATCTCACGAGTATTTAACTGGGTGAGAGATAACGCGCGCGTGCGTGGATTACCCGGGAGGCGCGGAGCACGCGTGCGCGGTTAATTTGAATTTAAAACACGGATTTGAGTGTTTTGACGTCATGGAATATTCGTTGTTAAAATGACGTAGAATGGAAATATTTTTAAACTTCATTTTAATATTATTAGCACGTAAGTTTTAAATTTGATTATTATATTATTATACCTATATTTACATATTAAAATTGTTACGCATACATGGTTCCCATTTAATATTGGGATATTTATAGTAATAAATACATAGGAAAATACTATAAAAGTTCAAAACGTATAAAGAGTCCTTCAAAGTACTTTAATAGGATTTTATTTACGAACTAAATCCATTTTTTTTTAAACTTAGAAGTTAGTTTGTATGAAATACTTTCTAATACCTGAAAAATGGACTTTAGAGTGGATAATTAAGTATTTTTTTCAATCCTTATACCTATATTTACATATTGGATTTGTAACAAAAGGTTCTTTTAAACGTAACTTAGTACATTAATTTATTTTGGAAGTTCAAAACGTATTAAGAGGCCTTCAGAGTACTATAAAAGGATTTCATTTACAAACTAAATTAATATTTTCTTCAAACTTTCAATTCGTTATAACTTGAATTTAAATGAAAACATCATGGATTATAGGTGCGTAATCTACTACTAGACCGAACGGATTAAAAAATACTTAAAGTAAGTGGTTTTACTGATAAACTCTAAAGGAATTTAACTTTAAAGGGTATCTTAGATTATTGCTTTTAATTTTATTCAAGTTCAAAACGTATAAAGAGTCCTTCAAAGTACTTTAAAAGGATTTTATTTACGAACTAAATCCATATTTTAGAAGTTAGTTTGTATGAAATACTTACTAATACCTGAAAAATGGACTTTAGAGTTGATAAGATTTGTAAATATCATTTGAAACTAATAATTTTCACGCTTTATTTAAGTCAAGCAATTACATTTTTAAAAATGAAAGAAGTTAAACAATATAAAAATTTGTAAATATTGTAAATATTTTTAGGTAATAAAGAAATTAAGAAATGTTTTAATTAAAATATCTTTCATTTTCTACTACATTTTTAAAAATGAAAGAAGTTTAACAATATAATTATTCTAATATAATTTCAAATTCAGGTATTATTTAAAGTACAAATGCATAATTTAGTGAAGCAATTCTTATTTAAATACTTTTCTTTAATTAATTTGTGTATCTGAAATGTATTTATTGAAAAATAAGTGGGTTTTACTATTTATCACGATTTTTTTTATATATATATATATTGGAATTGTTACAAAAGGTTCTTTTAAACGTAACTTAGTACATTAATTTATTTTAGAAGTTCAAAACGTATTAAGAGCCCTTCAGAGTACTATAAAAGGATTTCATTTACAAACTAAATTAATATTTTCTTCAAACTTTCAATTCTTTATAATTTGAATTTAAATGAAAACATCATGGATTATAGGTGCGTAATCTACTATTAGACCGAACGGATTAAAAAAAATACTTAAATAAGTGGTTTAACTGATAAACTCTAAAGGAATTTTGGGATTTTCTAGAATAGCAAAGTAAAACTAAAACGTACACCAAGTTTAAAACGAAACTAATAACTGGGAGAAAGGTTGAAATAAGTAATTTTTTTTGTTTTTCGTTTTTTAATTTTTGAGTTCCCTATATTATTATAAACTAAATTAAATATAATTTTTGAAAATTTGTGATAAAAGATCTGCTCCTTCGTGTTTTACATATATTTAAAAACTCGAGATTTTAATGAATTGTTTTCAAAGCATGAAAAATATAGCAGATCCTTTGATTTGAATTGTAGTTAGTAGTTACTTAAAAAAAAGAAAATACGCTAGCTGACTTGGAGCTGGTGTAGTTAAATTTTAAAAATGTGTATTTTAAATTTTGTTTGTAAAAGTTTTTTTGAAAAAGTTTAGTATTATAGTTTAAATTTATTAAATAAAATAAAATATAAATTATACATTTGGTTTAGTATTTTACTATTGCAAGTAAAATTAACAGTAATTTCAAATATGCAAACTATTTAGTTATTTCAAAAACAAATACGTCGAATTATTTGGTATTCGAAATACTATTGGTTAGTTTTTATATCTTTAATTTTATTTTTCAGAACAATTTCTCTTTGTCTAGCTTCTTCTAACTTTAATTTAGATGGCCTTAAAGCCAAGTATTTAAGAAATTTTGTAACCAAGTAGATGGACCTTTAAACAATTTTTCAGTCATGTAGTCAAGGAAATGTTCAAGTATACGTGTATTTGGTCATTTTGATGGTCAAATAGCCCAGTATGGAACTGCCAGATGATAGACAGACGTTGAGACGCGGGTGGCGCCCGTGCCCCAGCGTCCGCGCCAGTCCTGTCGGTGCCCCATTTCACATTTCAGACGTTAACTTTACTTGCAATAGTAAAATACTAAACCAAATGTATAATTTATATTTTATTTTATTTAATAGAAGAAGCTAGACAAAGAGAAATTGTTCTGAAAAATAAAATTAAAGATATAAAAACTAACCAATAGTATTTCGAATACCAAATAATTCGACGTATTTGTTTTTGAAATAACTAAATAGTTTGCATATTTGTCAAAAAAAACTAAAAAAGTAATTGAAATTACTGTTAATTTTACTTGCAATAGTAAAATACTAAACCAAATGTATAATTAATATTTTATATTATTTAATAAATTTAAACTATAATACTAAACCTTTTAAAAAAAAACTTTTACATACAAAATTTAAAATACACATTTTTAAAATTTAACTACACCAGCTCCAAGTCAGCTAGCGACTTTTGTTTTTTTTAAGTAACTACTAACTACAATTAAAATCAAAGGATCTGCTATATTTTTCATGCTTTGAAAACAATTCATTAAAATCTCGAGTTTTTAAATATATGTAAAACACGAAGGAGCAGATCTTTTATCACAAATTTTCAAAAATTATATTTAATTTAGTTTATAATAATATAGGGAACTCAAAAATTAAAAAACGAAAAATCAAAAAAATTACTTATTTCAACCTTTCTCCCAGTTACTAGTTTCGTTTTAAAATTGCTGTACGTTTTAGTTTTACTTTGCTATTCTAGAAAATTCCAAAATTCCTTTAGAGTTTATCAGTAAAACCACTTACTTTAAGTACCTATAATCCATGATGTTTTCATTTAAATTCAAATTATAACGAATTGAAAATTTGAAGAAAATATTAATTTAGTTTGTAAATGAAATCCTTTTATAGTACTCTGAAGGGCTCTTAATACGTTTTGAACTTCTAAAATAAATTAATGTACTAAGTTACGTTTAAAAGAACCTTTTGTAACAATTCCAATATATATATATATATATATATATATAATGCATTTGTACTTTAAATAAAACCTGAATTTGAAATTATATTAGAATAATTATATTGTTTAACGTCTTTCATTTTTAAAAATGTAGTAGAAAATGAAAGATATTTTAATTAAAACATTTCTTAATTTCTTTATTACCTAAAAATATTTACAATATTTACAAATTTTAATATTGTTTAACTTCTTTCATTTTTAAAAATGTAATTGCTTTGATTTAAATAAAGCGTGAAAATTATTAGTTTCAAATGATATTTACAAATCTTATCAACTCTAAAGTCCATTTTTCAGGTATTAGTAAGTATTTCATACAAACTAACTTCTAAAATATGGATTTAGTTCGTAAATAAAATACTTTTAAAGTACTTTGAAGGACTCTTTATACGTTTTGAACGTTTTGAACTTCTAAAATAAATTAATGTACTAAGTTACGTTTAAAAGAACCTTTTGTAACAATTCCAATATGTAAATATAGGTATAAGGATTGAAAAAATACTTAAAGTAAGTGGTTTTACTGATAAACTCTAAAGGAATTTAACTTTAAAAGGTATCTTAGATTATTGTTTTTAATTTTATTCATATTATAACGAATTGAACGGTAAGTCTACGCTTTTCTAACTTTGGTATCAGCGGCCAATGTACCAGTCAATACTTAAGTAACTACTAACTACAATTAAAATCAAAGGATCTGCTATATTTTTCATGCTTTGAAAACAATTCATTAAAATCTCGAGTTTTTAAATATATGTAAAACACGAAGGAGCAGATCTTTTATTACAAATTTTCAAAAATTATATTTAGTTTAGTTTATAATAATATAGGGAACTCAAAAATTAAAAAACGAAAAATCAAAAAAGTTACTTACTTCAACTTTTCTCCCAGTTATTAGTTTCGTTTTAAACTTGGTTTACGTTTTAGTTTTACTTTGCTATTCTAGAAAATTCCAAAATTCCTTTAGAGTTTATCAGTAAAACCACTTACTTTAAGTATTTTTTAATCCGTTCGGTCTAATATTAGATTACGCACCTATAATCCATGATGTTTTCATTTAAATTAAAATTATAACGAATTGAAAGTTTGAAGAAAATATTAATTTAGTTTGTAAATGAAATCCTTTTATAGTACTCTGAAGGCCTCTTAATACGTTTTGAACTTCCAAAATTAATTAATGTAGTAAGTTACGTTTAAAAGAACCTTTTGTATGAATTCCAATATGTAAATATAGGTATAAGGATTGAAAAAATACTTAATTATCCACTTTAAAGTCCATTTTTCAGTTATTAGAAGTATTTCATACAAACTAACTTCTAAGTTTGAAAAAAAAATATATGGATTTAGTTCGTAAATAAAATCCTATTAAAGTACTTTGAAGGACTCTTTATACGTTTTGAACTTTTATAGTATTTTCCTATGTATTTATTACTATAAATATCCCAATAATAAATGGAAACCATGTATGCGTAACAATTTCAATATGTAAATATAGGTATAAAAATATGATAATCAAATTTAAAACTTACGTGCTAATAATATTAAAATGAAGTTTAAAAATATTTC
Organism: Leiobunum rupestre; assembly: GCF_980474605.1. Taxonomy (NCBI): domain Eukaryota; kingdom Metazoa; phylum Arthropoda; class Arachnida; order Opiliones; family Sclerosomatidae; genus Leiobunum; species Leiobunum rupestre. Next base: position 230,892 of record NC_143386.1, read on the forward strand.
CATTCTACGTCATTTTAACAACGAATATTCCATGACGTCAAAACACTCAAATCCGTGTTTTAAATTCAAATTAACCGCGCACGCGTGCTCCGCGCCTCCCGGGTAATCCACGCACGCGCGCGTTATCTCTCACCCAGTTAAATACTCGTGAGATAGGTTCAAGTGCCAAGCGTACTACAATGATATTAAAATGAAGTTAAAAAAATTTTACATTCTACTTTAACAACGAATATTCCATGACGTCAAAACACTCTTAAATTCAATTTAACCGCGTCCCCCGGGTAATCCGCGCGCGCGCCGCCTAGGTTATCAGTTTTTACATCATTTCAACTTTTTCCGTACGATAAAACTTGATAAGATATACGTTCAAGTGCCTTTCAAGATAAGCGGAGATAAATAAAAAAGTTGGCCTGGACATAATATGTTGATATATGAGAAAACAAATCGTCGCGAGAAATACCCTAAATACATTGACTTTTCGACGATTTTACCCCCATTTCATCCCTAAAATCCTGGATCCTCGATCCTGGGATCGATGGGTCAACCTCACTTTCCTTCTACTTAAATACATTTTGAGAAAAATGGCCTGATCGAGCAAATTGAGACACCCTGTATATTATGTGATTGTGTATGACTTCCTTTCGACTAAATCCTATGTGACTGATAAATTTTATTTGAAAATATATCGCTTTGTAGCCCCTTAGGTTAAACACTTTCAGGTGTCGTCTTCCCTTTCAAACAGTGCTCCAGTTAGCCCCTAAACTGTATACTTTTTTATTGCACTTTAAGATTAGAGTTCTATACTATCTCAGGTCCTTAATTATATTCCAATCTTCCTTCTTTAAAGGGATCCCTCACTCACAACAGGGGAAGGCATAGGGGTCACTAAAAAACTGGTTTTGAAGCACACTGCAAGTCTGGATTTTATGTTACCCCTATGCCTCCCCCTGTTGTGAGTGATGAATCCCTTTAAGCGTTGTGTAGGCTCTTATAATCAAGAGAGAAAGAAAAGATATCTGACAACACACATTTTTTTCCTATATGAATTTAGAATAGTCCCAACTGTCGATTAGATACCCTTATATGTGGAGGTGTGTGTGATTTTGGTTGGCTGCGAAAATGGTTTGCAGTATCGAGGGGAAGTGTATAAACCATGTTCGCAGTGTCTTGAATTTTGGAAAAAGTCTTATTTTATTAAAACACCTGTTTTCGAACTCAGGTTTTTGTTATGATTATGTGTACAGTTTGTGTTTGTTTGTACGGGGTTTCTTGTCTTCCACTTCAATTTTGATGCCTTTGGGACGAACCTAGCGCTTAGGTTTACGTTATACGTCAAACCATCCAAACGACAGGGTTTCCGCCTGTTTACGGTATACTTCTTATTTATTATATGCTACAACATTGTGTAGATTTGAAAACTAAGCTTTCTTGACTTACGGGCGTTCTGCCATGGAACCACCACGCATTACTGAAAAGTAGAAATTCAGCTTAAGTGGAAGCGTATATATTAAAATTGAGTAGAATTTTACATTTATTTAAATGTAACGAGATTCAGTGTTTCCATTTTATATTATTGCGTTGAAAAAATTCAAAAGTTGCAACTTGTCTATTGAATAAAATCCAATCCGGCTGCTGTTATATGAACCCGAGTTCTCCGGTTTAGAGGCGAGTGTTGTACCACAGAACCACCGAAACATATTATCCGACAGTGATGTTTAGAAAAACAACATTGGCCAAAGTGCAATTTCCTTTACAATTTTATTAACTTTATTTTTTCTATTATATTTTTTAAATTTATAAATTAAATTAAAATTAAAATTAATAAATTATTTTTATATAAAATACGGTTTTTGCCAAGACTGAAACCCAGGTCATATTTTTAGCAGGCGGATTTTTTACCGCTGAGTCATTGACTTTTAATAAAAGAATATCACAGGCAACTCTTACGAGGAGAGGTATATTTTACTTGCCAACTGGTTTTGTTACACAGGGTGTTTTGAATCTGATTGGACATTGTTTTCAGAAACTGCAAGAGATAGAGTTGCGAAATTTTCAGGGTATTATTTCTAGGGTGGGATTGCTTTAAATCCTAAATTTTAGAAAATCAGAAATAATTTCGAGGTTTTGTAAAATAATAATTTTTCACCGGTACTGCTAGAAAAACGTTTCAGTGAGAATATGTTCAAAGAAATTGGTTTCATTGGAAAAGAACACTTTTTCACAAAGTTATGAGCTGATGAAATAAAACAAAAGTCAACAGGGGCCAATAGCTTTCGCATTTTATTTTTTCGATTAAAAACCAACTTGTATCAAAATGGCATTTTTAGAATAAAATAATTAAGCTACGTGTAGAATTCCGTGGTGTAGTCCTAAAAAAAGAACCGGGTAACCTGGTTACAGCCAACAACGATTTCGCACGTAATCGAAGTTGGCTGTACCGGCCGCTATAAATGTACGTCGAACTTCGATTTTTAGCGTAATCGAAGCTGGCCGTACCTAGGTATCGATTTGAAATTGTTTTTGGTATTTTCCTGCGTGCAAAATTTATAATAAATTAATACACATTTTTTGGAGAAAAATGATTAACGAAATAGAAGCAAGGCACGCCCTGGGAAGTTAAAAAAAGAGGCAGGGCACGCTCTGGGAAAATGAAAAAACCAAAGCCCGACTACACCACTGATAAACTGGGGCGTACCGAAGAGAGTTCGTTTGGGGGGGGAAGTAAGTTAAATTTGCCAAGTAAAAAACAAAGTTTGTCAAGTCGTCTAAGTTTGGATTGTTACGGTAGATATCAATTTAAATGTTTCATTAAAATTATAAGCAGTGGCGCCATCCGCTGTTAGCGGCGGGAACTATATACTAAACAATTGAATTAATAGTACTAATGTACCTTGAAAGTTATAGATGGCGCCACCCGTATAATGATAGAGTTGACGGCTGAGTGCGCTGACTCGAAATTTCAGAATTTGTTTCGCGAAACCGCGACTACCGAACGCGCCAATGTCATTCTAATGGTACTATTCCCAATTCAATGGCGAAAATGGCCAGGGACGTACCTTGGGGGTGGGAGGGGGCCGGGGGGAGGCTCCCCATCCAAAGCTATGTAGGGTTGGCAAATCGAGGTGGACTTCGCAAAATGAAAATTATGAAACCTGTTAGTTAATTAAAAAACTACTTAATCGATAGTAAACGATGTTGCAACAAATCATTTAGAATTTCCCAGAAATTTACTTCCCTAAAGTCATTAACTATGTTTGAGATTGTAACGACTAAATTTAATGTCTTCATACTTTCTATTAATTTAGCTAAAACCTAAATATGTCAACAAAAATTCGGCCTTGTAATTCTTTAATTTAGGACGATGGATATTTTCAGGCGACCCCTAGCAGCGGCGCTGGCCGTTGCTGCGAAGGGTATCCGCGGGAAGGTATTTGCAGTCTTATCTCTTCGGGGGTGAAAGGAGACCTTGTGGCCACACGTAGCTCGAGTTCCCCCTGCGTTATCTTATCTCTTTTCTTTTCGCTGCCGCTTCTTTTGGGGATTAAGCAACGCCCTTCCTCGTTCGTTTATTACCTCGCGAGCCCATTAACCCCTTCTCTCATTGCCTAATTTTTTAGTATTATTCCGAATTGAGGGTTGCCAATATTCGGAGTTCTGAGAAACTCCGCATTGTGTTTTTTTATATGTCTTATTTTTGGTTTGATTCATCCCCGACGTCTTGGTGTCACCAGGTTGGACGTTGTTTTTAGAAGTTGAGTAATTGGGAACGCTCTGGTTGACCCTTTGAAGGGACCGGTTCGTGGGACCCTTTTCATAAAAGTGAGCGTCAGTACGTTTTGGTTTCCATTGGTTGGGGCCCAACCAAACGTAGTTGGCCCAAGTTCTCTGATTGGAAAATGACTTTCCCGCCAAAGCAGACCACGTGACGGACTCTGGCAAAAATTAGACAGATTGGGCAGCACGGACTTTCCGAACGAGTCGTGCTTGACCCGAATGCAAGCCTCGTGGCCACCGCTATTGCGGGAGAGCCGAAGTCATCGCCGGTTCACCGCGTTTAAAAAAATCCGCCGTCTGATCAAATATCCGCGCAACGTGTTGGATGAGCCAACCGCGACTGTGAAGCTGATTTGTGCCGTGTAGGAAGTGCGTGTGCGCGTTCGTGCAGTGTCAACAAAAGAAAGCGGCCTGCTAGGGACCAACTGGGCTCCCAAGCAAAAGGACTTAAAAAAGGTAAGTACAATATTACCAATTAGGCAACTAAGCCGCTGGCATTTCGTCGTTAAGGGTCCCAGGACCTGGCTAACTCCTATGGAGTGTGTAACCCTTCAGGTTCATTTTTCCCCGAATACTTACATATTTCATTTTTTCTGTGTGTTATTTACTTTTATTATTACATTTTTCCCCGCACTCTGACTACCGATTCTCAAAACCCCCGAGTCAGACCAATCTGGTCTTGAACATATTGTTTAGTATTAATTTAATCAATTTTAATGAATATTCTTGACCCCTCGTAACGTACCATATACCAAACGTCGTATAATTTTAAGATCTAATACACAAAAATTACCCCCGCGAGTTAGAAATAATTAAAATTAACTTAAACTTAAGAACTTAAATAATTTATGACTGGTACATAGGAATCCCGTATAATTTACATAGCTCATAGGAACTGGTCAGTAGGAATGTCCACAATCTTTGCCAGTTTTCCATGTAGAGGTTGAAAGGGGGTCGGCACCGGAAGTCCCCGCTTCCTTCCCCCTTCCGGCAGGTGGCGCGGGGGGTCGACATTTCCCCCCCCCCCATCGGGGTAAGTCACCGAAGGTCATTGACCTCCGCAGAGTGGCGCGCGCTGATTGGCGCGGGGACCACGTGGTAACTACGCGGCGCGGGGAGCACGTGGTTACTACGCGTGTACTGTGCGCTAATTGGCTGGCGCGAAATTATTCAAAATGGCGCTGATTGGTTGGTGTTTTGGCGCGAAAAGAGGTCAGTACTCCTTTAAAGGAATTCCCAGGCTCGCTATACTCGGGCATTGTTAAAGTGGTGACAGGTTTGATTGATTACGAGCAGGTGTTTATCGAGGAATGCGCCGTTGCTAGGTTACCCCGCTCGTTGTTAGAGACTCGGGGAATGTGTGACCTTGTAGCTATAAAATAAAAACATTTTTTGGCTTGAATTTAACATGACAATGGGTTAACATAAGTTTGTAACTCTCTTTTAACGGTTATTATATGAACTCTTAGTAATTTGGAAAATTGACGTGATTTGGCCGCCATCTTTAATGTGGCATATTCAAACGGGTTCTGTAGGGTGGCCATCTATATATTTTTAGGAAATTTACCATATTTACGTCAATTTTTTAACGCTTTTTAAACAAGGTGTTCCTAACGGATTTCTATATCGTTACGTACCTAGATGGCTTGAACTTAATTATTATGACATATGTATCATATATTACCGTCACGTAACTTTTAATAACGACGCGAGGGAAAGCTTTCTAATTTATATTCAATACATTGCCACTATACGAAATATTTACATAAATTAAACAAGGTCGGTTCGCGCTCGTGAAATTTAAATAAACGTAATAAGTTATTACATTGGTATAATAACAAACAAAACGGATTATCTTACTTCCTTCTGTTTAAAATAAAAAACTCTGATTTAAATTTAAACTTTATTTTACAACATTTGTTGTTGACACAAAGGAACTATCGTTAATAACATTTAACACGCTATCAATAAAAACCACTAACTCGTCTATCGCCTTTAGGAATCCAGTTTTTGGGGGTCGTTCCAAATGCATTTCGTGAGAATTATGCTCTTTTTGAAAATATCTCATTCTTTGTGCAATCAAATCCATTTCAAGTTACGATTCATTTTTTTCAATTCTTTATTTATATGTTTAATCAGTTCATAGTCCTTGTTTTCTTTATAAGTCATTATTCCACAACAAAAACAAAGCGAAACTAGTTTGTATAAAACGCGATGTGGTTAGTTCAGTACAGGTCGGACACAAAGGAATCTGATTACTGATCTCTCTCTCCACGCCGTTAGAGCTCCTCTGATTACCGCGAACTATATCTCTCTCCACGGCGTTAGCGCTCCTCTGATTACCACGAACTATCTCTCTCTCCGCCTTTATCTCCATTGTTGATTTATTTAGAGCAGGTGTTGATCGGAGAATCCCCGTTAAATTCGTTAACCTCGCATGATTTAAATGTTCTCCACTTAAATATACGAAGTTTGAGAAAAAACTTTGACCAATTTTTGTTTATTTAGAATCAATTAACATATCATTAGATGTAATTATACTAACTGAAACTTTTCAAATTATGGAAAATAATGAGTTCAAAATAAATGGTTATAATTACTGTTTTACAAAAATGTGTTAAAACCGAAACGGTGGCATAGTTAGTTCCGTAATAAATGATTTAAGTTTAGTTGAGAATGTATTTACGATAGCCGAAGCAACTATCAAAAGTATCGACGTCAAATTACCTAATAATAAAATTTACAGGATTATAGGATGTTACCGAGTAACAGTGCTCTAGAATTTATTAGTGATTTGAATTCCAAATTTTCTTATTATACGAATATTGAAAATATAATTTGGGCTGGAGATATAAATATAGATCTTTTATTGTCACGCGAGAAAATAGTTACTGAGTACCTAAACGTACTACACGAAAACGGCTTTTTTTCATGTATAAATAACCCTACTCGAGCAACTTCCACTACTAAAACGAGTATTGACCACTTTTTCATAAAGCAAAACGTAAAAAATGAAGTGTTATCCACTACTCATATTGTTAATATTGCAGACGACTTCCCAATTTATATTAGTGTCCCTAACATACGCGAAACAAATAAACTGAATAATTCAAAAGAAGTTATCAAAATTGATTATGAAATTTTAACCAAAAATATCGGAAAGAAAACGTGGAACTCAGTTTTTGAAGAAAACGACCCTAATGAAGCCTCGAAACTATTTGTTGATGTATTAAAAAGACATTTTCTCTCATAAAAAAAAATAAAACCTTGGATAACAAATTCAATAATTTTATCGATAAGGAAAAGAGATGCATTAGCTAAGCGTATTAAAAAAGAACCATTTAACGTTGCATTAAAAAATTATTATATAATTGCCCTTCTTAGTAACATTTCTAAAATATTTGAAAAAGTTATAAAAAATCAGTTAATTAACTTCCTGGAGAGCTCAAAATATTTATCGAAAAATCAATACGGTTTTGGAAAAGGTCTATTTTTGAGCTAACAGAAATGCTAAATAAAATTATTGATCAAAATGTAAAATCTATTGGCGTGTTTTTGGACTTAAAAAAGACATTCGATACTGTCTCCCACCCTATATTAATACAGAAATTAGAAAAATCTGGTATACGTGGAATTGTATTAGATTGGTTTAGAAGTTATTTACTCGAGAGATATACAATAGTTAAAATAAATAATACCATAAGTAACTCACTATTAATTAAATTTGGTATACCTCAAGGTACAATGATTGGCCCGATATAGTTTTTAATATACATAAATAATTTATGTAACATCGAAATTGATGAGAAACTCGTATCGTTTGCGGATGATACTGCGGACACAAAGGGCTCTAAATATAGTTTATATGAAATTTAAGGAAAATTTATTAACATTCAACATAAATAAAACTAATTACATTTGTTTCTCCTCGAGAACGACTATAGATTTGTTACATGAATTTAAAATTCACGAAAATAATAATTGTAGAAACTGCACTGCAAAATGTTTAAAATTAGAAAGAGTAAATAAACTAAAATATCTGGGGGTAATAATAGACAGTAATCTAAAGTGGAATGTACATGTGACCTATATCACTAATAAAATTCGACTATGTATAAATTCCGTGAAATTAAAAACTTTCTAGAAATACTGTGGTTATTAACAGTATATTACGCCCTAATTCAATCAATTATATCATACGGAATAATCGGCTGGGGTGGTACTTATGATACTACAATCGTACCATTAGAAATATTACAAAGAAAAATTCTACGCATATGTACGAAATTATTATTACCCAAATCAATTACTATATGATGAATTTAAAGTTTTTCTGCTAAAGAAATTTTATTATACCCTTTCAAACACAAACAACTTATCGACTTGACTAAAACTTACGACAACAGATATGTAGAAGTAGTTATAAGGCAAAAAGTTTTGATAAAGTGTAACAAAAGATGATAAATTTGACTATTGAATAAACGGGCTGTATTCAATTGATTGCTATTCCAACATATTTAAATTTTCATGGTTACCTTCTCTGGTTTTATTTAAGAAAATAAGATGTTAAATGGTTGCAGATTGTTAAAATGTTAAGGTGTTGGTTGCACGAAAAATATTTAGCGATAAAAACGAATGAATGCCCTGGACGTTCTCTTAAAAAAAATGTCATTGTCGAAACAAATTTCAAGTCTAAGTGTACTAGTAAGTGTCACACTTATTTGTTATTTCAGGTCATACGTTGTAAGCATCGCGTATTACTCCGATAAGGTGTAAAGTTAATCTAACAATGCCTCACGTACATATATCGGTTACGTATACATTAAACTATTATAACGGAAATGTAATGTTTTACCCTTTGGGGATTTTCATGTACACTGTTTGAAAATGTATTAAAAAACATTTATTAGTTTTTGAATAAAACTTGGGGTTTTTTCATGTCATTACATTTATTAGTTTGAAAAAATCTTGGTAATATTTAAAAAAAATTTATATCCCTATTACAAATTGCATATCAAATAATTGTTATTAATTTTTTTTATTTTCATGTAATAACATTTTCTTGCCATTACACATCACATGGGATAATATTTTTTCACAGAAATCAACACCTAAAAATGTGTTATTAATGATTGTAGAAGTGATATCGGAATAACTTAAATTATTAGCAGCATTTAGGAAATTAAGTACCACTCGTTCATCCCACGTTAACATTAAACAATCGTGTTGGATTTGGGATGGATGATCAATTTCGCAACCGTTACACTTTTTTCGTATATAACCCTCAATTTGACTAATTGCGGCAAGTTTTATTTCACCGTAAACACGTTTAACCTCATTAAGGCACGCTATTACCTCATCGTACTTGTTGACAAATGCTTTCCATGTATAAACGGAGATGGCGAACCCAACCTTGGTGGGGAAAAACGTTCCGTAATTCACCCCCACCCCGCGTACCATTTCTCAGATGTTCAATATTCTTCGACCTTGATAAATACTTAAGTCAATTTTCCTTGTATTCGACCCCTCTAAAAACCACGAGGACGGTGGTGTGGATTCGCTTTCGAAAAATGTTGTAATTCGCTCTCGATCCATCCACACTTGTTTAAGTTCAAATTCCGATAGTGTAATACCAGAATCACCGTCACCCCGCCCGAGACGTATCGAGCAATCGGGGGTAACAGCGACCGCCTTTATCGGGGAAATTACGAAAACTTTCATCCCTTCCCTGAAAACAAACACCAAGATATAAACACATTTAATTTATATTAGCTTAACCATACTCGCATTTTTAGTTGTGTTGCACCACCGTTCGTGAAGTCGCAAATAGATTTTATAGTTCGCGTCTGGGGTTTTAATCATTTTCTTTGAATGTTCTTTGTGGCTTTTATACCCGGAATGTGTCGACCTTTGAGTCTTTCAGATCTAATGAAAGTCACATGTCGAAATGTTGGACTGACGTTTGATACGTGTCTTTTAGATTTACTTATCATTGTGCTATTAAAATAGTTTAGGTAACGTTACTGCAATTGCAATAATGTGGTAGTCGTACACCTTCTCAGAGAGTTATATACGAAAAAAGTGTGACAGTTGCGAAATTGATCATCCATCCCAAATCCAACACGATTGTTTAATGTTAACGTGGGATGAACGAGTGGAACTTAATTTCCTAAATGCAGCTAATAATTTAAGTTATTCCGATATCACTTCTACAATCATTAATAACACATTTTTAGGTGTTGATTTCTGTGAAAAAATATTATCCCATGTGATGTGTAATGGCAAGAAAATGTTATTACATGAAAATAAAAAAATTAATAACAATTATTTGATATGCAATTTGTAATAGGGATATGAAATTGTTTAAAATATTACCAAGATTTATTCAAACTAATAAATGTAATGACATGAAAAAACCCCAAGATTTATTCAAAAACTAATAAATGTTTTTTAATACATTTTCAAACAGTGTACATGAAAATCCCCAAAGGGTAAAACATTACATTTCCGTTATAATAGTTTAATGTATACGTAACCGAAATATGTACGTGAGGCATTGTTAGATTAACTTTACACCTTATCGGAGTAAAACGCGATGCTTACAACGTATGACCTGAAATAACAAATAAGTGTGACACTTACTAGTACACTTAGACTTGAAATTTGTTTCGACAATGACATTTTTTTAAAGAGAATGTCCAGGGCATTCATTCGTTTTTATCGCTAAAGATTTTTCGTGCAACCAACACCTTAACATTTTAACAATCTGCAATCATTTAACATCTTATTTTCTTAAAAAAAACCAGAGAAGGTAACCATGAAAATTTAAAAATGTTGGAATAGCAATCAATTGAATACAGCCCGTTTATTCAATAGTCAAATTTATCATCTTCTGTTACACTTTATCAAAACTTTTTGCCTTAAATATTTTAGGGCCTAGATAGCGAGCATGTTTTTGACCGATCGTTTTATAGGATCTTGGCTACTTCTACATATCTGTTGTCGTAAGTTTTAGTCAAGTCGATAAGTTGTTTGTGTTTGAAATTGTATAATAAAATTTCTTTAGCAGAAAAACTTTAAATTCATCATATAGTAATTGATTTGGGTAATAATAATTTCGTACATATGCGTAGAATTTTTCTTTGTAATATTTCTAATGGTACGATTGTAGTATCATAAGTACCACCCCAGCCGATTATTCCGTATGATATAATTGATTGAATTAGGGCGTAATATACGGTTTTTAAACACGGTATTTCTAGAAAGTTTTTAATTTCACGGAATTTATACATAGTCGAATTTTGTTAGTGATATAGGTCACATGTACATTCCACTTTAGATTACTGTCTATTATTACCCCCAGATATTTTAGTTTATTAATTCTTTCTAACTTTAAACATTTTGCAGTGCAGTTTCTACAATTATTACCTTCGTGAATTTTAAATTCATGTAACAAATCTATAGTCGTTCTCGAGGAGAAACAAATGTAATTAGTTTTATTTATGTTGAATGTTAATAAATTTTCCTTAAGTTTCATATAAACTATATTTAGAGCTCTTTGTGTCTTGGAAAAAACTTCTGCCCAACTGCTTCCGCAGTATCATCCGCTAACGATACGAGTTTCTCATCAATTTCGATGTTACATAAATTATTTATGTATATTAAAAACAATATCGGGCCCATAATTGTACCTTGAGGTATACCAAATTTCATTACTAGTGAGTTACTTATGGTATTATTTATTTTAACTATTGTATATCTCTCGAGTAAATAACTTCTAAACCAATCTAATACAATTCCACGTATACCAGCTTTTTCTAATTTCTGTATTAATATAGGGTGGGAGACAGTATCGAATGTCTTTTTTAAGTCCAAAAACACGCCAATAGATTTTACATTTTGATCAATAATTTTATATAGCATTTCTGTTAGCTCAAAAATAGACCTTTTCTAAAACCGTATTGATTTTTCGATAAATATTTTGAGCTCTCCAGGAAGTTAATTAACTGATTTTTTATAACTTTTTCAAATATTTTAGAAATGTTACTAAGAAGGGCAATTATATAATAATTTTTTAATGCAATGTTAAATGGTTCTTTTTTAATACGCTTAGCTAATGCATCTCTTTTCCTTATCGATACAATTATTGAATTTGTTATCCACGGTTTTATTTTTTTTATGAGAGAAAGAAATATGACGTTAGATCAATATGTTTTTTTTAATACATCAACAAATAGTTTCGAGGCTTCATTAGGGTCGTTTTCTTCAAAAACTGAGTTCCACGTTTCTTTTCCGATATTTTTGGTTAAAATTTCATAATCAATTTCGATAACTTCTTTTGAATTATTCAGTTTATTTGTTTCGCGTATGTTAGGGACACTAATATAAATTGGGTAGTCGTCTGTAATATTAACTATATGAGTAGTGGATAACACTTCATTTTTTTTGTTTTGCTTAATGAAAAAGTGGTCAATACTCGTTTTAGTAGTGGAAGTTACTCGAGTAGGGTTATTTATACATGGAAAAAACCGTTTTCATGTAGTACTTTTAGGTACTCAGTAACTATTTTCTCGCGTGGCAATAAAAGATCTATATGTATATCTCCAGCCCAAATTACATTTTGAATATTCGTATAATAAGACAATTTGGAATTCATATCACTAATAAATTCTAGAGCACTGTTACTCGGTAACATCCTATAATCTTGTAAATTTTATTATTAGGTAATTTGACGTCGATACTTTTCATAGTTGCTTCGGCTATCGTAAATACATTCTCAACTAAACTTAAATCATTTATTACGGAAATAACTATGCCACCGTTTCGGTTTTAACACATTTTTGTAAAACAGTAATTATAACCATTTATTTTGAACTCATTATTTTCCATAATTTGAAAAGTTTCAGTTAGTATAATTACATCTAATGATATGTTAATTGATTCTAAATAAACAAAAAAGTGGTCAAAGTTTTTTCTCAAACTTCGTATATTTAAGTGGAGAACATTTAAACCATGCGAGGTTATTTGCTAAGTTTGTTGATACTCAAATAAACGTCGCGCCGAGGTCACCATAGCAACGGGGGATTCTCCGCTCAACACCTGTTCTAAATAAAACACAGCGTTAAAAATGGAGAAAAGCATTCCTTTAAAGGAGCGCTAACGCCGTGGAGAGAGATAACTAACGGCGTGGAGAGAGAAATCAGTAATCAGATTCCTTTGTGTCCGACCTGTACTGAACCAACCACATCGCGTTTTATACAAACTAGTTTCGCTTTGTTTTTGTTGTGGAATAATGACTTATAAAGAAAACAAGGACTATGAACTGATTAAACATATAAATAAAGAATTAAAAAAAATTAATTGTCAACTTGAAATGGATTTGATTGCACAAAGAATGAGATATTTTCAAAAAGAGCATAATTCTCACGAAATGCATTTGGAACGACCCCCAAAAACTGGATTCTTAAAGACGATAGACGAGTTAGTGGTTTTTATTGATAGCGTGTTAAATGTTATTAACAATAGTTCCTTGGTGTCAACAACAAATGTTGTAAAATATTAATAAAGTTTGAAATTTAAATCAGAGTTTATTTTAAACATAGAAGGATGTAAGATAATTTAAAAAAGTGATAACAATTTGACAAACATATTTAATTTCAGGTTCAGAGTTGAAAATTATTTTATAACATTGTATTATTCATTTTTGAGTTTTGTAAAAAAGTTTTATTATCAATTCAAATAAGCAACGCATTGACGGTATAAGTTGGTTTTTTAGATGTAAAGTAGTTTAATTGTTAAAGAACTAAAACCCAAACATATTAACATCACAGAATGTAAAACGTAGCAGACCGTTAAAAATGTATTATAAATCAAACAAATGTGTCGTGTAATGAAATTGATTTCTTACTATTTTGTATGATCGCTTAAATGTATCGGCTGCGTTTTTTAATTAATTTACTTTTGTATTTAAAAATGTTAAGTTATATTTTAATAGTTATATTTATAATATAGATGAATACAGGAGGACTCTAAATCGCTGTTTGACTTGGCCATCTACCACACATTTAAAACCGTTTTACTTGGTAGCGTTATAAATTTACATAATACTATTACATTGTCCATTTGACGTAAGAGATTTGATTGATCATTGTTTAAAGGAAGTAATATATTTCAAAAACATTTTCAGTTTATAAATAATTTTTTTATTAGTAAATGTTTTCTTTGTTATTCTACCAATGTAATTCTTGCTTCGTAGGATTAACCTTAAACTCGTAAGTAAGTTATTTTCGCCCGTTATTTCATATGACGCTATTAAATACCATTATTATTAAGTCACTACGCGGGAGATTATAACAAAAAGTGTAACAGTAGTTTTGACGATAAAGTATTTGTTAGGCTTAGCTTTTTACTGCATTATTAACGTTTATTTAAATTTCATGAGCGCGAACCAACCTTTTTTGATTTATGTAAATATTTCGTATAGTGGCAATATATTCAATATAAATTAAAAAGTTCTTAATACTATTATGTATATTCAATACGCGGCGAACCGACCTTGTTTGATTTATGTAAATATTCGGTATAGTGGCAATGTATTCAATATAAATTAAAAAGTTCTTAATACTATTATGTATATTCAATACGCGAACAAAATATTGAAACTTGATAGCGACCTAAAAAATGCATGATTGACAAATGTTATAATGTAATCTTTATGGAAGACCCCTTTCCATAATCGTAAATCAGATGATCACGTGACGCGGCTTTTTGATCAAACCATCTAGGGAAAACGTTTTACACACGCCGAACGCGAGTTCTTGAAATGCCTAGATATGTAATTCCCCTTTTTAACACATGTTTACGTGAGATGACCCCAACGGATGACAGGATATACAATCTTTACCCCGTTATTAACGTATTGACTATGTTAAAAAACTTGAAATATCCAAGATGGCCACTACCTAATTTCTTCACAAACTTTCCCGCGCGTCGTTATTAAAAGTTAAGTGACGGTAATATATGATACATATGTCATAATAATCAAGTTCAAGCCATCTAGGTACGTAACGATATAGATATCCGTTAGGGACAACTTGTTTAAAAAGCGTTAAAAAATTTACGTAAAAATGGTAAATTTCCTAAAAAATAACAAAGATGGCCACCCTACAGAACCCGTTTGAATATGCGACATTAAAGAGTTCATATAATAACCGTTAAAAGAGAGTTACAAACTTATGTTAAGCCTTTGTCATGTTAAATTCCCGCCAAAAAATGTTTTTATTATATAGCTACAAGGTCACACATTCCCCGAGTCTCTAACAGCGAGCGGGGTAACCTAGCAACGGCGCATTCCTCGTATATTCTACACCTGCTCGTAATCAATCAAACCTGTCACCACTTTAACAATGGAAAACGGGGACCCAGTATAGCGAGCCTGGGAATTCCTTTAAAGGAGTACTGACCCCTTTTCGCGCCAAAACACCAACCATTCAGCGCCATTTTGAATAATTTCGAGCCAGCCAATTAGCGCGCAGTACACGCGCCGCGCCAGCCAATCAGCGCGCAGTATCCGCATAGTTACCACGTGGTCCCCGCGCCACTCTGCGGAGGTCAATGACCTTCGGTGACTTACCCCGAGGGGGGAAGAAAATGTCGACCCCCCGCGCCACCTGCCGGAAGGGGGAAGGAAGCGGGGACTTCCGGTGCCGACCCCCTTTCTACCTCTACATGGAAAACTGGCAAAGATTGTGGACATTCCTACTCTGGTCTAACCTACCCTTAAATATAAAAATTAATTTAATCAATTAAACCGCTCTCTTAAAATAAATTAAAAACTAAATTCCTGCCTTCAGCAATACTTAAATTATAGCTCTCACATTATAGAGCTAATTGTCGTATTTCCCTCGTCATATTATCGTGGTGCAATACCTTCGGAGCCATCTCGAACCAGATTTTTCCCAACAACTTTCCAAACTTGAACAATAATATCCCCCCAGCTAACAGCGATCCCATGAAAAACTTATCATGTTCGCGAGCCTCTGGCCCACTACCAGGTAGTGATAACCCAAGAAAAAGCGCTCGTTTTCCAAGGCCGTCGCTTGGAGACAGAAAATCGGGAACCTCGAGATTCTCTGGCATTTCCCCAACCCCCGCAATCCCAAGCGACCTTTCGTAAATCGGACAACGTCACCACCGCATGACTAGACACGACTCTTAAAAACAGCAATGACCTAAGTAAAATGGGAGGTCACCAGTTACTTTTTGTTTCAACCCCGCCCCCCAATAATCCGAACAAAACCAAGAGACAGAGCCCCAAAAAGGGTAAAACTTGATAGAACTGGACAGAAGTCTGCCATTGCCACGAGGAGAGAACTCTACCTGGACCCGAGATGAACTTCCGGAGCCCCAGTCCGGAATGACCGTCCGCTAAATCTATGCGCGGTCTCGACCGTCAGACCCCTCTATACCACAAAAGTTAATTACGATGAAACTAAATCTTCGGACAGTCAACCAGAGCCGTTTCATGAGTCCCCTCGAACGAGTTTATTCACCGATCTTCCGATGATTCCGAGAGTCAGCATCCGACGATATGAGAACCGATCCCTCGCCAAACCAGATGTTCTAGATCGAAACCCGAAGTACCTACGCCGCTTGTAAGAAGTTGGTCGTCGTCATCCGGACATCCCAACCGTAATCCGGCTCGTTAGTTACCGTAATCCGGGCATCCGCGCCGTAATCGAGACGAACGGACAGTTGGGAACTGTCATCGCGAAACAAGAAGTCCCCCGTCGAGCCCCTCCAAGAAAACGGGTGTGCGTGTGCCTTGCGTAATCCGGAACCCCGTAACCCGGAATCCCGTAAATCGAAGAGCAGCCACGAAGAAAATCAAGTGTTAAGTACCAAATTTCGTTTCCACCCTCCCTTTAGAATACCCAGGGTCAAGTCTGAAATAACTGTTTAAACGTAGAGAGAAAATGTCTATGAAAGGTGTTACCCCTCGCTATTGTCCGAGGAAAGGTTAAAATAGACCCCCCTAGTTCGAGAGCTCATATCCACTTTGTATCGTTGTACTGTTAAGAATAGATTTTGCCGTTCGTGTTTTTCCCCTCGTTGTAGTATTTTTGTCAAGTTTTGGAGTTTTTAGAATTAATTGTAGTGTTTCATTGTAGTAGTTATCAGAGTTTCGTGTATATTGTTTATTTTATTTCCCCCCGCTGATCAGAACGTCAGAACGAAAAGAAGTTGAGACTGATCCTATTGAGAAACTTAAGAGAAACTTTTAATTAACCAATTGGTCAGAGTGTTTTAAATTTTTGTCTCTAGTGTGCATGTTATCCCCCGCTTGTTTACCTTACGATTCAGTTCGGTCTGTCTATAAGCGTTACCTTTGAAATTAACATTTGAATAAATACTCTTACTAAAATGATTAAGTAGCATAATTTTATGAAATGTTGAATAGGCGTTTCTTAACCGAATATTTTTTGGATTTTTTGAATTTGTTTAAAACGTTCAGAGCTTACCTTAATGTCCAAATAAGATGATTGAACATTATTTTCCTGAATAAAATAACGGTTGAAATACACCGTAAATCTACTTAGTGCCTAGTGCGTGACTTATTTTACGCTTCATGGTTTTGTTTAGCTTTATTTCTCAAAATACTTAGCCACATGAAAAATTGCTTGTTGCTTTAAAGCTCGCCGATCACTAAATACTTTAGGTCCATTTTAAGTCTTTTAAGCAGCGGAGTAGAAAATTAGGTTCAAAAACTTACGTTATTAGCAGTCATATAAACAATATAATTTAGAGAGGTTTCTTTTTAAATTAGTTGTGAAAAGGTGAAGGCCTCCTACTACCATCTTGTTAGTTTACATAACCTAATATCTCAGTGACAAATCGACCTCTTCCGACAAAACTCAATTTATATAAAGTTTTCAAGTATGCTCTTCAACTTGTTTGTTGACAGTTTTCGACTACTATATCTTGCGTTAGAAAATAATTCCAAAACCGTAAAAAATGTCACGATTTTGCTAAACATTTACAAAAAAAAACGACCTTTCTCGATAGAGTAATATAATTTTTAAGCCAAATACCTGGTGCACTCAAATTAAAAAATGCTGTATAATTGCCATAAATTTTCATTTCACGTAAAATATAACGTGAGCAAGCTAAGCCATAAATGACATAATTAAATCACGATAATATCAAGAACGGGAAATATTGGGTAAGTAAGAATTAAAAGCGCAAGTCAGTACATTAGTTTTAGTGACACCGGACGATTTCCGACGAAAGTCAATATTTCCCAAAAGGACGTAACCCGTCTAAAATTTATTCTTTGTAGAAAAATATAATTAAAAATTATTTAATATTTCATAAAATAAAATTTTGTCTGTATTCATATTTTGAACTTAGCAGTTTCCAATGACCGACATAATTATAAAAATAATCAGCTAGGCTATTACCCAAGGCACCACCTTCGGGCTAAGTCATCAAGCGACTTTTAAAGCCATTAATTCAGGTGGTCAGGTTACAATGCGTAGGAGCGTGGTGTCAAGCTCTGCAGGCCACGCGAGCCAAACAACTCCCTACACCCACTATTACCGTTAACATCAACAAGTTTTTATAGAAAGGGAAACCGAAGAGCTCGGGGTGAAACCCCTTAAACCATGGGGTAGAGAACCAGCAAACTCAACGCAGAATGTTGTTCCTAGTTTTCACTCAGTGCCAATAGCTTCGATTGAACCGGGCCCCTCTTACTGCGAGATGTGTCTTACGTCTCATACTTCGACTAATGATAAGTTAGCAAGCCAAAATATACCTCTCCTCCTAAGAGTTTGCCTGAGATATTTTTTTATTTTTAACATAGCGACATAAAAGTCAATGGCTCAGCAGTAAGCAATCTGCTTGCTTTAGATGAGATCCACGTTCGATTCCTGTCCACGACTGTATTTTATATTAAAATATTTAATTAATTTAAAATTAAATTAAATTTTTTTAACATAAAAATCTTATACAATAAATTGAAGTTAATACGTCATTTAAATCGTAAAGGAAATCGAACTTTTGCCAAAACTGTTTTTCTAAATATCGTTGTAGCACAGTATGTGTCGGAGGTTCTATGCTAGAACACTTGTCTGTCAAGCAAGGGGCCTGGTTTCAGATCCCGCAACGTGATGGTTAAACCTCTCCTTTGGAACATAAAATCCTTGAAGAGGTAATTACAGGTTTTTTGGCCTTATGAAATAATTAAACTAAACTTTTTGCCAGGGATTTATAAATTGAATATTTCGGTGCTCGCTTTTCTCTTTATAAACGTCTTATGAATAGCCAAGAGAGCCTTTTAATGTACTGCACAGGTTTTAAGCAAATTTCACGAGCGTTGTAATGATTTTTCCCTAGCAAAAGACATATGGCATACTACTGATTTTTAAAATTTTGTTCTGTATGCAGTTCTAAAAGCACCTGGCTTAGGGAAGCTAGTAATCGTGTTAGGCAAACAGTTACTTAAAAATATTTATTCCTTTTAACAAGTACATAAATCAATTTAGAATATCGAATTATATTTTCCATAAGTCAAATTATTTATTGTTAGAACACACACCTTTTTGCGGCTTGACGTTGTTTCGTTTTTCAATCGATACACGCGTCAGAACTGAAATCGTTATTTTTAAAAGGCGAGCAGCCATTCTAAGAATTTTAGTAGTGGGGTTTGGTTAAATAATATTATCGGTACGCATTTTTCAATTTAACGTGTTACAAGAGGTTATGCTGGCAATAAGTAATATAAATAATAAAGTTAACATTGAAACGTATATGTTTTTTTATAAACGATATATTTAGAATTGATTGCGATATTAATTAAAGAGTATCAATAATTAACTGTTACGTATAGAATGGAAAGTATTGGGTAAGTAGTAATACTTCGTTAAGAAAAAAGGTCAATTATTATTATCGATCGTATTTTCCAACATTATTGCTCTGTGCTATTTAAAAAATAGTGAAACCTTCTGGGTCACTTATATTTGGTTTTTTTAAATATTTTCTTAAAAAATTAAGGAAGGTGTACATAGGGCTTTTTGCAGAAATCGTTTTTACTAAAGGCCCAGGGCTTGGAAAACTAATAGGCAATTTCACAAATTATTTTGGATTTTTAAACCATGTTTCTAAAGGCTACCATTATGTGCAATTAAATGGTAATTTGGACGTATTAATTAATCGGGAAAAAAAGCTTTTGGAGTAATGCATTTTGAGGACACACAAAATAACCCTAGATTTATGTAAAAGTTCTAAATTAAACCTTTCATCTGAGCTGACTTTAAAATATATTGTTTTGAATTGCCCGTTAATGTGATAGTTTTGTAGCAATTAAGTAATGATATCATTTTAAAAAGACAAATGTATGTAAATATTACTTGACAGAGATTTGATTTCTGACAATAACACGTTAATTAATACCGAATAAAATCCCTTTTAATTAGCTGCTGTCTTGTAAAAATTAAAATAAAACATTAACATACTAAAACAGAGTGATAGAAACCGTTTGGGCAAGCCCGTAATTGACCTTTAACCCCACCCTCCTCCCTGAAATGGAGAACTCGACCTTAACCCTATTATTTATCAAAGTGATTGTCGTTAGGATTTGTTTTGTTTTCCTCCAACCACACGGGCGCATCTATAGCACGCTTGACTGCTGGAAGAAACGTTGTTTCTTTCCTGGACGTGTTGGCTCTAGTAACCTGTTCCTTCCGTCGTACGGTACCCTGCCCTTAAAAAACCTTTATATGGACATTTCTTTTAAGCGTTCTTATAGAATGTTGGTAGATAAGTTGTCTTTACAAAAGTTTATAAAATATTTCTTAAGAATAACTTAAGAAACTTTTAATATGTTTCTGAAGACTCCGTAGAATAGTTTATATAAACATTATGTGGAAATATCTTTAAACTTCTAATGGATTTTTTCTTAATTTCTAGATTTATTTTAATTAGGTCCTTTAAGAATTTAAAAGAATTACTTAATTATTTATTTTCAAATTTAAGCCAATACTAAGTTGAAATTATATAACTACCTTTCTTACAAATTTTCTATTGAACACTCTTAAGGCTGTAAAACCCCAATCATTGTCGATAAAGCTTCTAACCATTTCATGGACATTAAATAAAAGTTTTCTAAGGGTGCTGATCGAAAAAAAAGCACACCTCATACACGAAGTTTTCTTAATTTCCCCTTAAGTTACCTATACCGTCAGTCATACGCTTGGCTGCTGAGGGAAATAAGTACCTTTCGTGGACACAGTTTTCTCTCGTTCCCTGAACCGTCAGTCCCACGATTGGCTGTTGAGGGAACTAAGTACATCTCGTGGACACCGTTTTCTCTCGCTGCCAGTACCGTCGATCGTACGCAAGGCTGCTGAGGTAACGAAGTATTTCTCATGCACGCCATTTTATCTCGTTCACCGTACCGCCAGTCCCACGCTTGGCTGCTGAGGGAACTAAGTACCTCTCGTGGGCACAGTTTTATCTCGTTCCCTGTACCGTCAGTCCCACGATTGGCTGTTGAGGGAACTAAGTACCTCTCGTGGACACAGTTTTCTCTCGCTACCTGTACCGTTGATCGTACGCATGACTGCTGAGGTAACGAAGTTTTTCTAATGCACGCCATTTTATCTCGTTCACCGTACCGCCAGTCCCACGCTTGGCTGCTGAGGGAACTAAGTACCTCTCGTGGGCACAGTTTTATCTCGTTCCCTGTACCGTCAGTCCCACGATTGGCTGTTGAGGGAACTAAGTACCTCTCGTGGACACAGTTTTCTCTCGCTACCTGTACCGTTGATCGTACGCATGACTGCTGAGGTAACGAAGTTTTTCTAATGCACGCCGTTTTAGCTCGTTAACTGTACCGTCGGTAACACGATTGGCTGCTGAGGGAACTAAGTACCTCTCGTGGACACAGTTTTATCTCGCTACCAGTAACGTCGATCGTACGTATGGCTGCTGAGGGAACGAAGTATCTCTCATGCACGCCGTTTTATCTCGTTCCCTGTACCGTCAGTCCCACAATTGGCTACTGAGGGAAATAGGTATCTCCCGTGGACACAGTTTTTACTCGCTACCAGTACCATCGATCGTACGCATGGCTGCTGAGGGAACGAAGTATCTCTTGTGGACGCCGTTTTATATCGTTACCTGTACCGTCCACCGTACACTTGTCTGCTGAGGGAAAGAAGTATCTCACATGGACACCGTTTTATCTTTTACCTGTACGGTCCGTCATACGCTTGGCTACTGAGGAAACGCAGTATCTCTTATGGATGCTGTGTCCTCTCGTGAGTGCTTTCAAAAGCTCGTAAAATATTTCATTTTACCGATTTGCATTAAACCGAGGAATGCCACCTGACCAAAATAATTGGGGTTTCCCACAGCCCCTTATGAACGCCCCTGGGACTAAGAAACATTGAATGCCAATAAACCGAGAAAAATTACGTTACTTTTTGCAATACCTGATAGCCGCATCAAAAAGGCTTTATTTAAGAAATATAACTTTTATCACGATCTTAAGTTACAAGATATTACAAAATACATGTTAATAAACGATGGAGCCGCGGAATGTTGGACAGCTAGGATGGGTGACGTATGTTTTATCTCGCGTGCCATGCTCAGAGGTGATGCTGGAAGTGCAGCACCACCACGACGACCCCGCCAATGCCAAAAAAGTTTCTAGCTTCTTCATCTTCCTAAGACTAAAACTTTAACACGCTAACGCAAATTAAATACCACTCTATAAAATAACCACAATTAATCTTTTTAGATTTCTGATAAAAATTCTAATGGTTTTATTTACAGATCGAATGCTAGTGAAAGCTTTTTTCTTGCCTTCAGTATCGTAAGTTTTGACAAAAGTTTACCTTTTAGATCAAATGGCACGAAATGCTTATATCATTTGTTTCAGAGTAAAATTTAATATCAACGACTCGTAGTGTAGAATTAAACCTATATTGAAATTAGATTTACTTTGTTGTATCTTTATAAATTTGCTCAATATTATACTCAGAGCTCCCGCGCAAATCATGATTTCTTTGATTGCAGGGATTGCAATTTATAGAAAACGAAAAAAAGTTGTTAGATGATATTGCTGCCTTTCTAGGTTTCAAATTAGGAAAAGTGTAAGTATGAATGTAAAGTTGTTCAAATAAAGTACCTATATTAAGATTTCTCGCTTCGTTCTCCTAACGCAGCGGACTTGTAGCGCTTTGGTGTGTACATAAGAACTATCTCTCGTCAAATGGATGTTACCGTTTGACCGAATATCTTTCCCAATTGGACCATTGCATAATGCTGCCATGAAATATTACGCGTATCAGAAATTCATACATCTTAGAATTGAACAATTAATAATTGATATTTATTTTGCGACTTTTTTGGTTTTATCAACTGTAGGTGGTATACAAATCGTTCCAGAGCCAAAAATGTACAGCAGTCTTAAAAGTGAACAAATTTGGTTATTCCGGGTGTTACGAAAACGTTTATATTGTATTTAATGGGTTCCTACGAGTTTAAAATGTCAAATGAACCATGGTCCTCAAAATCACCGTTTCAAAGTAACGAGCTCACAAAAATCAGCCGAAAAAACATTAAAATTAAGCTTATGTAAAGTCTTCATTCTTCCTTAACACCATTTATTTTCATAAATTAGAGATAAAGTATAAACAGATTTTCAAATATCATAAAGAGATCGTTCAGAAGTGTGCACATATTTGGAACTTACTAAATTTAAGCTGGACAGATGGACTAATTATTATATCTTTCAAATTAATGATAACCTCAGCTGAAACCTAGTAGTGAGTGATATGCCAAAACCAGGGACCCATGATGAAATTAATTTCTTGTTAAATAAATACAAAAAATTATTAATAACAACTGTTCAAATTGCCGAACTTTGGTTATAATACCAAAACGACAACGTTGTAAAAATTATTCGCGAACATTTTCAAAACTTTCCGCTGAATTACGAATAGTCTCACATTCATCAATTCTGTGCTGCCGTAAGTCGTCGACGTTTTTGACATGTCCCCAATGAAAAAAATCGCTTGGGTTCAAATCGGGAGATCGTGCGGGCCAAGAACCACATTCGTGGTGTAGTAGCTAAGAGAACGATCTCCAGTAGCTCTGGTAAGGCTCATTGAAGAAATTCTAGATATGGCTCCCCATTTAGCTTAGGCGGAAGGAAGTAGGGTCCCACTAAATTGTCTGCAACAATGCCACACAAGATGTTGAGACTGAATTTTACTGGGTGCGATGCGACAACAGCTCCATGATGGTTGTTTTGGCTCCACTGGCGGTTATTGGGCAAATTGAGAATCCTATCTTCCGAGATATTGGCCCAATCGCATGCTAGTATGATACTTGGGAACTTTGGATCGTCGTGAGCACTGTCCACTACCCACTGGCAGAAATTGATACGTCGAGGAGAGTCGGCTGCGTTTAAGGCTTAGACTTTCCGAATGTGTTTAAGGTGATTGCGATGCCCGTGTAGTATTCTCCACACCATGACATGATTTACGCCCAGCTGCCTTCCAACTTGATGAGTACTTGTACTTGCCTCATCGTCAGTACCTGAAACTTTACCGACAAACGGTTTTCTAATAACCTGATCTTCAACCTCAAGTGGAACTTTTCAGACTCCCTCTAAATAGGGTTGGAGTTGGACAATTTTTTCGTAAGCGCTGGTCCACACTTTCAAATGTTCGTCTTTTCAATACTCTTCTATTGGGAAGGTTTCTTGATACAATCTACTGGCTTCATCTCCGGTTCCTTCAGCTCGTCCGTACATCAAGTGCATGTCCGCGTATTCCTAGTTCGTAAAATTTGCCATCACTATTGCAAGTGTGATTCCAAAGTGATAAAATTATACCGAATATTTCATCATCATGATGAAATTTTTTTTATAAAACATCTTGTTTATTTGGAAATTTAATAACTGTGTTATTACACTTACGTGTAAACTTTTCTTACTACATGTAAATTTTCGTCTTTAAAAAAACCGTTTGTCTGGAAAGTTTCAGGTAACTACAATGTTCAAGGATGAACCAAGTTCAAATATTCATCAAGTTGGATGGCAGCTAGGCGTAAATCATGTCATGGTGTGGAGAATTCTTTACGGGTATCGTTATCATCCTTACCACCTTCGAAAAGTCCTAGCATTAAACAAAAGCCGACTATCCTCCCCGAATCAACTTCTGTCAGCGGTTTGTGGACAGTGCACACGATGATCCGAAGTTCTTAAGTATCATACTAGCAGGCGATTAAGCTCATTTCTCGGAAGATGGTATCCTCTATTTGCACAATAACCGCCAGAGGAGCCAAGCCAACCCTAACGCAGCTGTTGTCGCATCGTACCAACATCTGGCGTGGCAATGTTGGAGAAAATTTAGTGGAAACCTTCTTCCTTGAGCCTAGGCTTAATGGAGATCCATACCTAGAATTTCTTAAAGGAGCCTTACCAGAGCCACCACATTTCAGCCATGATATAAGATATCATCTTGATGTGACCTTTCCTTTGAGGTGGGAAGGACGAGGAGGGGCCATTCCATGGCCGGCATGATCTCCCTATTCTTAACCATACGAGTTTGACCTTTGGGGACATCTCAAAGACTTAGTTTACAAATCCGTTGTCCGAGATGTCGACGACTTACGGTAGTGCTTAATTGATGGATGTGAGACTATTCGTCACACACTGGAAATCTTTGAAAACGTTCGTCAATCATTTTTAAGACGTTGTTGTAAATTAATTTTTTGTATTTATTAAAAAAGATAAAAAGTTCATTATGTGTCATTGGGTTTTGCGTAACACTATCTACTAGAGTTAGAAGCTTCAAAGATTTAATAATTAGTCAATCTTTCCGGCTTAAGTTTAAAATCTATAGCAGTGCACACTTCGGAGCGATATCCTATTGACCTTTTGATATTCAACAATCTGCCTATCACTTTATTGCTTTAATACAATCGATTAATTTATGGAAACAATTGGGGTCAATTAAGAATAAAGATTTTACATTTGCTTGGTTTTCGATGTCTTTTAGCCTTTTTTTGAGAGCTCGTAACTCTGAAAAGGGGCTTTTTAAGGTCCGTGGTTCATTTGACATTTTAAACTAGTCGGAACCCATAGAATACTATATATTAAGTTTTGGTACTCTTATACGTAACACCCTTTATAGTTTCTGGTCTATCGGTCACCATATGGTCAACAAAAGATATCAAAAATAACATTTTCCGAGTAAAGGCAACAAACATAACTCTTTCTCTACTTTTTAATAAAAAAACTGAAATGTTTTAGCTCGATGAAGTAAGTTTCAAATAAGTGATAAGTATTCCAATCCAATGCCCCAGAGACCTACTGAACTCGTTTCGGAGTATTCCCAAAATTAACTATCCAAAATCATATATATCCTCAAAATTACTATCCCCGTGAGGCATATATTAAAATTATTAAGTATTTCCGGTAAATTTATAAAACAATTTTTTACTACAAATTATGTAAGCCAAGAAAATCAGCTTAAGAAATGTGTTATTTTTAAAATTTAAAAATCAATGAACAAAATCCTAATCAAATTTAATAACCATGACAAGCAGAAAGCAAAACGAAAATTGGAAACACTGCAGAAAGATATCCTGATTGAGAGTTTTAATATATTATATTCACAACACTCACCATGAATTCACACCCAAATTTTCTACGCGTGTAATGTTTTGTATATTCCCAACAGAATACAGTTGGTGGGACTACCCTTAGAGAAAATAAAATATTTTAATCCACTGGAAGATTTAAAGGTATTGTAACATTATCTTAATTGTTTAAATTATTGCATAATCTTTAACGGTATTAACAAATTGCAATTCAGCGTTTAAAACGTTACTAGAATAATAATATCAAAATAATTGTTTTAATCAGACATCTAGCGACTATAATAACTATTGCTGTGGTTTTAATTGATATTTAATAAATATCTAGGAAGCGGATTTACTATATTTACCAGTTCAAATGGAAATATTAGGTGCGAAAATTACAACCAACTTCACAGCTTTTACATCTACCGTTGACTATTCAGCAACGATAATGATGTCTGCAGCACCGGAAAGAACAATCGTCTCTTCAATGGAAGTGCTCAAAATGGATTTCAAAGTAATTCAAATAAATATAGCTTTACCTCTTTCAATTACATTTTCTTCGTTATTATAAAGTCTGTCTTGCGATTATTAATTGTAAATAGTTAATACTAAACGGACTAACCATCTACCATTAAAATCAGGAATAACAGTTATTTACAATTTTATAGGCATTTAAAAGAAAGCTTTATAATTTTGATATCCTGAATTTTTTTATATTAGTGTAAAAAAATTTGTTCTAAATTTCAAAAAAATTGGGAATTTTTCGTTAGATTGTTGTACCACATACTATGAAACTTACAAATAATTTAGATTAAGTCACTGCAATATTAAATCATCATTTTTATAATTATTCTTTTAGTACTTTATGATCACTTTTCTTTTAGTGTATAATTAATCGTGCTTGTTATTTAATAATTAAGTCTGGTGGAGTAATATAAGACATCAGAAAACGTTTCTTTGGGGGTAAATGAGTACAGCCAAAGGCAAGAAAGTTCATAGTAATTTATCATTTTGCTTGCTCAAGATTCAGTACTACGGAAGCTAATAACCCAAATTACTTTAAATAACAATCAGGTAGGTCATCAAGTGAATTTTATGTAGGTCACAATATTCCCTACACTAACTATTACCGATAACCTCAAGGAGTTTTTATCGGAACAGGAAACTGAAGAACCCGGGGAGAAATTCCTTGGGCTGTTTTCATAGCTCCTGAAATGCTGACATATGACAGCTTTTGCACAATGCGAAATTCAGCATGAAATAAATTAAGCACCACCCTAGATCACAAAACCACTGCTGCATATGTCAGAATCAGCCTGATACTCATAGTATAAAACCTATAAAAAACCTTTGGACTAAGACCCCAAGACTTGCTTATGATACCCCGTACTCTCTAGAATAACATTTTAGCCTTCCTTATACTACTATCAAGATGAGGCTTCCGTGTTAGCTTACTGTCGAAAATGACGGCGAGGTATTTTACCTCAGTTGACTTAACCAAAAAGGTTCCAAAGAATGAAATATCACCGAACAAGTCCTGTACCTTCCTCCGAGAGAAGGGAACCAGGGTCATCTTATTAGGATTGACGGTGAGGCTAACCTGCCTTCATCAGCATCCCACAGAGATTAGTTCTTTTCTCTACATAGCCGAAATGGTTACTGGGAATTTCCCAGTACTAATCATCGCGACATCCCTTATTAGCCTCACAAAGAAATGGTCAACAACAAGGCACCAAAGCAGGTGTGAGATAACACCCTCCTGGGGACGAGTTCCGGCTAGTGGTGACCCTCAGCGATTCACTAAGCAAGGAGGCCAGCATGACCCAATCAGTCAACATAAAATCAATCCATAGACACAACGTATCATGGATACCGAAACGCTTAGCAGCCATAAGGCATACTTTGCATCAAAGAGAGGTGTGACATTAACAACCTCCACTCTTATATGTCAATAAACTAATTTTTCCAGAATTTTTTGGACAAATGAAGTTAGAATTATTGGTCTAAATACCTTTGCCTCGAGATAACTAGTTTTCCCGAGTTAAGAAATAAAAATAACCTTTGAGCAGCAGCCTGGAATTTGAATTTACAGCATCATCATGCAGCCTGTACGAGAAAATCAATAGCAGACGAAAGGTTGAGAGTTTATTCAGACTGGACGCCAAGGTTGAACAGCCAAAGAATATTCTCTATCCCGCAGCTGATCCAAGACATGTTAAAGTAGATCTCCAGTCTGGGCACGAACGCCTGGGTCATCAAGAAAAGCAGCACGTGACGACAACTTATTTATAATGTTTCTGATCAGAAGACTGAGAAGCTCTGTGAAGGTTGCATTTACGGAAAGATGACGGGACACAGCTTTGGAACTCGTGTAGAAAAGGTTACGAAACCCGGAGAAATTATTTATTACGACCTCTGGGGACCCTCGCCGACACCATCTATAAGGGCAGATGGTACTACTGGCTCTTCATGAACAGATATTCGGGAATACGAGTGGCATATTTCCTGACCAAGTTGTGGATCGATTCCAGGAATTCCTTGCTATGTGCAACAATTACAAACATACTGTTCGAGAACTGGTCAGAGACAATGGAACGAAATATGCCAATGAAGAATCCCGTGGTTGGTCAGCACCATAAGCTGGTATTAAGCATCGTACCTCAATGCCGTACACGCCAGAACAGAATGGAGTTTGTTAACGAGGGAACCATAGGATCATGAAGTCTTACAAGATATGATATATTCGAACCCGAATAACCATCAAAGCAGTGGGCAGAAGCGGTCAATACAGCTAAGTATATCTTGAATCACATGGCTCCAACACGTGTTCCTGGGAAGACACCGTATGAGTTGTGGACAGGAAAGATTAATCCATAAGTTAAGCATCTCCTAGTTTTTAGGGCTGAATATTACGTTCATTTTCCTTAGGCGAAGAGAAAGAAACTTTTAACGAAAGCATGCAAAGGAGTTCTGGTTGGCTATGAAGATAATTCTGATGGCTATCGAGTTAACGTCCCCGAGCTCAATGACGTCTTGCGATCCGAAGACGTTAAATTCAATCCTGATAAATGTTCCATTGGTCTCCACGATACTGTTCCAGAGGAAGTTTCAAGCCAGGGCGATCAGATTTATGAATATTTGTATTGCAAAGACGTGACACCCAAACCCGTCGATGAATTCAAAGAAGTGGAACCCAGACCCGTCAATGTACCCCGAGAAGAGCCAGCCGCAGCAATCGGTCCTGTTCTGACAGATCGTTCGAAATTAAAGAAACCGGTTATTGGCGACCTATGACGCCTTACCAAAGACGGCGGAAGAAGCGTGTTCGAGTACAGATTCCATCAAATGGCTGAAAGCGATGGAAGAAAAATTGGCTGCCATAAAAGAAAACGATTTCGTCGATATTCGCCGTGGTCAGAAGACATTTGGAAACCATTGAGTGCTGCGTACCAAACACAACGAAGACGGCACGATCATGAAGCATATAATGGCTTGACTAGTGACGAAAGGCTATACGCAAAGAGAATGCATCGTTTACGAAGAAACATTTTCTTAACTAGCTCGTTTCGGGACATTACGAATCTTCCTCAGTATCAATTCCTAATCTTTGTACTTTTCGTCGACGATGGACTAATCGCAGGGAACACAGATGAAGTTATTGAAAACTTCCTTCGACATTTCAGTGAAGAGTTCGAGACCACAACGGCCCCTTCTTCAAGTTATCTCGGCCAAAAGATTTACTCCACGGCAGATGGCTAGATTTTCTTCCACCAAAGCGCCTACGTCTAGAGTGGTTAAACATGTCCAAATTCCAACCTATCAAACAAACCCGCCAGCGCAACAGATTCCTACACAGAAGGTCAAGAAGAGATTGAGTCTACAGCTATTTACGCCTCAGTTATCGAGTCTTCGTTACGCAGCCATGGATGCACGACCTGACATTGAGTTTGCAGTCAACCGTGCGTCTCAAGAAATGGCTACACCTTCTTAAGCTCATTTGAATGCAGTCAAGAGGGACAACAATACTGGGGCTATTGTTAAAAGCTGATAACTCTTCGACTACCGTACCATTCAGAGACGGAGACTGCGGAAAGACGAAACGATCAAAGTCTGGGATCGTTTGTCTCTTGGGGTCAACGCCAGTCAATTGGGCCAGCAGAAAGCAACGGCAAGTTGCTCTCTCTACGACATAAGCCGAGCTGGTAGCAGCAACAGAGGCCGCAAAAGATACCATCTTTAATCCCATTATCTACAATAGCTTCCTCTAAAATTTTGAAAAAATTTCTCCAAAGCTACGTCAATTATCGACTCATGCAGATTCAAGTCAAAATACTTCTCACCTAATTGGTGCTCCCTCGGCATTAAATTAGACAACATTCTCTCACACGACCAAATAATTCATGCTTCATAATTATCTTAATCGTCATTCTTCTCAATTTCCCATAGAACTCATCCGACATTCCCTTATAATTTACAAATAATACCGAATATTAAATCATAAAAATCGACAACACATTTCCTAGTATTCCTATAAACATAAAATGGTTTTAGTGTGGTCACAACCATATGGTTATTGGAAAGGTTTTTATATATATAAAATTGGCATTCATAGCTTAAAGAGTGTGCTTATTGTGAATATGATATTTAATCACTTAAATGATTTGGTAATACAAACCAAAGTGTACCCCAGAATGTGCAAGTGGTTAGCCCCTCGTGTTCAACTGATAAGATGACGAAAATTAACTTCAATTATTTGATTAATTATTATTATTAAATATACTTAATTTTTAAATTTTCCCCAAAAAACTTAAATAGAAATTATTTGATCCTTCATAGGTTCCAACTTAGCCGTTACCCTTAAATCTGCCTTTAAACTGCTTTAGTAACAGCATTTTTGTTTTAATATACAATGTCACGTTACACTAATAGAAATATTTCTTATGGAATGGAAACGAAAGGCACGAAAAATTGGTTAAGCCTTAAAAGTACTCCGAAAAACCAAACTTTTAACTCAGTTGTTCTTAACTTCGTAAATATTTAAAACTCCAATTCGATATTCCGCGCATTACACAAGCAACAATTGTAACGCCACCATCCTCGTTCCCTTGATCAGGACATTGGGAACACAAGTGAAGACCAGTTATACTAATGGCCAATGTCTGTATGGTATTTCGTTGATCAAGGTTAAATACGTTTTGAAAAAAGGGCCTAATCGAGCATTTTGAAAAACATGGCAAGATTATGTTCTAAGAAATATATAAATAAAGATCTATTTATAAATGAGTACATGATTCACTTAAATATGAAGAAATGGTATCGGAAAAATTTATCCCAGTTATTTAAAAGTATTATATTGAGTTGTAATTGTAAAAATATCTAAATGACATTTACATATGAAATTTCAGGCAGCAATCTTACTTTCGTTAATTTTCATTATCGTGGGTGGAATAATAACCTTGGGAGACATTTTGAACAATCGTTTCATAGTGAGCAGAAATGGTATAATTTTGAAGATATGTTTACGAAATTTCTGGAATACGTTTAAGTCACTCTTTGGAAATAGTAAGTTAAAAAACCACAATTTCAGTATTTCTGAAAATATAGCGTAAGTCGTAGAAAGGCCAATTTATTGCGAAAAGGCACATATCCTTTCAAAGATATACAAAACTGACAATGTCTTTAAGAAGTAAACATTTTACCGTCTAGATTTTAGAAACATTTTATTTAAACCCAAAAATTGGTAATTTGAAATTAATTTTATTTTTCTTACTTTTACTTACTTTTCCTTTGGTTCTTCATGGTCCCTTACAAACATTTTCGCCTTAAAATTAGCAGGACATATGCTGTATCTTGGATACCAGGCAGGAAAATGACTATAATTAGACGGCACTTAACTGCAGGTCTTTTCAATTTTTATTTGGCTGAATACTGTGCATAGGTTGCATTATTTGTTAAAAGGCTGAACAAGAATTGCAAGTACAGCCAGTTGTCTACAAGGCTTTTATCACAGACTGAAATTACGGCTCCATGCAGCGACTTTATTGCTGTAACTCGACTGCAACGTGTCTAATTTTTTTTTAATTTGTAGAACTCTGCTGCTATGTAGCTGTAAAACCAGCTTTTAAAAGTATTTTTACATGAATGCAACATAGTTGTTATTGGACTAGATTTGTAAAATAAACCCTTAGCAGGTCGGTATTAAACCTGTTAATTGTATAAAGGCTCAGCTGTGGTATTAGATGCATAAAACAGCAAATGCAGGTATATTTATTGTAGCCAAAAAAAGGCTGCCATTTAGCTTTAACCTGGACCATAATTCAGCAAGCGGTAATTTCAAGCGCCTGTACCCCTTTTAAAAAGGATCTGGTTTAATTTACCCACGTATGTGATGCTATTTGACTGTCAGTCTGCAATAGTGCTAAAGTTAACTGCAGATCAAAAAAAATGAAAATTTTGACTTGAAAAGCAGATTGGGAATTTGGCTGTTATTTCTACATTTTCTGTTCAATGGCTGTAAATTGCTTATAGAAGCGCCCTTTTACAAAATTAATGTTTCTTTATATTTAAAAGTAGTGCAACCATAATCATAACTTGAGCTGCGGATACAAAATATCTATAATTCAATAAGATTCTACACATGCACCAAATAATATTCTGGTTTGATACCTAAAATTTCGAATAATTTTAAAAAGGGTAGTGTGACAGCTTAGCATAGACCACTAGTGAGGGTCACGAACAATATTATAGCTGCGAAGAAATATGGTCCATAGGAAATGGGGGATCAATATTAAGATCCAAGTTCGATACCAATTTGATCAACTAAACGATAGATAGATTACATATCTAATAACATAAATTATTAACTCGGAATCTGAAAAATGTAACAGATATATTTCTAATAGCATTACCACTTAGACATACCCAAATGTAATGCTTGGATCATTTTAGTGTCCAATTGAAGAATCTTTATGAACTTTATCTTTGGGAATTCTTCTTCCAAAAACTAAGGCTTCATTTCCGGGGGCACTTGTAGAAGGTTTTAACTTAATGCACTTATACTTTAAAGTGCTGGCACTGACTTTTATACTATCTCGCATAATGAGTGAAACTTTCTCCAATGATAACTTAGATGCGTTAAATTTTTGATAAAAAGTAACTAAACAAGCGCTTCTACCTTCGATCTACCCTTGAACATAATCAAAGAAAATATCTTTGAAGTTTGAAAGAATGATGGCGCTCAAAAATAAGTGCTGGTGTTTTAAATATTTGTTTTCTATTTATCCCTGGAATCACGGTAGAAAATAAATTTCAGGTAATAGCCGACTGAGTTGTCAACGGCGCCGTTTTTCCGCCAGTTTGTATTTAAATTAACGCGTTAAAAATTTGCTGACGCTGATTTTAAAATTTTTGAGGGCCTATTGTCTAAATATACAAAAACAAGAACTTAAATTCATTTCTAGTCGGAAAGTTTGAAGTTATAAAAATAAAAATTTCCTTGGTTGACTTTAAATTCTTCTTTTCACCTATTGTCTGCGGGAAACCGTAAGTTGGCCACTATTGTCGTCTGCTCGGAATAACACTTATCATTGTCCGACAGTCTAGAAGTTAATACTTTCGGTTATTGTTAAATAGACTTCCAATTGAAGCGCCACTGTATGCATTTAATTTTTTTTAATATTTTCCACGCACCGCACTAAATTGATAATTTACAGAAACAATTTTGACGTATAATCACTGATTTACATTCGATTTACAGCCAGTAAGCAGCAGTTTAATAATTCCTGTTTATGTGCAGTATTATAGTGGCCCAAATAATAATTCGAAAGAGCTAGCTGCATACTCAGTCGATTTATAACTACAAAATAGTAGTTTAATTTATCCTGTTTATGAGGTGCTTTGGAGTCGGTTTTCACCGACTAGACAGCAAAAAAACGGTGTTACGGAAAAGCATGCCAAAAATTACGTGACGTGTTCTTTGGGTCAAATTGAGTCGAAAATGTCCAATGCAATGCTTCCGAGTTATTGGTCCTCAAAATTTGAATCCGTAACGTCGGAAAACGGGCAAAGGTGCAGTTTCTATCATTCCTTGGAGCCAATTTTATTTTTACTAAGCATTTGTTTTTTTCGAAAATGATAAGAAAACGATCACTAGTATCAAAAGTTCGATATTAAATTTGAATAAGTAGGATAAGTGTTGAAATTACGTTTTACATAAAACGAAGGTGTTTCAAAGTTTAACCGATGTTTAAATAAAAGTTAATAATTGAATTGGGATCTATTTATTCTTCAAATGTCATGAAATACGTACAAATTTAATTTAATTACAAAATTTTCTTCAAAATGACCACCTTCAATTGATTCTTGAACCCATTCGGCTACAATATGGTGGGGCTTCGTCGTTCAATTACCACATGAGCCTCCTCGTTGCTAATGTACGTCTTCCAGTAATTCAGGCAAAGTGTCTTATATTAACCATGCATACGCCTCACCATTTAGCCTAAGTGGAAGAAAGGGAGTTCCAAATAAATGGTTACTAACGACTACACAGCTGTTGGTTTGACTTAAACATTGTCGCGACTCGCGTGACGTTTTTTTGACTCCACTGATGGTTAAACTTTGTGGAAATTCAGTATAAATTCACAGCAAAATTGTTGGTCACTTATCATTCGTCACATTTTAACGTTATTGGCACGCACTTACCTCGCAAAATTCTGAGATTGCCTTTAAAAATTGTAATTACTTAAATATTGAACGTTTTACGTGCATTTAAGTTCTTTAAAAAGTGACGGAGAAGAGGAATTGAAATCTAGTTTTAAAAAAGTATTTAGATAAGCCACAATAAACCAGCTTTTGTTATCTGACTGATCTCTTCCTATCTACTTTACTGCTAACGGTTGACCTGATGCGGGGGGCGAGGGTCGTTCATAGGTTAGTCACTTCCATGGTTACAAATAAATGTCAGATTAATATTTGTAGTCCCACCTTTGTTTCGTAATAATACTTACCTGTGATTTATATCGCAATGACTTTCATATATCTTTTTTAATTAGATGGCTGCCGTTTTCTTCAACAACATAAAGTTTTGGTTAGGTATATTGAGCGCAACTAGTGCTTTTCATTATCTTTGGAATAAGCTTGTCCCTAGTTAGTTCTACGTTTGTTATTTTGTGCCTAATTTCCTACTCTAATTTGACGGTTAAGTGGTTATTCTTTACATCAATAATAGGTTCAAGAAGTAATTATATATCTGGAAGCATTATTATCGTCACATACGCCATATTTTCCATGCTGATTGTCATGCACATTTGCAATGAAATGCGCTCTAAGTTTTCAGAAGTGTGTTACAATAATATAGACGATCTCAGATCTCTCATTGAACAAAAGGATAAAGCTCCAATCGTCGTCGAAGGTTCTCCGAGTTTAAACCTACTTAAATTAAAGGTACAAACAGTTTACTATTATACTTCATTCTGCTCGTTTTTCCAAT
The DNA here is from genome assembly GCF_980474605.1 of Leiobunum rupestre. NCBI lineage: Eukaryota > Metazoa > Arthropoda > Arachnida > Opiliones > Sclerosomatidae > Leiobunum > Leiobunum rupestre. The sequence continues at coordinate 266,812 of NC_143386.1, forward strand.
AATATGTCCCATTTGTTCTAATCAAAAACATTGAGTGCAACCGTTAGAAAAATCAATTTCAAGGGGAAGCGCCAATTGAGCCTACCAAATGTAAAATTATTTTGCAACACAACGTTAAGGTTTAGCTAAGACCTTGGTGTGGAAAAGCTGGGTGATTCACCATTAAGCATGGTCTTTAAGTCGATTTAATTGTCTTTTTGCGTAGGAGACCCGTCTACGGAACGCCAAAAAGCCACAAGCATAACTTTTGGACATGTCACATGTTTTTGACTAGTGCTTTTCCTTCACCATACATTGGCTTTTAATTGACTGAATATCATCGAATTTGCAACGTTTCCACCAATAAAGCCATGACGATTTAAGATCATTATTAATTCAACCATTTGAAATTGGCTGCTTCATTTGGGCGTAGCTGGGGAGGAGTCACGCTTTTACTTGACTCGACACAATTTAGACATGTCAAAATCATTTTTAGACATGTCAAAACTTCATTTCGACTAGACAATTTCTTCACGCATCTTGATTGGACTTGAGGTTTTTGACGGTAATTGGACAGAAATATTATTAACATAATTATTGAAAAACGCCATTCTGTTGGTTTATCAAAATTCGTAAAAGCCTTTATTGGCCTTTACGTGTCACGTGAAATAATTTAGTTACCTCCTTAAAAATCTCACGCCTTTATCCCATACTCGAACAAATTGAACATGTCAAAAACTTTCTGACTAGTTAAAAACTGTAGTCGAGTACGCCAAAGGTGTCTCAATTCCCGTCTCCTGAGCTCTTCGGAGTGCCATCCTCTGTGACGACCAATTCATTGGTCGATCCAAACGGTAATTCTCTAGTTCACGCAATTTCGATACTCTTTGCTTATAATGCCTGAGTTCAAAACATCGCTAAAAGATTTATACTCATTTGGTTTTACACAAACCAGAAATTGGAAAGCAGCATTTATTTTGCCAGTCTTAAAAACACAGTTGAAATAATTTAAACATGTTGTTTATTAAGCTCGCTTTCTAAAATCTTACACGTTGAAAGGATTCTTTGCTAAAATATCGTTAGTTATTAAAAACAACGCATTGGGATTTGACGCACACTTTCTATTTTCCGTTTCGAAACCGTCTCAGAAAAAATTAATGAAACTCAATTCCGACGCAGCCTTCTCGTACTGCCAAGTTTATTTTGCAATATCATTCGAAGCCTCCGTCTTAAATCTTTTTTGTCTATGCAGTTGCAAATCCTGTCACTATTATTATTATTTCTATAAATTAAAGGAATCGTTTGCTACCAAAAAACGATATACTGACGTAGCAGCGGAAGACGTAATCGCAGATTTATCGTAAAATAAACGGAAATAATAAAGAAACAATACATCCATTGCTGATTTAACCGTTGAAAACATTTTGGACATGTCTCGTTCCGTTGTATTGTGATACTTTTGGCGAGCTAAGCGACAAAAATTTACATCACTCACGAAAAATTTACATCACTCGCGATTGGGTAGTTTGAATGCCCACCATTCTGATTGGTTGAAAGGGATCGCAGATTTAGTCGTGACATTCCGAGACTAGTCAAAAACGTTTTTGCGCGACACATTTTCCAACTAGTGCCGAATTCTTGACATAGACATAATAAAGAAATAGACCCAAGATTCTACGAGGGGATAATACGGGAGCGATAACTAGCAGACAACCGGTATTTGTTCCGTATTCCTGTCGATTAGGCGATAAATTAAAAAATCATCACGTGACCCGTCACACATGTTCGTGTTTGTAATCTTTTAGGTACTCTGACGAGATTCGCTGTGAGAATTTAAAATAAGGTAAATTTTTATTATAATTTTTAAATAAGTCAATTAATTCTTTCAAAACACAAAAAAAAGCAGCAGCTTGTTATGGGAACATTCTGAGATTCTAAATAGTAAATTGTAAACAAAAGTAAATGGAATTTTGATGAAATGGATGATTCTACCTTGGATTAATAATATGACTCCAAGATTCTACTAAAGGTATGTAGCTATTGTCCTTGAAATAAAATTAGCTTTGACAATTTAAGTCTGATGGCTTGACCCTTCATTTCTAGATTTTTGTCCTTCGCTAATTTGTGGAGTCTGAGCTTGCAATATAAATTAATAACTTTCTTAATGATGATGTTCGATTCCAACTTCAGCATCAAACATGTTCGTGGTAATATGTCAATGCCAACAATATTTCGTAATACAGCAAGTTCTAGCTCTTAGGTGTAATTATGTTATTATAATTTGAGTAAGATCTCCTTGGTTTTAAGCCAATTTTGTTTAGTTGTTATGAAGAGATATTCCTCTCCCTATAAAAGAAATGTATTACGAAATATTGTTGGCATTGACATATTACCAGATCACCACGAACATGTTTGATGCTGAAGTTGGAATCGAACATCATCATTAAGAAAGTAATTAATTTATATTGCAAGCTCAGACTCCACAAATTAGCGAAGGAGAAAAATCTAGAAATGAAGGGTCAAGCCATCAGACTTAAATTGTCAAAGCTAATTTTATTTCAAGGACAATAGCTACATACCTTTAGTAGAATCATTATTAATCCAAGGTAGAATCATCCATTTCATCAAAATTCCATTTACTTTTGTTTAAAATTTAGAATCTCAGAATATTCCCATAACAAGCCATAACCACAACAAACCGGATAGTAGTACAGGAGTTACTTAAGCCTTTGACAAAATATCATTTCGCAATTATAATTTTTTGTTTTTAATTATAAGATCATCTGCTGCTTTTTATTTGGGTTTTGAAAGAATTAATTGACTTATTTAAAAATTATAATAAAAATTTACCTCATTTTAAATTCTCACAGCCAAAATATTCGCGAATCACGTCAGAGTACCTAAAAGATTACAAACACGAACATGTGTGACGTGTCACGTGATGATTTTTTTATTTTCTCGCCTAATCGACAGGCGTCGCTTAAACGTGGTACCACAGGAATACGGAACAATTACCGGTTGTCTGATAGCTATCGCTCCCGTATATTTTTGGCAAATCAAACTCCGCGTCAGGTGTCTATTTCTTTATTATGTCTATGATTCTTGACGTGCCTCGAATTTCGGACGTGTATAAATGTTTCGACTAGTCGAAAACTGTTGTATTGAGACACTTTTGGTGAGCTAAGCGACAGAAATTTACATCACTCGCGATTGGGTAATTTGAGTTTCCACCATTGTGATTGGTTGAAAGGCGTCGCAGATTTAGTCGTGACATTACGAGACTAGTCAAAAACGTTTTAAAGCGACACATTTCCGAACTAGTACCGAATTCTTGACGTGACTCGAAATTTGGACGTGTATAAAAGTTTCGAAAAGTCGAAAACTGTTGTATTGAGACACTTTCGGCTCTCGTTAGATTTCTATACGGGAATTGAGACACCTTTGCCGTACTCGACTACAGTTTTTAACTAGTCAGAAAGTTTTTGACATGTTCAATTTGTTGGAGGAGGGGATAAAGACATGAGATTTTTTAAAGAGATAACTAAATTATTCTACGCCCAAATGAAGCAGCCAATTTCAAATGGTTGAATAAATAATGATCTTAAATCGGCATGGCTTTATTGGTGGAAACATTGGAACTTCGATGGGATTCGGTCAATTAAAAGACAATGTTTAGTGAAGGAAAAGCACTAGTCAAAACCTTTGACATGTCCAAAAGTGTTGCTTGTGACACTTTTAGCGTTCCTTACCAGTCTGATATTTTTAAGTTTTCTCATCTGCAATTGCTGTTCTTCTGCAAGAAAAATACTTGAAAATTCTCTAAACATTTAAAAAAATTCCCCAAACATTTCCCAACGAATTTTAGTAGAGTGATTTTGGATTTTTTGCAGAATGTTAAAATATTTGACAATATTTAGAATTGACATTTTAAATAATGTCAATTTTAGTTTTAACTATAAATCAGCTGTTTATTAATTTTTATATAAAATGGTTTTTTTTTTAATTTTTTGGGTTAATTTTTATATGGTTATTTTAAATTTAAACCCAATAAAATGTTTTATTATTTAAAAAACAATTTCTTGTTCTGTTTGCGCGGGTCATTTTTCTTATTTCTCAAATAGTTTATTTTTGAGCCCCCACTCGTCTTTCAAAAAATAGTAATATAATCAAACCTAAATTCTTCCTAAAACTTTGAAATTTTTCTATAAAATTTCCTTTATTTTTCTCACGTTTTCCACGGACAAACTTTCTTTACGTTATATCTAAAAATTTGCATTTGATTTTATTCTAAAATCTTATGAAATATTTTTCCTATATACTCCAAAGCAATTTCTCTCAAAATTCCCTTTAACCTAAAATTACGATAAATAACTGGTAATCACAGAATATTTTACGAAAATAAGAAATCAGGGGTACAAAATATTTACGAGTGACTACCCCTATACGCCTTTAACTTTCCGAAGTGTTATTTAGATTACTTTCTAAACGTTCAAATCCCCAAAGACTACGTAGGGCTCTCGATGATTTCCTTAAGATTTCTTGAGACATTTTTTGTTAAGGTTCACACTGTCTCGTTCTAAGAAAAAATAAGATGGTTAGTTATATTTTTAAAAATTGACAAGGGTTTTTCCAAAAGCTGATTTACTGGAGCTAAATCAAATAACAATATTAATAAAACAGTTTGTGGTGGAAAATGTCCCAGTGTGGCTTTGAAGTTTAAGCTAACAAGTGTCATTTAAGTAACCTTATTACCTCAATTAAATATTTAGAGGTCTAAGAAAAAAGACAAATATTCTGGGCTTAAAAACAGATATCTGTTAAAGTTTTGGCTGTAGAATATCTCGGATCTGTCGCTGGCGATAGTTTGGCCTTGATCCATTCCTTGAGTTTCCGAAGCAACCGGGGACCAACGTTCGACGGAATATTTATCTCAACGCATAGCGATCGCGATCCAACGGGGAAATGCCGCATCGGTGCTGAATAGTGCTCGGATTTCGATTAATTTTTATCCATGAATAAAATAAGCTCGGCGATATTTAAATAATATTTATTTAAATAACCAATTGTTGAATAATAACTGTAAAATGTTTAAATAATCGAAAGTAAATAAGCCAATTATTTAAATAAAACAAACAATTATTTAAATAAATGCCACTTTTATTCAAATAAATGCTTGGTTGCGTAAAAAAATAATTAAATAAGTTAAAATTATATTCTTTTTACCAACGTTTTTTGAATAAATCGGATTTGTGGATAACGAATAAACAATTCCGAGCACTAGTGCTGAACACTTTCCCACCTGGCACCTCCCTTGGCGAAAACCTCTATTTTCTCTTATGTTTTTTGTAGAAATAGTAATTTCACTTGTAAAATATATAAGCTATGATACGTAATAAAAGAGATATTCTACTATTCAAAATAAAAAAAAACTAATATATTGGATAGGCTGAGACCACCCAGTCCACCCGACATCAAGCAAATGAAATATAGAACAATGAAAGGCATCTGCCAGCCCAAATTACCGGAACGTTTCAAAGGTGCCTAAGTTACTGAGTATATTGATACTGGTGAGGATTGCCGTGGGGTCGATTCGGTTTCGATTTCAAGTATTTTTGATCCAAATCAAGTCAACACGATAAGAATATTTTAATCCTTACCCGACCCACATAATAAATAAATAAATAGTTTGACTTAGCTGATGGAAAAAAAAATATTTTCGAATCGAAAACTTATTAAATAACTGACACGCGGAGAAAATTGTATAGGTTTTAAATAACTATTTCCGCTCTTATACATTGGTATTTGGTAAAGATGGTGTTGCTTGCTTTAAAATTACTTAATTACTTACCTCGAAATTCCCATTTAATATCTCCGTAGCTGTTGCAATAAGTAACATATCCTACTTTGTCATGCCTAGGTCATATATAAAGACTAAACAACGATTTTTCTACAGCAAATATTTGGTTTTTAATTTATTTTACGTAAACTACCATAATTTTTGAAGTTTATTATTAACAATAACCTTATTTCTGTAATCATTTACTCTTATTTATCCGTTGGAAAATTAGGATACATCCAAGGGAATAATAAGTAACCATTTAATTTTCGAGAAAATAAATATTTATTTAACTCTTAACTATTTCGCATTTATGTTAAACTTGTTAACTAATAAATCAAGATAATTTAGAAAATATTAATCAATATTTTTGAAACAAGTATATTGGTTTCTTCCGTCCTCATAGACAACACAACTTCTCTACCTGTTTGCATTTTCTACCTTTCTTTGATTTCTAATTCATTGGTGGTTCGTATTTAGTTAACATTTATGTGTTATTTATACTTTTCAATTCGTTTTGACCTGAATACCTATTTTTACGGAGTTTCGCGCCTTTATGGTCCGAGTTACTTGTAAATTTGGTGAATTCTTCTAAATTTTAGCTTTCTTCACCCTTTTTCGATAGACTTATGTACCTTTAAGGATTTTTCTTTCTTTCTGAGTATATTTGATCTTAATGAATACGAACACAGTGCTGATGAGCCGCAGAAGGGAAAATGAAATCTCTGGTTTAAGCTTTGATTTAGGTGTTCATATCTAAATGAAGGGTAGACCTTTTCAAGCTGGAAAATATGCAAGCTAAAACATGGTTCAAATTCAAACATAATGACTAAAGCTTAATTTTCACTGGACGAATTTTTCGGCTGCAATTTTCCGTTTTTCGTGACGTATATATTTCACTGGTTTATTTCTGACTGATTTTTAGGTGCGAAGACGAAAGAAACTGGATCCCTGTAGAAGAAAAGAATTGATTAGGGTTAATCTAATTGTGTATAATTTGGTCACTATTATATTAGTGACCAATATGTTAAAGAAAAAACAAAAATATACGAAAAAGTGCTGGGTTCGAGAAATGTTTCAGAAACGGGAAGAAAAAGGCTACTTAAATAATTTAGTTCAGGAAATGAGGGTTGGGGCCCAAGAAAGCTATTTTTAGTAAGCCTTGGTGAAAAAAAAATATTTATTTATTCGTTAATAAAATTGAACTTTTAAAATTTACATCTCGGTTCTTTCGTATGTCACCCGAAAAGTTTGACCCAATAATAGAGCTATAGTTAGAAATAGAATTAAAAAGAAAGACACTCGAATGAGAAAAGCCATTACACCAGAAGAGAGGCTCGCGGTTACATTATCAATATGTGTTTAACTAACTTAGTAAGTTCATTTAAATTTTAAAACAATATAATTTTCCTTTAGATTTCTAGCAGGTGGAGATTTGCAAATTAGCTTGTCTTTCGGGTTCGGGCAAAGGTACACCTAGGGTATCAAATATAATTCCTGAAACATGTCAAGCCATCTGGGATGTATTGTCACCTCTGTGAAAATTCAAATATCCAATGAAGAATGACGCTTTGTCAGCGATGGTTTTGACAAAATGCGGAATATGCCCCATTGTTTGGGGGTATTGGATGGAAAACATGTTGTGATTGACTGCCCACCCAGAAGTGGATCTAAATAAACAAAAATTTGCCGAAGCGGAAGTGGCACAGGAGGTGACGTCAAAATATATAGCGATCTTATTGGCTACTACAAAATAGAACCCGTTTTCGTTGACGGTCGCCGGAAATTATTTCGTCGGGATACGTTTTCGGGAATTTTATGTCCAGTGAAAACCTAGCTTTATTAGCATGTTTCAATTCTAAACATATACAACCTAAACATTTTCAGTTGGACTCTTAAAGTGATAACCGACAAAGTCTGCAATCTAATTTCCTGAACATAAGCATGCACCCCGTCATTGTAAACTTATTTTTGGTATTCTAGTCGGAATCAACCTTACCAGTCTTTGTCTACTACAACTAAGAACCTTACCGCCAGGCCGGCCTTACGGTGCGCGGGAGCCTATGCAGTAAGTTGTGAGATAGGGCCCTTACTCACCTTGCTCTTATGCCGACCCTGCTAACCTTTATTCGGAACCTAATTTATTTTTGGAGAAAGAGCCTAAATATATTAAAAATAGTGGAATGGAACAAATTTTTGGATGGTACAGCTCTCTATATTACAAGGGAATTGACATAAATCATAAAATTTACTTTAAATACAAATATTTCAAATATTTAATAAAATCATTTTAGTGTGAAGGAAAACCTCGTCTGAAGAGTTTAATTAAAAGGATCGAATTATCAAAACCCATTTTGCCAGAGGAACTTTTCTTAGATTCATTTTATTTGGAATATCCAAAGAACAAAGTTCTTGTTGTAACCGAAATGTACCTATTGTTAGGAATTTCTTTCTCACTGGAAATGTCGCACGCAGAAACACCAAAAAAATATTTCTCGAAACCAATAGCTGGAGATTATGTGGTTTACGGAACATCGTTCCGCCTAGCAAGAAATAAAATGCTCATGGAGAAAACCAATTTTCTGTACGTTTTTACTATCCGTTTCATGATATTTTCAGTTACTCCTATACGATTGTTATTTTCAAAATTATGAATTGGCCTTTAGTTTGATAGTACAGGCTTGCTCTTTGAAAAAAAGCTGGAGGATCAAGTTTAAAGTATTTAAAATCACCTTTAGTACATATACAATGTGTAACTCCAAACTAGTGTAAGAGTTATGCGAAGGAATGAAAAAACTCAACGATTCAAAGTACACTATAAAGCAAATATTTTAACAATAAATTTGCTTTATAGTGTACTTTGAATCGTTGAGGTTTTTCATTCCTTCGCATACCCCTTTAGTACACTGGAAAATTCCACACCGGAAGACCTATTCATTTATCGATTGAGTTATTCTGTATTTTTGAATCCTCCACACAGTTCCTTTCCCTGCTGTTATGTTACTCGGTTGCAATAATGTAGCGCCAGGTGTCATTCTTGTACGAAATTTCTTATCAAAGGTTTTCAATACCTTTCATTAATATTGTACAATGTATCAATCGAAAGATCAGAATCTAAATAATGCCTAATAATTTTTTACAGTACAATAATGATGTGGTTATAATGTTTAATAATATTTGTAGGTTACCTAAGCTGTATAAAAAAACGCTATTCTCCCTGGCATTTAGAAAATTGAAAATTTTACAATGAAGTGCTCTTGTATTGCCTGTTGGAAAATGGTGTAGTGGATTCTGGCTTATCCCAGTTAAAGCTACGGAAATATATAGTTTAAAATCTCCATCATGCAAATCCTTTCCTAAAAAGTTTATTAAAGACCCATTTTGGATTTAAAATAAACTGAAACCAAGTTAAAATAATTATGCTATTTTAAACGGTTTTATAGAACATACTTTATGCCCGAAATAAACAATAATTTACAATAAGCAATTAATATTATTTGATATGTATCAAAATAGAACAATTATTAACAATGTGTTTTTATCACAGGGTAACTGATATGTTTGAGAGAAAATGGGATTGGTATCGAAAACTCTCGCGGCAATTAACATTCAATAAAGTGACTTGGGTCCAGCCCGAAGAAACCATTATTTTAGGATTTAGCGACATTCGTGCTGTCTTTAAATTGTACGCGTTCTTAATTACCTTGACAATTTCTTTCCACATTCTGGAACATTTTAAAGAGTGGCTTTGTTAAGTCCTTTTACTATAAAAGTATACATGGTGAACAGGTTCACTAGCGTTTATTTAACTATTTATATTTCAAAGCAATAATTTAAAGTCGTTTAATAGAACCCTATTCTTGTATTTAATATTTGTTTAATATTTCATTGAACTAAATATTAATTGTAGAAAAATCGATTTACTACTTTCCAGACCGGCTAGCGTAATCTCTAAACTAATATCTCATATCACGTGAAAATCCTAAATTTTGCAACATCTTTTTTTAAATAAACGACTTTAATTGAAACTCTTAGTTCTGTTCTTGCAAATTTACTAAAAGCTAATTTTAATTGTTTATAAAACATTTTCAATTATAAATATTAAATTAGTTTGATTTGTAATTACCGCCTTAATGAAAAATTCAAACAAGTCATAGACCGATTGCGTTAATGTTTTATTTTGAAAATGTGTACAGCCTTTTTCAACTGGGTTAACGTATCGGGTCTTGGGAGTTTCCATAACTGAGGAAGGAGCCAAATCTGGTTAAGACTTCAAAGAATACATTGTTGACCCAGGTGCACCTTCAACTCTCAGTATTGGGGTTGACAAGTTAACTTAAGAACATTTCAACTAAATTTGGTCAATTTGAAGTCTTAGCGATTACATTTAGATTAAATTAGCTTAAAAGAGAATAGTGAAGACTGTGATTGAGGTTTGCCAAGATATTGTTTAAGAAACAATTAATCATAGATAAAGTTCAACAACGAAAATAGATGAACATACATAAGAAACGGTTATAAAATCTTACCCACACAAGGGGGAGGGCGAGCAGTAGCTGCGTACATTTCAAGGAAACTGTTGTAACTGATAAAGACCATCGTTGGGTCTACTGTACTTTATCTTTTACCTTTCATTTTTTATGGCAACAAATGTTTTTTAGCTGCATATATAAACGTACAATATTCGTTGTCTGTTTCCAAATTGTTGACTTGCTCTGAATAAACTCAGTTCATTATATTTTAATCTTGCGTACTCCATCCACATAACGACAGGTTATGGGCCCAGCACGCTCCCACTGCGCTTAGATTAGTAGCTAAAGTATTTGCATAGGGTTAGTCTTTGTCAGGAAAGAAGTACGCGTCAAGAAGATCATTACAGAAGGACACAAGCTCCTGTTCAGTCATGGCAACTAGTCACAATGTAAGGATCGAGAGGCTCAGTAAAGACAATTACGACACCTGGAAAATGCAAGTCGAAGCGCTACTTGTCAAGAATGACGTATGGACCTACGTGGATGGAAGTAATCCGAGACCAATATTAGTGAACGGTACCAATGGAAATTCGGCGACCGTTGCAGATTGGGACCGGATGGATAGAAAGGCCAAATCCGATCTAGTACTTGCAATCACCCCATCGGAACTGAAGCAGATCAAAAACTGTGCCACATCTCGAGACGTATGGTTAAAACTCGAATCGATTTACCAGTCTCGAGGACCTGCCCGTAAAGCGACATTGCTGAAGAGACTCACGCTCAACAAAATGGTGGAAGGCGAAGATGTACACGAGCACGTGAAGCAGTTCTTCGATACAGTCGACCGTCTGGAGGAAATGGAGCTGAAAATCAACGATGACCTGCTGGCCATCATGCTTCTATACAGCCTGCCGGACAGTTTCGAAAACTTCAGATGCGCTATCGAGTCACGGGACACCCTGCCTGAACCAGACGCTTTAAAAATCAAAATCATTGAAGAAGCGGACGCGAGGAAGTCTAAAGAGAAGGACACGATTCAGAACGCCATGGTTGCCTTTAAGAAACAACCACGCAAGAAACAATACAAGCTGAATACTGAAGTTTTGAAATCCAACAGTCAAGCTGAGAAAGCCGTTTTCAAGTACAAGTGTCACCGGTGCGGAAAACCTGGTCACAAAGCTGCGGATTGCAAGAATAATCTTCCAGATAAAGCTGGAAAAGCCGAAGAAAAAGCTAACGTAGTCACCGAATGCCGAAGAAACCTCGAAGAGTTCGCTTTCTACACCGATCGAAACGAACAAGACGTCTGGTGTTTGGACAGCGGAGCAACTTCGCATATGACGTCGAAGGGAGAGAAGTTCGAAAGTATCGAAGAGGTCGACAAAACGCTTAATTTAGCCAACAATGACTCGACGGAGATTAAAGGCATCGGCACTGTCAAAATCGAAACGACAAACGGCGAAACGGGAAGAATACTAAAACTGAAAAAAACCCTTCTTGTTCCGGACTTGAGAACGAACTTGATGTCTATATCCAAGGTTACGGATAGAGGTTACGAAGTACTTTTTAAAAAGTCAAAGGCCATCATCCTGAAAACCAATGGGGAAGCAATCGCCATCGCTGATCGGATAGGAGATCTATTTTTCTTGAGGAAGGATACGGAAGCAGTCAACGCCGCGCAAGTCGAAATTACTCCAAAGTCTAACTTGGAAGACTGGCATTACAGATTGGGTCACGTCCACGAAAGAAGCCTGAAAGACATGGCCCGGAAGAATAAGGCTCACGGTTTCAAGCTGGCGAACGAGGAAATCCTATCGACCTGCGAGATCTGCGTCATGGGAAAACAATCTCGAACACAGTTTCCAAAATCTGAAGAAAACCGGACATCTGAGCTCCTGGAACTAATCCACACAGACGTATGCGGACCAATGCGGGTTTCTTCGATAGGTGGTTCAAAATATTTCGTCGTCTTCACCGACGACTATTCAAGGTGGAGTGAAGTTTCGTTTTTAAAAACGAAAGATGAAGTCTTGGACGCTTTCAAGGACTTTAAAAACCGAGTCGAGTGCCAAACGGGAAGAAAAATCAAGGCTTTGCAATCCGACAACGGAACGGAATACTGCAACAACAATTTCGACCATTTCCTAAAAGAAAGTGGAATTTCGAGGAGACTTACCATTCCCCACACGCCACAACAGAACGGAATTTCGGAGAGGAAGAATCGCACGTTAGTGGAGACGGCGAGATGCATGCTAATCCATTCTAAGTTGCCACCATCATTCTGGAGCGAAGCCATCGCCACAGCTAATTACATCAGAAACAGATGTCCTTCTCGAAGCATAAATGGTGATTTACCCTTTACAAGATGGACGGGAAGGAAACCCACCCTAAGTTATCTGCGAACTTTTGGCGTAAAAGCACTGATTCTGGATGAAAAAGATACGAAGGGAAAGTTTGATTCAAGAAGCAAAGAGGCGGTCTTCATCGGCTACTCCGCGGAATCGAAAGCGTACCGTTTTTGGCTGCCAAATGAAAGGAAAATAGTAAGAAGTCGAAATGCCAAATTCTTGGCAAAATTTGATCAAAACGACAACTACGAAGATTTCATTAGCCCGGATATGTACGCTGAGTACGAAGTTAAAGAATGTCATGACTCCACGAAATCTGAAACAGTCGATGCTGAAATAAATTCACCCACTGAAACGACGAACGTTGAACCAACTGAAGTTGGAGTGCAAAGCGTCGATTCAACGGAATTGAAGAAAGGACCTGGACGGCCTAAACTAATACGTACTGGAGAGCCTGGAAGACCAAAAAAGCAGTATAACATGATCCCAAACAGCACTACTCTATCTGAAATCCAAAATGAGTCAGCAAGCCTGATTGGTATCCCAGACCCAGCGAACATAAAGGAGGCGATGGCTTCCGAAAATGCAATGGACTGGAAGGTGGCGACCGTAAGCGAATTCGTGTCCCAAATAAAGTGCAAGACATGGGAAATTGTTACCCAGCCGGAAAACCGCAAAGCCATTGGCAACCGCCTGGTTTTTCGAACCAAATATGACGGAAACGGCCAAGTTGAACGACGAAAAGTTCGACTTGTCGCCAAAGGATTTGCCCAGCAGACTGGAGTGGATTTCCAAGAAACATTTGCCCCAGTTGTCAGATCCAGTTCAATCAGACTCTTAATGGCATTATCCGTGGAGCTTGACTTGATGGTTCATCAAATGGACGTCGTAACTGCATATCTAAATGGCGACATTGATGAAGAAATTTATATGGATGTACCAGATGGCCTTGTAGATGTCCTCCAAGCGATCGTTAAAGCGAACAAAGAAAGCGATGAAGTCGTCAAAACTTCTCGCAAATGGCTCTCCGACTTACAAGGATCAAATAAAGTATGTCGCATCAAGAAGGCCTTGTACGGGTTGAAGCAGTCTGGAAGGCAGTGGTACAAACAACTGGACAAACGTCTGCGTGAGATAGGAATGCGCCCCTTGAAGGCTGACCCCTGCGTTTACATCTCGAAGAAAGGCGAAGACATAATGCTCATCGCCATTTACGTCGACGACTTAATCATTGCTTGCAACAATGCCCGATGGATGGAGGAGACGAAATCCGAACTGAAAAAGAAATTTGAAATGAAGGACCTGGGTGCTATTCACCATTGCCTAGGCATCGAATTCCGGCAAGACCTCGTAAAATCAACTATCCGCATGTCGCAATCAAAGTATACGGAGGCAGTACTTCAACGTTTTTCAATGCAAGATTCGAAACCAATATCTACCCCGCTGAACGCCAACGAGAAATTGATAAAACCCGAATCTCCGTCGGAAGAGAGCATGGAAAGTTTTCCGTACCAAAGCCTTGTCGGATCCTTGATGTACTTGGCCGTTTCCACTCGTCCCGATATCTCGTACGCAGTGAGCACCTTGAGTCAGTTCAATACCAACTACAACGAAGAGCACTGGAAAGCTGGAAAGCGAGTTTTACGTTACTTGAGGGGTACAACTCAACATGGACTTCTTTTCAAAAAGAGTGGAGAAGAGCTACAAGGATTCGTTGATGCCGATTGGGGAGGCTGTGTAAATGATCGACGTTCGTACACCGGTCACTTTTTTTAAACTGGCAAATGGAGCTGTCGTGTGGGAGGCGAAAAAACAAAAGACAGTCGCACTCTCAAGCACTGAGGCCGAATACATGGCTATGACGGAAGCGACAAAAGAAGCGATGTACCTTAAACAGTTCCTAGGGGAGATTGGAATCTCAACAAATTCCATCTTAATTTACAACGACAACCAAGGAGCCCAAAAGCTTGTCCGAAACCCGATCTTCCATTCCCGCACAAAACATATAGACATCCGTCATCACTTCATCAGAGAAGCGTTCGAATCTGGAGCCATCGACTTGAAATACATGTCAACGAATGATATGCCTGCAGACGTGTTAACGAAGGGACTCTTTGCACCAAAACACCATTCCTGCATCCAGAATTTGGGTATTAAAGATCATCAGTAAATCTGACGCCAAAGCTAAAATATTAATAATCCAGCTCTGGACTTTAAGGGGGACTGTTGTAACTGATAAAGACCATCGTTGGGTCTACTGTACTTTATCTTTTACCTTTCATTTTTTATGGCAACAAATGTTTTTTAGCTGCATATATAAACGTACAATATTCGTTGTCTGTTTCCAAATTGTTGACTTGCTCTGAATAAACTCAGTTCATTATATTTTAATCTTGCGTACTCCATCCACATAACGACAGAAACTTAATAATATTGGCAGCAGCAATCTTATTTAGATATTAAAATACAAGAAAAAACCAAACGTCATTCCTGGTGGCGCTTATTATGATGACGTTGTGTAGCAACGAAGAACGGTGTGGCGAGGGTGGCGCGAGAAATAGATCCGCGTAGTAAGGATAAAAGCCCTAGTTAGACCGGGCGCGGGAGCCGCGGTCTCTTGGAATCCGTCTTTAATTTATTTTTCAAAGTGTATCCTTTGTCGCAATTATAAAATCTTCCTCTAGTTTAAATATGAATGCTGTGAAGTGGTTTTTTAAAATTATATAATTTTTGGAACACTCAAGACCCGTGACTCTGGGAATCTCGGGACGAATGCCTACCAATTAAATTATTTCTGGGATCGTCACCTACGTCTGGCATATCAAAAAGGATGAATCACCAAAATCGTTTACTCTCAGTTAGTTTGGCAGAAGATCACTTTACACCCATTCGGGATGACCACCATAAAATAAAACAATTTTCTTCCATTTCAAGTGCGCGTAAATTCTAAAATAGAAATACAACAAGATAGGTAACACTTACACAAATAAATTAAAAAAAACATCCGTCGGCAAACCTCAATACCTTTCTTTTTCAATACTACAGGGTTTTAAAAACAAAAATGGGCTTCAAGCTTTGAAGTTTGATCTATTTCATGGCTGAAATGTAGTACAGAAAAGGGAATGGAGCTAAGCCACGAGTGGCTTGTAAGCCCCACAGAGAAGGATAGTATGTTGACTGTTTGGGCAACGAAACAAAAAGGAAAGGAAGGAGGAGATCTGGCCAGTTACAACCCCATTCCCTTTTCTGTGTATCAAGCCACCGTCTGTGTGGGCTTGTAAAACAAGATTCAGAAACGAGATGTTAAAAACGCGGACGACCAGCGCACGGGTGACCCCTAGCTAAAAGATTTTTGAGAGAGGGCGTTGGAACTAATAGTTCATAAAATAGCAATATTTTTTACTTATTATCAAAGGTACCTTGAAATTTAAAATATTCAGAATTTAACGTTACAATCGCTGAATTCAAAACTAAACTTATGTGCTTCTTATCACCACGTTTGAATGCAGTTCCTTGCAAGCAAAGTTGCCAAAAACTATAATTTTTATATTTGAAAAATTACTTATTATACAATGACTTAAATTCTTACCCTTGACGCACACGACTTTTTCTAGACCATGATGCAAACTTATACAACCTAATCAATAATATCAATAATAAACTTGATAGAATTTATAACTGGCTCACTTGCAACGCCATAAAACTAATTTTCATTAAAACGTTTTATATGGTTTTCTACATCAAAATTCAAAAACTAAAATATATCTCCTAACATCAATATAGTCATAAATAATAAATTATTTCCTAGAGCGGATAGATTTAAATACCTTGGAAATTGGTTTGACAAAAAACTAACGAACATATAGACCAGATTGCTAAAATAATAACTTCTAGTATATATACAATTAATAAGAATCGTTATATATTCAGTGAAAAATTGTGGTAACAACTTTACTACGCCATAATATCTCCTCGCCTAATTTTCTATATCTCATAATGGCAAATTTCCATAGAATTCATAAATTACAATAAAAATTGTTGAATTATTAAAAGAAAACCTTATTACGAGGCAATCAGATTTTTTTAAATTCCCTTAATTTATATTATGCTCAATAACTGTTTAAATATAATTGCCTAATCTTTATCCATAAATTACTAAATCAACTCGACAACGATCTTTATAATTTCGCCCTCACAATAAATATCACCTTACTTTCCGTACCATCGGCAAATAAATCGAGAAAAATTAATTCAATATTTTACGCCGGTGTTAGACTGTATAATTCTTTCCAGAAAAATGTACAAAACTCAAGAAATTTCTTTGCTATTATACAAAATGTAAACCAATTAATCCGAGACATCTAAATCCACATCTACTACAGTTACTTAAACTTAACATGTCTTTGATTCAAATCTAAAATTGCAATATTATAATAATAAATGAATAATAGCAACACTCTCTAATACAATATCTATTGACTAATATAACGTTTAAAAAATACTTAATCTATGTAAATTTGTTGTCGGGCATAAGGCCTAAAAGTCATTTAGGACTTGGACGTAACCTTTCGAGTGTATCACAATTTTTTTGATTTTCTTTATTAAATTACAATTGAATTGTAATTAACCGGACATGTGTATATTAATGCACTGTTATGAAGGTCATTTATCCTTGTAAATCTGAAGGTTTTTCCAGCCTTTTGCCAAGATGGCGGTGAATACTCAGTCAAGACCACACGGCAGATAACTTAACATTTATAAGAAAAAAACCTACATTTGTAAAAATTAAAAAACCCCTATTTTTGTCGGATGGTTTTCTATAATGTTTTACACTATTTGAAGAACATAAATTAATGCTAAAAATAATGTTATATGCGAAGTAATAACCACTTAATAATACAAAAACCTAACCAGGAAATGAAGTTAAAGTATGCTAGAGTAGTATGTAAAGAAAAATTGCTTTATCAACTGACTTTTAAATATTGAACCTGTACTCTAAATGTAAATCAATGTCGTACACCTGAAATGCTGTATTTTGAGATTAAATTCGGGACACTGTACCCAGCCTTAAGGAGAGGCACGCTGCAAAAGCTATATCTGCACATTTTAAAATATGTGAATAATTAATTGCACGCCACGACGTGTCCATCGCTACAAACTTTTGGTTAATATTTCCAACTACAATTTTGACTTGTAAATAAAAAATAAAGCGAATATTATAAACAACAGGTCCTTCGACGCTTTTTCTTTGTTATTTAAAACTGAAACTAAATCATTAAAGATTAATACCATATCAGTCTTAAATGTTTATTTTTAAGAAATTTAATTATTTTACCTTTTCAGGTGCGCTAAGGTAAATTGATAACACCCTTCAATTACTAGTCATGTAAAACAGAGGGTGTCAACCCAATGCATAGCAAAATTTTTGTGTGTTTCTCCGAAAAGAAATCATTAAATGTACGAACTTTAGTTAAATCAAGTTACGTTAAATCGGCCGTAATATCGTGTTTGTTACTGCAATAGATCTTAGTTGTCCCACAAAAAGTTTAAATTTTTTATTTTGCCGCGTTTTTGGATAGTTACCTATACAGTGTAACGCTGCTTCTTGTATTTTTTTTCATTTAATCTTAACCAGCCAATCTTTAAATACTATAGTCCTAGCTGAATGTTTTAACAAAATATTGGCATCCAATTATTAAAATTTAATCACGTACGAATGTGAACTCTCAAAAATAGAACCTTAGCTGATACTATTAAATATAAGGTTATTGAAACGTCATTCATAAATTAGTGCATACCATGCCAGATATGTAAAGTAAGGAATAGTTTAAAGATTGCAACATAGATTCACAATCCTTTGGAATTGACCAGCTGAAAACAAAGCATGTTTTCAAGTAAACTTAAGTTATCGACTGAAGGCACTAACAGTCTAAAATAGTTCTTCCAACCGCAATAGGTTTTCTGATTCTTCTCTGAAACACTGTCTGTTTTGGTTTAATCTGATTTTGGAATTTATTTGTACGCTATCTGCAGATAAAAATTATCTGGTTTAAAGTTATTTAAATAAAATGATAAAAATTAAGGGCCCGTTCCAGAGACATTTTCAAAAGTCTCGTAAATTAAAAAGTTACGAGACCAAATCAACGAGACCCGAGCTCTCTTATCTTAAACTAGTTTCAGAGACAACTTTTCAAGAATTTGTAAACTCCCGCTCTCGTATCTTTGACCTTTTTCTATAAGCTCCGCCCCCCGCCATAGCCAATAGAAACGCCGGAAAGTATCGGTCGGAAGCGGTTCACTTCAATCGCTCAATTAAGCCTTAGCGTTGTTTGTTAATTCTTCAGAGATGGGGGTAAATGTGAGCCCTCTCTACTGACCTACTCTCCCACAAGAGGAGAATTGCGAGAAAAAAGAACAACGATTTTTAGTCCCACTCCCTCTCTCTCTCTCTCTCTAGGAGAGCTGTAACCGGAGAGGGATTTTCCACCTCTTTCGACGCGCTTCGCGATCTCCCTCTTTCAAAAGAGGAAATGAAGTGTCCCTTTTTCACTCTCACTCTCGTTACTAACGCTCGCTCGGGCTAAAACTGCAGACAATAAAACACTGTCACACTGTACTTTGCTATCAGCCTTTAGAAGCCAAGGTGCATTTAAATTACCATATAATTATATCAATTTTAATTTATTTTATCTTCTGAATAGTTCAGAGCTATGGCAAAGTTGCCTTAACAGCTTTGTAAGTCACCAAGTGGCGCATGTTTGAGGCAAATCGAAATAATACGGGCAAGCTCAAGTACAAATAAAAAGGGATTCTAACGGTGATCTGGTATCTGTTGCTTTCCAAGATAAACTGGACTATTTTGAATCCGATACCTTTAGCAGATAACATATTTTGCAGATACGCTTTGCGCTTGTCTGACAAACCATTAAATGATTATCACGGGTTGATCTGCTTTTTAAATTCTATCTTTCCATTAAAAAAAGTTTCCATTATGCTATGCTTATACCCAAGGCACCACCCAGCGGCGTAGGAACCGAGGGGAATTTTGCCTGGGGGCAACCCATGTAAATGCCCCCCCCCCCCTGGAAATTGCTTTTATTCATACCATAGTCCATCGGGCGGGGACGTCGTACCTTGGTCAAAATCCAAAAATATACATAATATCATTTAGTATTTTAGTAGCCTACTAAGTCTACTTACTTTTCGTAAAATTATTTCAAAACATAACTTAGACAATGTATGAGTTTTAAGTCTTTTTTCTAAAGTAGTATTAGATTAGTTTCGTGATATACCTCTGCACCTTGGGAAATACCAAAATTGCGTGTTTTGCACGACCTTTATCTTGCAACCTACGATTTCTTCAGTTGGTTTCGCGCCACGGCTTTGCCCAGGTAGTTAAATAGTAAATATGTTTTGAATTATTTCAAAGTCACTGTTTGTAGGCCTATTAATTTTATTTGGAATAAAAGTTTACGCAATCAGGTAAGATGTTAAAGAATAATCTAAGATCGTTTAAAAATTTATCACTGAAGCCCAGTTCACACTATACAATTAATTGGGCCACTTAATTGAAACCAACTAATTGTAAGCAAGAAAATTGTACAGTGTGAACAGAAAAAGTTGGAACAATGGTTACAATTTTTCTGTTCACACTATTCAATTTTCTTGCTTACAATTCAATTAAGTGGCCCAATTAATTGTTTAGTGTGAACGGGGCTTTAGGCTTCTAACTTTCTATGATTCCTTTATTTAACAGACTTAATTTTTAATATGTTGATATGTAAATTATCACTCAATTAGGTCTGATGTTGAAAATTTATATCTTACAAAGTTATCACTACTGAGCCTTCTAATTTTTTATGAATACACGTTATTTTTGTTACACTAGGCTTAACAAAAAATATATCTGGGAGGCAATTCTCCAATTTATCTCGACCTCACTCTCGATGTCAACTCGAAGTCGATCTCGAAGGCGATCACTTCGATCGAGAAGTCATTTCTAAATAAACGCTATTCTATACTTCATCGAAATCGACTTCGAAGTGATACATCTCGACTCTCGACAAGCGAGTAGACCACGTGGGTTCTACATATTTCCGGTTGTAATCGCGCACAGGCTCTCTATTTACCGACCAATAAGAATACACCATCACAAAAACAGCTGATTACAAACGCACATGTTTTATAGTTTAGAGAAAGGATATTTATTTTCATTGTAATACTGCAGTATATATTTAAAGTCCAAAGGATTTATTGTTTGGTAAAAAGTTTTGGTGTAAAGAATTGGTTGTGTTTTTTTAGGGAAATTTCTATTATTAGCTTAGAATTATCTTCTATAAAGAAATAAATTAATCGCTGAACTAATTTTTTCAATGTCGGAGAGACAAAGTCGTGTTTCAGTTTCCCAGAAAAAGGCAATAGTGGAATTTTTGTCTCATCATGAACAATTCAAGCCGAGCTATAGCAAGCGACATTGCTTTTTTCCCTAAGAAAGTAAGAAAGACGGTTTGGGTAGTGGACTAGTGGTAGCTTTTTGGCAACACGGGAGAAGGGTGGGGGGAGGGAGTTAAAAAGAACTACCAGCTCGATAATTGGTTGAAACCTCTGTCGAAAGCGATCGCGTAAGCTTCAGACACGAAGAGATCGACTTCGAGAAGTCCATCGAATTCGAATAGCATTTTTCGACAAATATTTTATAGAATAGCGTTTTTCGACATCTCGTGAGAACGATTCGAGATCGAGAGAGATCTCGATCGAGAACTGCTTACATAATAGGGCCCCTGATTATCTTTAGATCACATGTTTAAAATTTATTAAACATAAAACAGTTATGACTGAGGTTTCTAGCTTTCTACGACTACATGTTTTGTTATACGAAACTTAATAAAATATATTTTACACAAAAGTGAACTTAAATATTTAAACATTAAGTGAAAGATTTTGTAAATTTAAAGTTAAAATCTTAGGTACTGTTAATAGGTTACAGACTAGAGCACGGGAAAATTCATCATTCATAATTGTTGAGATAACGTAGGGCTCGAGTTCGCGTTGAGAGATAAGCTTAGACTAAGGCAAACAAGGGAGTATGTATTGTTTTGGAATTTTAAATATTTTACGTTTTAAGTTAGTGTCAGTAAGCCAGTCTGTAAGGGATTTTATTTTGTTTTACAGGATGGAAAGAGGTTTGGGCAAGCGGTTGAGGGATCGAATATAAATGAGGGGTAATCGGGTGGAAGAAAAAATTACTTTTCAAATATTGCGATTCGGTCTAGAATTTATGTTCTGATTTTGAATAAAAATGTTTTATTTAATTATCATGTATTTGGATTCAATTGATTCTTTTTTTCAGTGAGAAACTGAGAATAGTTAAGTAAAATTTTATTTCTTTTAATTACCTAAAATTTACAAAACTTTGATCCCCTGTGGAAATCCTCACCCAAAAAGAGAAACAATAACAAAAAAATTATATCTGGAGGGTTTTTGTCTTTGAAAAAAATAGGCTTTTTTTCAACACTGGGGGAAGACTTGGAGTTTTATCAGTTTGCCCCCCCCTGAAATAAAGACCTTTCTACGCCCCTGGCACCACCTTAGGCCCAACTGCGGATATACTATTTTGTAAATTTATATAGAGTAATATCGGAGTGACGTATGTCGACGTCACCCATGCTTTTTCCTATAGATAAAAAACTGCCCTCAAACTGGTGGTCATAGCCCAAAGCTACAGAGCGATACTACTCTATTGGCTTGGTGAAACGAAGCCAATTTTTTGTAACCATACAAAAATTTTATAGGATTAAAACATTTAACTAGATGTCTAAATTAAAAGTTAGACAACATGAAGACCGATATCTACGCTCTTATCTGAGAAAAAACCTTTTTACTTTATCTGTGGTCTCGTTGGTTACAGAAACCAAATTAAAAAACCCAATAGCCGCAGGTCAGATAAAAAAGGGTACAAGTAGCCAGATAAATCAGGTGGTTTATCGGTAATATATCTGATATGGGACATAGTAATCAGTTTTCCTTATTAAGATAATCGTTAGAAGCCCTACAAATAGTGCAAGAGTAATATTTATAGTAGAAGTTTCATATTTTTTTAATTTTTAGATTAGAGCACTAAGGAAGATTTATTTCTCAAGAGGACGTTCCATAGTGGAATGACTTCTCTGAAAAGGGATTGTCTTATTATATTTTTCTCTAGTTGTCACGAAAAAAGTTTTTTGAGTGCTAACATATACATTTGTTAAATGATATGCGTCTCGCAACACTCATTCAAAAATCACAGTATTATGGGAATTCTATAACCCTTGGGATACACGCGAGTGTATTCCAAGCAGAGACCTCTGCTATTTGCTCCTGTGTTGCTTATTGTCTACAACAGGGGTAGCCAGGCTGCTCTTAATGCTCTAAGCCAGTATAGTATCACCTCTAAACTGGTTATCAGCTTCTTAGATCCTCGCTATGCCCTCGTGATGCAGAATAAAGTAAACTTTATTGGGTACCTGGACATAGCCCTTTCATTCCCATGATGCCCCTGACGCCTTGGCTAAGGAGGGTGCCAAGGCTGGGTTCATTGGGCCGAAACCTGCTTTACCCATCCCCAATGACCACGTGCGTAGCCTGGTCTCCAAGTATATGTTGTATCGTCAACTAAAACAACGGCTCGAGATGGATGGTTAGAGACAGAGCAAAGAGTTTATTCTAGGCCCTTTCAGGGTCAGAGAGCTAAAGAGTTACTCTCGCTCTCTAGGACTAGTATTATGATTATTATTATTGGCCTATTTACGGGCCATTGCCATCTCAACAAACATTGAAATCTTATTTGGGTCTTGCTTAGCAGAAGATGAAACTGCCTCTCATGTTCTCTGCAGCTGCGATTACTACGCGGCTCAGAGGTTCAAGCATCTGGGTTTGCATCATGTGTAAACCAAATATACGATGTCACTGTACAATAGCATATTCTATTATGCTTAGGGGAATAAACCTTAGGTAGTAAAGTACAATCAATATTTGTACATGTTTACATGCTATATTTTCTACTACAGCTAAATCTTTCAATTTCGCCCACACTCTCTTCATAAGCTTCAAAAAACCATCGCTTGACTTTGACGTATGTAGATGAGACGACTTAAAATAGTGGATGTGATACTAATATAGTGAAGCAAGGTACGCATAGTTTGAACTTCCCTAATCATATTACGCGAATAGCATATTTTCTATTAATATTGTTAGCTCACTTTGACTTTTAGAGACTTTTTGAAGGTGCACGATGGGGCACTCAGATTTCTTTGTAGGGTGGCGGGCCCCATCAGGAAACTCATTGGCTACGGGCCCGCAACCACTTAAGCTGCTTCCTATGTCAATAAATGTATTTATCCATAGATAACAACTTCCCATTTCAATTAGGTTATTGGTAAAGCAAGATGCATAATGCACGATTTCATGCCTATAAGAAAATTAGTTAAGTGGCGAGACCATTAATTTAGGCATTAGTCTCATTTGAAAACTAGCTTATGAACGAGATTCTTTATAGAACTAGAAAAAGGTAAAGATATTATTAAATAACTGTGAATTGAGTTTCAGATTTACACAGCACTATTCAATTGTATTTCAATTTATTCCTAGGCGGTTCCACTAACATCCTTAAACATAATCATTTAAATTACATTAACAACCACGTTAGCAGGTGAATTATTAACTCAACTTATGTTTAATGTAATATTATTGATTTATTTCATTTGTGAATTTTATTCATAACATATTACAATACATGGCAATTTATTGTAACTGTAAATAAAAATTTATACAAATATGACTTACCAACTGTGTGATTAAAATAATCAACAATAATAAATAACCAAGACTCAAGGTTTTCCCGAGCTTATTAGACATTGGATAAGGTAGGTGTTGATCTTGTTCACATTTGTACACATATGCCTTGGCGTACCTTCACAGGGCTTTCAAACATATACATGCATTTTTATGATAAATAGTGTAAACAAGATTGTTAAATCAAAAATATGATAATTTGCAAAGAGATGATATCACATTAAAATGAAAAAATAAACATATTTTTCACAAAAAATAATTCAAAATGTTTAAAATATTGCTTCAAAACATTTTTTTTTAAATTTCATCGTTTTCAACAAATGTTTCACTTCTATATTTAATAAACCATTAATTGTATAATTACTTAATGAGCATCAACGTAAACTTGAACCTAGTTCTTACATTACAAGGAACAACAAAATTAACTTCCGCGAATCGAATTTCTTAGCTTTCCCGCACTTTGCGCTACTATTCCTCGGAGACATACAATTCTAAATTTGGTTGGCGAAGCTTCCCAGTGCGAACGAACTTTTAGATTGGAAATCTGTCAAAACACCCAAAACTTTAATATCTAAGCATATTTTTAAAACAAATTATTAAAAAAATTAACTTAGAAGTTTAAAATGATAAAATTGTATTTATATTGCTTGACTCTTGTTTAAACGCCAAAATACAAGTTTTATTTATTTTGTCAAACTCATGATGGTTTTCCCGGCTTTTGAGTTCACTGGGTTATTCACTAATAGATTCAAAAATATCGACCCCCTCGTGTAGATTTTTATGGGAATACGAGTAACATTGCTCGCTAAGGCGCGATATGAGCCCCAGTAGTGAAGGACAAAATTTGGACACCGGAAGCTTATTTTTAAAAAAAAGTCAAAACCCTTAAAAAAAGATCCTTAACTTAGCAATAAGCGTATCAAACCAAATATTTCCCCTACATACCCTTTTACTAAACTAATTAAAATACCCATCCCTAAACAACCCTCACACACTACAACTACAAATAGATATAGAAAAAGAACTAAACTATCCAAAGTATATAACCAACACTATTTACTACCAAAAAAACCACTTAATATTAAAAACTCTTAACTCAAAATTATACATAATAGATGAGAGCGACTTAAGACTAAGCTCAAAAACCCGCCCAGAAAAGTAAATCCAACAAAAAATTAAAATTTTCCATAATAATAGCTTCTAGTAGTTTATTTAAAACATTGGTACTGTAAACCAAAATTGATATTAAGCCTTTAGCTAACCTCAGAATTTTTTTATCCCCAAAACTGATATTTTAAATTAACTATTATTATATCATTATTTTATTCCTCTATATAGCCTCCCTCTCCCCAAACGAGCTTTCTCAACAACACAAAATAAATCAGTCATTATCATAAGAACCATCTTCACCCCTATCATTACCTTTTTTGTCGGCCTTTACCCCTAAACACAATTACAATACTTAAAACTAATCCATTACTAACTCATCTCACCTGAATAACAATGATTTTAACTTATCTTCTAGTTACTTTAATCACAATTGTAAAAATTAAAGCTCAATCACAATGGCCCCTACGCTCAATATACTAACATTAAGAGACCAAAACCAAAATTAAAAAGATAAGTTCCTTAAAATTTAATGGCCAACGCAGGTGAGCTGGCATTTGTGTTCCTATGTATGCAAAGTGCAAAATTTACGGTAAACTCTACGTGGTCTCGCCAGTACCGAGTGGTGGTGTAGGGGGTTAAAAAGTACCTTGCTTTTTCTTTTTTTGCCACAGAGCTTGCATTTCCCTTTAAAGGGTTACCTTGATAAGGCAAACATAATCTCAGATTCTTCACTATTTCTAAACATGATATCAATACGAAAAACCCACCGTATTTTAAAAGTTTTAAATTCAGCATTAATTGACCTACCAGCCCCTTGAAACATTTCTTGCTGATAAAATTTTGGGTCCCTCCTCATCGTTTGCTTAATTATCCAAGTAACCACCGGTATTTTTCTAGCAAATCACTACACCCCCGACACTAATAAAGCTTTCGCCTCAATTTCCCATATTACACGAGATGTCAACTGGTTGACTTTTCCGTTTTTGGCACGCTAAAGGTGCCAGATTATTTTTTGTATATGTGTACATACACATTGCTCGAGGAATCTATTAGGCCTCTTACAAAAACGTGACACCCGAGTAACAGGTGTTTTAATTCTACTTCTAATAACAGCCACCGCTTTTTTAGGTTATGTATTAAACTCAGGACAAATATCCTTTTGAGGCGCAACCGTTATTACTAACGTGTTTTCGGCTATCCAATATATTGTGCCAAATCTAGTAATCTGTATCTGAGGAGGGTTCTCAATGGATAATGCAACACTAACCCGTTTCTACACATTACATTTTCTCTTTCCTTTTATTTTGGTAGCTCTAATTTTTATCCATATTGTATTTTTACACCAGAAAGGGTTCAATAACTCTCCTAAATTATATTTTTTATTAGCATATGCTATCTTACGCTCCATCCCAAACAAGTTAGGAGGGGTATTAGCCTTAATCTCTTCCATCTTTATTTTGTTAACACTCCCCTTAAGTAACAAAAAATTTCAAGGGCTCCCATTCTACCCTATAAACCAAGTTATATTCGGAATTTACTTAACCTTATTCAATCTCCTAACATGAATTGGAGCCTCACCCATAGAAGAACCTTTTCTTACTTTAGGACAAATTTTTACACAAGCATATTGCTCATACTTTTTATTAAATCCTCTTCTTATAAAAATTAAAGATAAAAAATTAAGCTAATCATTAAGCTAAATTAAGCAATTTGCTTTGAAAGCAAAATATAGGTAACCTAATGATTTATTAACTTTCATAATAATCTAAAACACCCCCAGCAAAAGAGATATCAGGAGAAAAGATATCTCTTATTAATACTATTTTTAAGAGTCTATTGCTATACTTGATATTACTATAAACATTTATTTAACGATAAAAACAAATTTAATCTACCAGTTAAAACTATCTAATATCCTTCATTTGACTTTTTTATTATTTAATTGTAAAAGGTCAAATAAGGGTGTTTTAATAATTTTGTTATATTATATCATTGATAAGTAAAGGGTTTATTTGATTGCGCTGCTGCATGATAACACTGCTGAAGGTTGCATCAAGTTAATTTTTAAGGTGGGTAGTATTAAACTAAGTTTGCAAGCAAGATTTCCCGCGGCCCGAATTTATAATAACGTTACATCGTTAGTTATTTTAATAATTTACTTTTCATTTTTTAAGAAAGTATGCTTATATAACAATAATTTACAGTTTAAAAGAAGGAGAGAGGGGGAGTATACGTGTCAGAAATTTTTTAACCGGTGCTCCAAGCGAATCAAAAAGCCTACTAAATCGGTGGTCTCATCAGAATGCCCTACGTCAGCGTCCACAAGCCCGGACAGGTGACAAAACCCGCATGGGTAGCAGAACCCTACTACTGATGGTCGCACCCTCGACGCAAGCCACTCAACCCGACAAAAGGCGCAGCACTGGGACGACCAGCTCCCACTTCGCGCACAGCTTAGGGATAGAGAATGGATGCTCTAGCAACTCCAGCCGGCACCCTACCTACGTAGGTAGAGAGCCACGCCCTTTGGAGAGAGCTCTTAAAGGGGAACGACGGGCACACAGCAGTCCAAGTAACCCGGCAAAGCTGGCACCGGAGATCCCGGTGTGACCCCAAAAGGCCGGGAAACAGGACCGCCGTGCCCTCATACGGAAGCCCGCCGGCCCACAGCAGGCTACCCAAACCGCCGAGGCAGCCAGGATGCCTGGACCCTCTCCGTTAGCCTGAGCCGAAGCCCAGTATCCAGCCCCTACCTGACCGAAGTCGGAGGTGGAGATAAGACCATTTGATCAGAGCTAACATCTCCCAGTGCGCCACCGCCCTTACGGGTTACAAGAGCCGGACCCCGACTCCCCGGTAAAGCCACCAGTTATTGCACACCCGGACCCATTAAGGGCCAGGTTGAGTATACAGTGTGTCAGAATGTATAGCCCGGTGTACCTAGTAACAGAGACCATACCACCGGAGGAATATCATCATAGTGCCCTACGCCAGCGTCCCTTCAGCAATGTTAAAATTAAGAGCCCTCGACATATGGAGATAATTGGTGTCTTTTTCCTCATTTTTATTACCGTGAAAAGCTCTCTCCGACCCGACCCAACCCAAATTTTCTCAGACGTTTGCCGAAACAAACCAGTAATATCCCCACAACTCACAGCGTTCCCATGGAACCTTTGTCATGTTAGTGGGCCTTTAGCCCACTATCAGGTAACCCGAATATAACAAAAAGCGCTCGTTTTTCAAGGCTAGGTCATAGGTTAAAAGTGTGCCTGGACATTTTCGCTTTACAACAAAATAAATATAACCTCGTGATTTCCTGGTATCTTCTCCCCCACAACCATTGTGACCCCCGCAATCAAGCAGAACCAACCCCAAGGGACCTTTCGCGGGTCAGACAACGTCATACGTCCCATGACAGGACACGAGTCTTAGGTCACCAATCGCTTTTTATTTTCAACTCCGCCCTGGAATCCCTGGAACAAAACCAAGAGACAGAGCCCCAAAAAGACAGAACTGTAGAGAACTTGAGAGAAGTCTGCTTTTGCAAGAACTGGACAGAACTCGAGAGAAAGACCATGTCGAGATAAATATAAAATAATGTGCGATGAAGTCGCGCTTAGATATTAATTAACCCTCAATGCAGCCCTCATGACCGAAACAACTCTCACCAACTGCCTAGATGACCTACATCCAGGACATTCCGACCGGAAGAGTATAAGCCGAGCAGAAATGAATCCGGTAAACGTAATGCCATCAACACCCTTGAATCACCTGTTGATCACCCAATATCTAGCCGTACCGAGGGAAGAAAACCAGACGACCGAAACCGATTCCCTAGCCTAGCCGGACATTTCAGACCGAAACCCGAAGTACCTACGCCCCCGTCAGCTTGTGAAGTAAAAGAATATAGGAAGAAACCCGCAATCCGGCCGCCAAACCGAAGACGAGTAAATAAAGATAAAGAGAAAGTGTGAATATAGAAAACGCAAGGGGTCGGACACTTACCATTATTTTGTACGGGATTTCGGGATTTCGTAGAGATTTTGGCGATTTTATCATTACTTTTTGAAGTGATTTTGGGATTTTAATGTTAATTTACCATAGAGAGAGTTAAAATATTTGGCGATTTCAGACAAAGTGTACGGGATTTTGGTAAATGTCCGACCCCTCGAGAAAACGTGTAAACAAGCAACCCCAAAGACGTCCCGTTCTGTGAAGTGCGGTGTCGGGCATCTTACGTAAACCGAGGAACGAGAAAACCCGTAAACGAAGAGACGACAACGTAGCGGAGGATACCGAAATAAAATGATGAGTAGAATTTCCAACATACCCCCCCCCACATTGTAGAGTACCCAGGGTCGAAATACGAAGTAGCCAGTGAAAGTAGAGAAAAAGGTTTAGAAAGAAAGTTTAACCCCACGCTATTGTTCGAGAAAAAGGTGTAAAGCAAGCCGCCTCAAGGTTGAGAGTTCATTTCGCTTCGTGTATTTACACAATTCGGGCTATATTCTTTAGTTCGCATTGTACCCGCGTTGTAGCCATTTTTGTTTAGTTTTATTTTGAGTTAGCATTGCCATTGTTTAAATGTCGAATCTCTAATTGTAGTAGTTTAATTGTAGTGTTTATTATTCAGTGTAAGTGTATATTTGTTTCTGCTCCCTTCGACCTTTCAGTCCAAGATGCCTGAGAATAGGGATACTGGAACCGATCCCATAGAAAATAGTAAGCGATAGTTTAATTAAGTAAAATATGGTCAAAGAGTGTATATTTCCCTGTTATAATTGCCCCTCTTATGTTGGAAAAAGTTAAAAGAACCATAGTAGAGATGGCCTAACCATCACTAGAAGCAAACTAAAATCATTCCCTCACTCCCCCCGCAATTTGTTCATTTAGCGTTTTATAAAATTCAGTGTCAAATAAAGATTTTGTGATTGATTAATGACAAAGGGTTTCCATTCTGAATTCGAATGTAACCCCCTCTTTCAGATTTAATTCACGCCATGAAAGGCCACGACTCGCATTTTGTCGCCATCTTCCTCCCGCCTTGGTGAATAGTTGATTTTATAAAATGTCTTTACGCTTGAACAACTTGTTGAAATGTTGCCCTGGAATAGTTCAGCCAATACATAAGAATGAGTTCATAAACTCTTTAGTGGGAGATAAAACGGATCCACAGCTGAAGCGGGGAGGCAACATTTCAACAAGATGGCCAAGGTTATTTTATAAAAAGAAATATTAATATCTTTGAGTAAGGGCTAGGAATACTTCTGTCAGTTAACCATCACACGACAAAGTCCTAAAATTCCTTAAAAACGTTACAAGCTTCGTTTTTGCCCTTTATAATACGTTTTAGGAAAGCTCGGTTGTGCTGGTTTAATTGGAATCGAATCTTTATCTAAACTAATATCTTCAATGTCTATTTTATGGTTTACTATTAATGGACACGTTTTTTGAACAGCATCACCTGTAAAGTTAAAATATATAATATAACCTTAACATTAAATAACACTATAGTCCCTTAACACGACTAACGAAACAACTAGTATTCGAAGCCAGACGTGGTAATCTGTTTTGCGCTCACGGTGCCTGAAATCAGTTTAAAACTAGTTATTTAGTGGGATTAGGCTCTCATGTGACCGTGGTTTGAGGTATACTACGCGTTAAATTCGGTGAAAGAAATCACATCGAGTAAAAGTTCATGCGCACTGCAATTTTCAACATACCATATTACTATACCGAAATTTCATTTCCTTTAAAAAACCAAGTTAAAACCTAAAGTAGTCGATCAAAATCAAACAGGAGTGGTATATGAAATTAAATGCAAATGCAATAAAAAATATATAGGACAAACAAAGAGACAGCTAAAAAAAAGACAAAACGAACACAAAAAATGTGTAGAGAAAAAAGATGAAAGGAATGGACTTGCTATGCACATAAAAAAAGAGAATAGACACGAAATAGACTGGGGATCCACAAAAATTGTATGCCAAAAAGAATAATGGTTTAAACGATGTTTTAAAGAGGCGGTGTATATTAACGATAGGGGTGAATTAAATTTAGATAAAGGGAATATAAATTTAAAAGGGTGGGGGGAAATAAAATTAAAAAACTTAAAAATAAACCAGTATGGGGTAATGCTGTTTAATGAGAAATTGTTGTAGAATTATGTTTTTTAGAAATTTTTAATTTTTAATGGTTTAATTGTATAATTTTCTATGTTTAAATTTGTAAAATGTTTATTAGTAATGAGTTAACGGCTGACGAAGGACCTCGGTACGAAAGCTCCAAGAAAATAAATATTTTAAAACCATGAAGTATCAGTCCCTTTGATATTTTACTTATTAAGTTTAAATTAACCATGGATCAGAAATTAATCATTTATAATTGAAAATACCAAGACGAAAATTGTTTTTCAAATGAGGAATTACAGTCCACATCTCCGATTTCCAAGGATCAATTTAGGGACTTGTTTAGTAGCTGTGAACCAGTAATAGAAAGTGGTGTTCAAAGGCGGGTTACCAAGAAAGACTTGCTAATGTTTCTTTCCAAGCTAAAGCAGGGTTTGTCCGATTCGTTTTTGACTATATTATTTGACTACTTTAGCAGGCAAAGCACTAGTTTAATTGTCTCTAAAGTTAGAAAATCGTTGATGAAGAGATTTATGCCTGGAAATCTCGGATTTCATGCCATATCGCGAGAGGAATACATAGAAAGACATGTTACGGCGTTTTCAAACGAATTGTACAATCCAGAACCAGATGTTGCGAAAGCCATAGCATATATTGACGGAAAAATACAGCGACATTCCCAAATGTTCCAATTTCAAACTTCTGAGGCAGTCGTACTGCCTACACAAAGGCCGTCACTTACTCAAACCTGTTATGATAGTGGCGCCAGATGGCTTTATTTTGGACATTCAAGGGCCATATTTTTCTGATTCTAGGAATTATGTTGCTAACCTTTTGCGAAATGAATTCGAAAAAGACGCATCAGATATTCGGGAGTGGTTTGAAGAGGAGGACATACGTATAGTGGATAGAGGCTACAGAGAAACGCACGGCAGCTAACTACAGAGGAAGCAAATGCGTCGAGAAAAATCACCAAATCAAGATGGGTAGTGGAAGCAAGAAATGGGCATATTAAAAGCAAATTCAAATTCTTAGCGGGTGAAATACCACTACAACATACCGTTCATCTAGGGATTTTTATCGCATCGCTGGAGCACTAATAAGTACGACTATCCTACTCATATGCAAGATGCTACTGTAGAAATAGCTCGTTCCATGAAAATAAAAGCTAATGAACCTAATACTCTACAAGCGAGAGTTGAAGCGGATTATTTGCAAAGACGCAGTGTCCAATGGGTCCAGTTGCAACAAAACCATGAACCACAATTCCCTCATCCCACTTTAGACTATTTAAAACAATTTACATTCGGAGTCTATCAGCTGAAACTATCACCTCCCTACATACAGGTCACAATTCAGCATGAAAATACAGACGTCTTCCAGATTGACGAAATGAGAAACGAACCCGGTTTCATAAGAATAAGAATGTCATGTGATTGACACTCAAGCGCCTTCCAACTTGACGGGTACTTGTTCTCGGTTCATCGTCTAAAATTGTCAATACCTAAAAGTTTCCAAACAAACGGTTTTGTCAAAACTGCGAAAACGTCGTTAGAAACTACATTAATTACCTCTTGTTCTACGTCCAGTGGAACGTTTTGCACTCCCTCCGGAGATGGTTGAAGTTGACCGGGTTCTCGCAAGCACCGGTCAACACCTTCAAACGTTCGTCGGTTGGGCAGTCTTCTGTTAGGGAAAGTTTCTCGGTACAACCTCCGTACTTCATATCCTCTTCCTTCGGCTTGTCCGTACATTAAGTGGATGTCCGCATATTCAGCGTTAGTCAAACGTGCCATTACTGTCGGCAGCACAGTTACGAAGTAATGAACTTTCAAATTAACTAAGGTGTTTTATACCGAAACTATTCGACATTCTGTTTATCGCTTTATCACTAAAAAACAACCGATCATTTCATGGAAACAATTCGGATCAAGGAAGATTGAAAACTTTTGTGTAAGAGCCAAAGGTCGGCGTTTTTAACAGTTCTTGTAGATTGTTAGTTTTGGTATTTAACCGTTGTGTGTTCCTGGTTTTCGCGGATCACTCGCGAGTAGAGTCTAGCTGACACTCTCATTAACTTGACGGATTCAAAAGCTTGAGTTGAAATTACCTTAAATGCTGACGGTGCACACTTCTGTATGATCTTTTGATATTAGACATTCTCTGTATCGCTTCATCACTAAAATACAACCGATCATTTCATGGAAAGAATTCGGTTCAAGGCAAATAAAAAGTTTCACATTTGCGTCCAAGTTTGTGGTTTAATGTTTTTTTTCTAATTATCCTCAAAATATTTAAATATTGTTAATATCTAGCAATTTATTTATTTAATTTTAGAGATAATATTATTTTTACAAAATTGAGTTATTGGTTTCATTTGTACGGCACATGATCCATCAGCAGAGCTAGGCAACGCGTTTAAATTAACATCCTAATTAAAATAGTTAATTTAGTGGCAATAAATTGGTTTAGTAATAAATTCAAAGTAATTATATTGCAAACCTCATTGTTAGTCACTATTCTATTCAAATCAGGCTCAGATTACTTTTTTTCTCGGTGGTATATTACTATCGTTATCTAAAACCCGTTTCTTTTAAATATATTTTAAATTTTCCAAATAATAATTTTTAGCCTCTGTTTAATGTTAATTATGTATCCATTGTTAATTAATTCTTAATTTTCAATATTTACCAATATATTCAAATGCTTGTCTTACAGATTACATAATTTCTTTGAACTGAACACTTTAATATTAATAGTATTAAATGTCCTACCTGATATATACAGTGATCACCTAGTTCCACCAAATGTTTTAGTAGTTCGTTTTCATGATTTATTTTTCTAGTTTTCTAAGTTTTGATTGTAGCTCGGTTTCTAAGGTTATCCTTAGCGCATCATCCCTAAATTTTACTCCAAACTTAATGCTTTCCATTTATAGTTTTCTTTTATAAATTTGTACAAATTATTTCGATAAAACGCAACTTGAACAGAAACTATTTGGTACACAACTAAACGCACGCGAAAGCGGACATGTATTCTCGAGTTCCAATTCTTCGCAATAAAGAAAGCAAAACGTGTGCGCTATTCGAAGATAAGAGGTAGGCCAAAATTGAGAAATGTGGCGCAAACCGGTTTTTTTTTTCGTTGTAAAAGTCCGTAACAGGTTGTATATTCGTGCCCTTTATAACTGACCAGTCAACGCTTTCTTTATTTTTTCATCTATAAGAAGATATTTTCAAGAATAGATTAATCGATAATCTCGATATATATTATTTTCGGGCTAGAATAGACCAGTTGATAAAAACAATTTGACCCCAAAAGAGTTTCCGAAAATATAACGTACAAAATTAATAAAAAATGTAATGCATATAACTAAATTACAACTTTATTATTCAGCACTAAGTATATCATTATAAAAATGGAAATACGCTGCCAAAGGTGATCCTTTTAAGCAATAACATTCAATCGGTTAATAATTCATATTAAAAATGTGCATGAAAGTGAAAAAGACAAAATATTTTGTGGCTTGGATGGATGTGGTAGAATGTTTCGGGAAATGGATACGTATCGTCGGCACGTACATAAAACCCAGACGCATTTAAGGAAAATCACGCTCGCAAACATTCTTTAGCCCAAAACAAGTTAAAGATGTTATGGAAATTCAATATTGCCCTACTCAGGACATGATTGCAGATCCCCTCACTAAGCTGTTGTCAATGGCTGCACTCTGACACCTTATGACGCTAGTTGAACTTGAAAGTAGCGGACACCGTCAAGAAGGGGTGTTAGTTACAGATAAATGTTACGATGGTGACCTATTTACAGTCGTGGAAAAACGTTTCTAAACACATTTTTGTATTTTATTTTTGGTCCTATCGGTAATACATTAAAGTTAAATACCCCTTTGGAAAGGTCTGTTTCGATTGATCATATTTCGGACCAACAATAGTCGTAGGTTAAAACTATTAGGCAAAAAATGCATTTTTAATTTTATTCACTTCTCAATAAACCTTAGTTTTGTTATTCTTTGATCCAGAAATCGATTTTCTAACAGATATATAAGTCTAAAACGTGTCATGTAGTTATAAATCGCAAAATATAATGCATAATATTTAAATTCTTTCGAAAACAAAGCCATATTTTCAAAAATGGTAAGTGTGTTAGCTCGCGTGGTATGACGGGCTTGCCACCTGCCTCTTACGCATTGTAACCCGGCCACCTGTTTAAGGCATTAATAGATAACTTGGGCCTAAGGTGGTGCCTTGGTTATTAGTCTAGCTTATTATTATAATCTGCAACCTACAATTAAAAAGGCTAAGAAACAATCGAGTCCCCACCTATACGTTCGTGCCAGGGGCAGTCCCCCTTTCGCACTCCCCCGGTAAATACGCTAATGAGGCTGGTAAAAATTAAAAATATGGCTCAGTGGCGTAGGATATTGCAGGGGGTAGTTCTCCAAACACATATTTTAGTTGGTTCAAAAAGTTGAATAATTATAGGTAATAAATGCTTACTGATGAAAAAATGAACCTCATACTCACACTTTCGGTAATTTGGTAATCTACGCTAGGACTTTTAAATTAACTTTGGTTTCGATAAAATTTTACATCAAATTTACTTTCTTCGTAATGCATCTAATAATTTCCAAGCAACAAACTTATTAAATCTTATTTTAACCCTCCAACTACTTAAATGTTACTACGCCACTGAATTCTACAATATAACTTTAATTATAATTTATGATTACACTGATAAGAGGTTTTTAAACAAACTTTATTTAAAATTTATTTAAAATGATCCTGAACTAAACTTCATCTTACGCTGTGTGGCTGGCGGGTGTTTGTTTTCGATCCATTTATTCTAATCAAACCAACATAATTGGACGGATCAGAAAGAGCAGAGACCGATAGTCGGACTCAGTCACTGAATGTTCCTTTAGAAGACGATATTTTTGAGAAGACCGTTCTTTTAGAAGACGATATTTTTGAGAAGACCGTTCTTTTAGAATAACTAAAATCGCACCGACATACGCTTTCATGACAGTAAAAGAATCCAACGCTACTTCATCACCAACGCTTAAACTTTTGATTTCTGCTAGTTTGTACTCCTTTTAAAGGTCATGTTAGCCCCGTTTATACATGAAAAATTATCGACGAGATTTTGTAATTCGCACATTATCCGCCAACAAACTTGGCGCAGTATGCAAGTTCCAAGTACTGAAAGGGAATGATTTCCATCACCAGCTAATTTTTGCGCCTTACAAAAAAATTTAAACCTTTTCATCGTGAAATTAACGCTTACCTCGGCGAAATAACGAAAAAGTATTTGATCGTAACTTTAAAACGATTCTATAGACAATCGCTTCGTTTCAGAAAATAGTTATTTTAAAATTTGAGGGGAGAAACGCTAGTAGTGATCTCTATAAATGTAATTGATAGTATTCCGGTAGTCACTGTGGCAACAAAGAGATAATCTAGTAGTGTTTCGTCTATGTAAACGACGTATACAGGACTTTCTAAAACTGAATATTAATTAAAAAATTGCCTAGTTGCTATATTGTGTGCTAATCTATTCCACGTTTGGAACGGCAATTTTCAAACTAATTTTATATTCGGAAGAATTTTAAGAAAATAAGTGGATGTCGGTTTAATTTTTAAAAGATATTTTAATTTTAACCCCGTTCCATTCGATATCAAGATTATTTTCCCTACTACTCCAGATATGATAAGCTATAACATTTTATTTATCCCCTGTATGTTTTTGTTCTTTTAGTTTGGTTTCAAAGTGCGTTTTGTTTTACCGAAATATTTTTAGACCACCCGCATTTTAAACGGACATTAACATTTTTGGATTGTTTCTGATTAATTTTACGTTAGACTGGTATTTTAAAATACGAGTTTCAGTTTTGTAATTTACAATAGAGCTAGGGGCTTTATTTTGGAGGACTTTCATCATTATGATGGCAGATCTAGTTATAAATAAAATATTATCAATACATTTTTCAATGTTATTTGAATTTAACAACTTTTGTTTTAATTTGGTTTATGTACAGTCTTTTAAAAACGTTTTTGCCCGTGGGATTTGTTTCGGTTTTTCCAAATTTATTCTTCAAGGAAGTGACGTGGGTAAAATACGGTTTTATTCCTGGGCAACTCATAACTTTTTGCATCGCAATGCAAAAAGTTCGAAAGTGCACGTGCTGAAAATAGGCCAAAAATAGGCAAAAACACTTCAATGGGGTAAAGTGCAAACAGTTTCTTTGGAAACCAAAACATTCCAAAGTTACGGAGCTTCGAAAATCCACCTCGTTAAGGGATAGTCCATAAAAGGGGAATTTCCCTTGATTTTTTATTAAAAGCGCTTAATTAACTTACTCAAAGCTTATAAGATTTCACGCATACGTTTTTATCTTAGGAAATACGATAATTTATTAATAGCAGGAAGCTACTAGGCACCATTATGACAATCACATCCTCCTTTGAGGGAAGAATATATTACTTCACGTTTAAACAAGTCATCATACTAACGATTTTCGGTTCGCGAACGTGAAAAAATTCTACTAACAAGAAAATGTTCAAAATATGTCGCGTATAAAAATGCGCGTTCCGATTTAAAATTTCAGGAACTTGCGCACCCGGCCTGGTCGTGACCTTTTTTCAAGGTTGCATAGACTGGCGCACTTATTCTTCAGTCCAATAATGTAAAGTGATTTATTTATTCATTGAGGTCTATAGAGGTGCTTGTCTAATTTGCTGAATTTCTGGACGTCTGGACCGCTGAATTTTTAAAGATTCCTCCTACATAGAAGCTACTATCTTATAAACCGTCTGGACAAAATTGACTAATTTGCTGAAGTGCTGAATTTCTGGACCGGAAAATTTTACTTTATTTTCTAATAGTTTCTTCAATTTCCGCCATTATCGAACCACAAAGATAGATGGTTTTCCGCCGTTGTCGAGCACACCAATATAGCTAATGATTATTTACTTATCTTAGTAAATAAAATATCTTATACTGAAAAGGAAAAACCTAAAATCGAATCACCATACGTCAGCTCTTAGATAGTTGTACCTATCGCCGAACACTGCTGTTTATTTTGCGATTATGTGAAGATTTAAAAAGCAGGCTCATTTAAAATTTTGTAATCTTATGATTTTTAGAGTTTGGCGCGTTCTAGAATTTTTATCTAAAATAAATTTCTTAAGGGGGAAACTCTGCGAATGTCACGTTTTATGCAATTTTTGGCTAACTTTTTTTAAGTTTCTAATAAACCTTAAACTTTATGAACAAATTCAAAACCATATATTTTTACAATTTTTAAATCCTTCGGGGCGTAAGTTGAAAAGATAGGTATTTAACCAAATAAAAAACCCTAATTATTTGATATGAAAGTGGATAACAATCAAAATTTAAATCTTTAATTATAAAAGTATTCAAAATAAGCGTCGGAATTAATTCATCGTACTTAAGACGAATATCGCCTGAAAGATTCTGTATATACGGCAGTTTGGACTGCACTTCTAAACACGTAACGTGAATTAATTAAAAGCCGATGATAAGAGCGTGTAGGTTTTTACTCGCTTCTGGTTAAAGACTATTTATTTGAGCTATACTCCACTCAATGCAGCGTGATGCTGAGGAACTCCTTTCCCCATCTGGTGGTTGAAAACGTAACTTATCATTCACAGAGTTTTCGCTTAGCTTTTATCTAAATGTAAAAATTACCTTTTTAAATTTCCTAAATAAGCCGACCGAACCACGTAGTGTTCATTTTAGAAGTAGATAAACCAAAAATTATTTTATTTTTAAAACTGCCATTATAAAGCAACAACAATAAATAATTTAACATAATTACCTGTTTTTGCATCACAAAATAAGTGAGTGTTATTGAAATATTGAGTTCCTGCTATTGCAGATTAAGAAAGCTGTTTCGTCCGCGATTCCTTACTGGATGAACTATAATTTAAAGTTTATGAGGAGCAACAGTCTGTATGTAAAAAATTCGAGTGATTTTTTCCAACAGCAAACCCTGAATGAATATCTCGCTCTGGTGCCTAAAAAAGTAATAAATCCGTACCAGCGGGATGGAGATTTAGATTTGTCGTCGAAGGCGAAACTTTCCAATTGGCAGTTCAAAAGGTACACGATATAATTTATGTTATTATTTATTGAAGACAATACGGTAAGGAAGAGGGTCATTTCTAGGAGACCGTTCACAAAATACGTATCTCGGTAAGGGGGAGGGGTTGCAAAAACGTTTCTTAATGTTACGTCACATATAGTTTTATACTTGAACGAAAATGATCAATAATTTTAATTTAAGTCGTAATTTAGTACACGATTTTCTCATTTATAATAGTATGATTAGTTTTATAGAGGTAAGACTTAAATTAAAACTTAATTTTAAAAAGAAATTAATAATTTTAAGGATAATCATGTTGTTATATTTGAGGTGAGAGTTAATTTAGTGGTGAGGATCTTTCCAATAGCTAAAATTCCAGGAACTTGCGCACCCGGCCTGGTCGTGACCTTTTTTCAAGGTTGTATAGACTGGCGCACTTATTCTTCAGTCCAATAATGTAAAGTTATTTATTTATTCATTGATGTCTATAGAGTCCCATTAATGGAGTTTATTGTAAACTTCTGGTTACACGAAGGGACCAAAAGATTGAATAGTTGTATTTATTAATATTTTAGTTATGGGGAAGATATCATATTGGTGTGAAATTTGGTTTTTTAGGCTATTATCGGAACTCTTCAATGTGAAAGACAAAATTTGTGCCTAAGAATTAAAAACAAATTATACTTATCTTAAAATAGTGTTTATTTGAAATATAACATTTGTGCCTGACCAGCCCTTTTTATCTCTCAAATTATGACTTATGGAAACTTATGTAAATATTTATTTTTAATAGCGAGTGTGGCCACCATTATTCGCTATGCACGCTCTTAATCGATTTTGAAACTAATTCGTTATATTACGTATGGTTTAAAGTGGAATGGAGTCGTAAGCAGCTAAAACCATGTTGACTAACTCTTCGCGATTGGCCGGAATTCGGTTGTCCATTTGGCGAACCATCAAACTCCATAGATTTTCTATCGGATTTAGGTCAGCAGACTAGGCGGGCCATTCGAGAACTAGGGTGTCTTGATCTCTTAAGAACGCCGGGGCTACTCGAACTCTATGGACACTGCAGTTGTCTTGCATAAAATAAACTCTAGAAAGTTTGGGCTAAATAAATATTTAAAAATAACGCCCGTGATAAAGTGATTATTCTATACTCTGACTGTTCGTCTTCGTTTTAAATTGAAGAGTTCCGATAATAGCCTAAAAAACCCAATTTGACACCAATATGATAGCTTCCCCATAACTTAAATATTGGTAAATACAACTATTCAATCTTTTGTTATCTTCGTGTAGCCAGACGTTTACAATAAACTCCATTTGTTTGTTGCTCAATGGCGGAAAACAATCTTTGTGGCTCGACAATGTTCGGAATATTTACCTCGAATATCAAATTAGTTTCGTTAGCTAAAATTGTACACAGATTAGACCTATTCTTAAGAAATAAGTCTTAGAATCCAATTTGCACCATGTGTTATCTATAGAGTAACCAATTCTTCAATCTTCAAAATAATTTCAAAATTAATTTAATACGAAAACACCAGTCAAAAAAGTAAAAATGATAAAAATCATGAATATTTAATTTCGGAAAATAGCTCAATAAACTTTGAAAGCTTGCATGCAAAATTGTTAATATTAACTAGATTTAATAATAAGTAAGTAGAGATGGCTCAAATATGAACCATTTTTTCCAAGATGGCCGCCAAGATGGCCGCCATAACCCCCCCAAAACACCCCCAAAATATTTTCCAAAAAACAAAATGTTTGTCCTTGGAAAAATCGAAAAACATATTTTTGTTTTCAATCTCAAATTTCACCTTGAAGATGATCTTTGACCTCAACGCTCGAGCACTGTCTACCACCCCTAAGCCTCGGTCTATCACCCCAACAAGTTCGGACACGATCGGACAAGGTCGGCCCGAGATATCGGCGGTAATATGTAACCCCCCCGATTACGTCAACTTATTTACTTTTGGTGTCACTTTTTTCGTTTTTTCGTTTTTTCGCCGTTTAAAATGCTAATTAGTTATTTGCGAGATGGGGAAATCTTCGCTTTATAGCCTTGGCAACGTTTGGCCACACCCAATCACGTAATATCCAACTTACCCCTGTTGAAAATTAAACTTTATTTACTTTTTGGAAATAAATAAATAAACAATCAATACATAGTTTGCATCCCTACGTCATCAATGACGCAGTTCCAAGTATAGATATAAGAACCAAGAATAAATATTTAATTTGAGCTAGAATGAACGATTCTATGCCGCCATTTTGCCGGTGTAGATTTCTTAGTAAAACGGGAGGGTTAACAGTTTCAATCATCTGTTTGCGGATTTTAATTATTTTCAAATGATTAAGAAATTAGTTTCACGTTAAAAATGGTTATCTGCCTGGTTAAAAATTGTTCGAGTAGTTCAATTACCAAGGGAGAGCGAAAATTGTTTATTTTATTCGCAAGCGAAGGTAATTGTAAAAAGGATGACCTCAAAGGCCTAACTTTGATAAGCTTTGTCAACTTCTTTTCGTAGATATTTCTGTCGTAATTTGATATTTTATTTAAATAACCCGGCCTTAGAATCTTATCTGACTTTGTTTAGGGCCCATTTAAAATTTGAAAGCATAAATCTAATTTTCGTACGTTTTGTCGCTTTGACGAGATTACCAACAAAATGGCTACCTATTTAGTAGCTACGCGCGAAATGGTTTGAATTTTTGATCGCCCTCCCAGTTTCCTTGGAGCAAACTATGTATACACATTTTAAAACAAATTACAATGGGGCTGGTCAATATCCGCCCGAGATATAGCCCCTTATGTATAATCCCGGTCAAAATAAAATACAATTTAACTTACCCGGTCGAAATAAAATACAATTTAACTTACCCTGTCGAAATAAAATACATATTTTAAAACACAACAAATAGCAATAGGCCTGATTGGTCAATATCCGCCCAATAACTTATGTTTTACCCCTGTTGAAATGAAACTTTACTTTGGGAGATAAAAAAATAATACAATAACGACATAATAAACAATCAATACATATTTTAAAAACACAACAAATTACAATGGCGCTGATTGGTCAATATTCGCCCGAGATATAGCCAATTTTGTTTATAATAAATAAAATAAAATGTATTTACTTTTGGAGATACATTTTTTTACATTTGCAATACAAAGGTATAATTTTATAAGGGAAATTGGTTTTCAATAGTACTCCAATACATTCTAAAATAATATAATCAAATAAAAAATCCGAAAAACAATTATTTTAAAATAATAAATTAATTACATAAACAATCAACAAACATTTTCAAAACATTACAATTAACTTAATCGGGCGATATCCGCCAGAGATATAGTCGCTAATGTATTATGAAAAAATTCATTTTATTTAGCCATTCAAAAGTATAATGTTATCCACCTACAATAAAACGTATTACTTTACCAATATAAAAATAATTCTTACATTTTTGAAGATACAATGTTGTTTTTATTGATACTTTTTACTAGTGTTCGCAATTGTTTATTCATTATCCACAAATTTTCCGATTTATTTTAAAAAAAGATGGGAAAAAATTATCATTTTAACTTATTTATGTTTTTACGCAACAAAGCTTTTATTTGAATAAAAGTGGTATTTATTTAAATAATTGGCTTATTCATTTTCAATTATTTAAACATTTTGCAATTTTTATTAATCTATTGGTTATTTAAATAAATATTGAAATATAGCCGAGCTTATTTTATTCATGGATAAAAATTAATCGACTGCCGAGCACTAACTTTTGCAACTCAAAAGACTATAATTTTACCCAAATAGATGTCTGGTTAATTTTTGATAGTAAAATAATATATTCTAAAGTTGGAAAAACATTTTTAAGTTACGTAATCAATAAGAATTCCAAAACCCATTTATTTAAAATAAACAAAAAATAATTAACTTTTTTAAAATAAAAATAGCAACATTGTAAATAAAATTTTCTCTGACTATACACAGTAAACGAACGGGTGTTTAACGGTGGCTAAATTAAAACAAAATTAAGTTTAATAATTTTAATTATTTGCAAAATTAAACATTACTTACTTTGATTGATAATTTTAACTTTATGTTGAACAGCGTTACCAGAAGCACGCTCTATGAAATTCTGCCGCATTGTGAACTATAAAAAATATCTATATATCTTTAAATTCATAAATTAAAATTACCTCTGGGATAGAACAGGTTCAATTGCATTAGCCTTGTAGAAGTAATTTGATACCCACCCTTAATTATCGTCACGTGTAAACGTTATCAACTACAGTTACAGCCTTGTAAAACTAGTTTGGATTTTTCAACAATTGACTAATTATATCAATTAAACGCAAAAATTTTTATTAACATCTGGCATCATTGATCCTACTCTATTTTTTCCCAACTTTCGCATCTCCGCGCCAGATTGAATTAATCAATAAAATTATAAACGCAGATCACGTTTAGCCAGGAGACATTCAACAGAGCCAGTGAGAAGAAAAAACTGGTTGCTCTAACAAACGTTGTATATATTTAATGTGAATTAAAAAACGTTTTTTTCAAAAAATTCAATTTTATTTTGTATTGCTCTGTTGTTTATGTAACTTTTCTCTATATAATACAAGAAATATTTATAAAAAAAAAGATTTATTTCATTTTATACACAGTGTTTTTTAGATTGAGGATAAATACATACCGAACTATATTCGGATTCTATACAATCTGTATCTCTCGAACGTCTTCTATTTCCTCTTACACCACATATTAT
The DNA here is from genome assembly GCF_980474605.1 of Leiobunum rupestre. Classification (NCBI taxonomy): domain Eukaryota; kingdom Metazoa; phylum Arthropoda; class Arachnida; order Opiliones; family Sclerosomatidae; genus Leiobunum; species Leiobunum rupestre. The sequence continues at coordinate 311,418 of NC_143386.1, forward strand.
ACAAATTAATTGTTGAGGAAAGATTAATAATGCATCCGATGGAATTATCATTGATAAACAATTGCCTTGTCTAAACACAACAGGTTGGTAGTAAAATCGACATTGTTTATTCCAACAATAATATAGGAGTCCACCATAGGTTTCTAACGACTCAGTATATCCAAAACAATAAGGACAACAAATAAAACCATCTTTTTGTTCTTTAACAGAACCTCTTTCTAACAAATTTTTGCAAGAACTCTCGTCCACTTTATAAAATGAAGAAATAATTAAAAAATATAATTAAAGAATATTAAAATTACTAAATAACATACTTTTATCTCCAAAATTGAAGAAAAACTGTATTTCTTAATATTCAACTCTCTCTCGTTTACACGGCGAATATATTTCTAATGATTAAAGGTAAAATTCAAGTTTTTATACAAATGTTGTATGTGTAGATATTAGTATTATCATAAATTAAAAAACCCGAAGATTTTAAATTATATAAAAATAAGTCAAGGTAAAATCTTTTTTCATAATATAGTATATTTAAAATCACCTTTAGAAATAATTAATCAAATAATTATGTTTCAAAAATAATTTATATTTTGTAATTATTTTCAACCTTATTAAACGATAATTATAATACAAAATTATCGTAAATACATGTACTTTTTATATATTAAAAAGGGTGTTCGTATCGTTGGAATGTGCTTTCCCCCATCAATACACAAACCTGCTAACCTTGAGGAATTTAATATTTTTCAAAATATGAGTAATTTGTTGAGTTGTATAATATCACTGTAAAACCTAATTGCGTGTCAATTTTTTTATTATATCACAGTTGAAATGGGAAAACGCAAGATGTCTCAAAAATCGCCCTCTTTAAAAGTTAAAAAAATGAAGTTATTTATGGGGAAACCAGAATTTAAATGCGATTCACTCGTTGATAATTCGTGTTATTTTGACATGCCATGTCTAAAACCCGCGTTTAAAAGTATGGAGGGATTTACCTTTAAGGAAAAATGTTGGATTTGTCAAGATCTATTTCTAGACAGGAGAATTTTTAAGCAACATTTAATGAACCATTTAACATGTAGTTTTTCGAATAAAACACTCACTAATAAAAGAGTGTGTGATTGTTTAAATTCAAAACACCAGAAATACACACTCGAAGATGAACTATTAGACGATCAAATTATTGATTATTTGAACGAGTTTAACGTAAAAAATCAAGAACGGTACGATGATTTAGTAATCGACGGTAAGATTCAACCTTCGAACTCAGATGTTGAACAACTCGTAAAGAAGAAAGTATAGATTCGAATATTCTTAACATGGCTGAAGAAACGTTGAATTCTTTAATGGAGTCTAACCCTGTGCTTACAAACGATTTGAAAATGCCGAGCGATAATCAGCTGGAAGCACTTATTTATTTTGAAGAATATTGTAAAAATAATCAAATTTTAATCCCCAACAATGCGGAAACTTCTATTGAAGTATTGCAAAATCTTGAAAAAACTTGTCAAATGATTTAAAACATGTAAATAAATCTTTTTTCTATAAAATCCACTGTTATTATTTTCCTACAAAATTCAATAACAATTTACTTTTGAAGATACAATTTTTTATAATATTTAATAATATTTATTTTGCCAAAGACAAAATTTGTAGGCGACCACAGAAAGTCTATATGTAACGAATACCATCCTAGTACAAACCACTTAATACGATTAAAATAAATAAAATTTTACTCGAATAAAATCATTTTTTGCGAAGAATTACAAAATAAATTATACAATTCATAAAGATTTAAAAAAATAAGTCAATTCCAAAAATCTATACAAAATAAACCATCCAATAAAGATATTATTAGGAGTATGAAAAAAATAATGGTTGTAAAAAACTAGAAATATTATAACGATATAATTAAAAATAATTATAATTACATTCATCCGTAGAAGTTTTTCTTCTTTACTAAAACATGAGGTAATATATATATTTAATTATAACTGTTTTAACCAAAAATATCTTGCTATTAACTAATTGAAGATAAATTCTCAAGTTTTATTTATTTTGTGAGATAAATATAAATATATAAATTAGTAAAGAATTTAAATTAGAATGCTGAGAGTTAAAAATATTGATCAAATTTGTGTCAAGGTACAGTTTTTTAATACTGTCACATATTTAAAAAACATTTCTAGAAATGATTAATCAAATAACTATGTCTCAAAAATAATTAATTTCTTATAATTATAAATAATAGGTGTAACCTTCTAACTTAATATCAAACGTTAATTATAATACATCATTCTCGTAAATACATATCCTTTAAACATATTAAAAGGGTGATTTCAAATTTAAAACAAAAAAGAACTATACTTATTTTTTAAATTATAAACCTAACCTTGGATATATTATACATTAAGTATAGTTAAATGTTAATTATCTTTTTTAGATATGCGTATTCTTTTCTATAAAAATAGGGCGTTGTCAGATTAAAAAAATTACGGTTAATAGTATTACACATACAGTCACATTCTGTATAAAAAGGTGACATTTCCATGGTAGGAAAGCACACTGACTGACAAATTTGTTTCGTTCCGGGGGCGTAGTTCAAATAAGACAAGAGTTTGAACATTTTTCTTACATAAAAGTGAACTAGATTTAAATGGAAATAAAATTTGTAAAAATATCAAAGAATGCTTTCGATCCAGTTCGCGCAACCAGATTTTCAGCAGGCTTAGATTTAAAATCTGCATATGATTATATATTGGTTTCTGGAGCCAGATTGTTAATAGAAACGGATTTAAAAATTTTACTTCCCGAAAACACCTATGGTCGTATTGGTAAAATTTTTTCATAATGTTGTAAAAATTTAAGAAATCAGTTCTTAATTTACCATGTTTAAAAAGCTCCTCGCAGTGGTTTGGCCCTTCATTACGGAATTGATGTTTTAGCCGGAGTTATTGACATAGACTATACTGGACCAATTGGTATTGTTTTAATCAATCATGGGAAAGTTGATTATAAAATTTTAAGAGGTGATAAAATAGCGCAATTGATTTGTGAGAGAATATTTTATCCATCAGTAGTAGAGTGTGAAGTATGTTTAACCAAGACTTTACCTAAAGTTTTGACATAATATACTATTTCTTGTTATTAAACAGAAATTTAAAGAAACGGAAAGAGGATGTCATGGGTTCGGTTCAACCAACTAACACAACTTAATGTTTATAATTTAATTTATGTAAAATAATTAAATAAATATTTAACCAACAGTTAAAAAATGTTGGTATATATGATTATATATAGAATTTGTTAAAATAGAGTTAATATAATTTTATTACAAGAAAACAACAATGTATAAATACAATTCCGATTAAAAAATTAACTGGGTATATATGACCAATTCTTTCTAAATCAGATCATCCCTTCTATGATTGTTTGATGAATATAATTATTGATAAAATAAGTATCTCCAAGTTTAGTAATAAAACTCAATAACGCATAATTTTTATTAACAATTGATAGCATCGACCTCAAACTAAATTTATATTGCCACACAAAATTATTTAAAAGCTTTAAAAATTATAAATATGAAGCATGAAATATTTCACTGAGTTTGTAAAAAACTGGGATCAGTTTGAATTTTCTGAAATAAGTGGACAACAAAGATAAATCTAAGCGTAAATTAAACTTAAAATTAGGTAAATGAATATTGTAGGGTACCAGAATTTACGTACGTCTTATTATCTGGAATTTTTAGGCATCTTAACTACTATAAGCGTATTAAAACTTAATTTCATGTATTTGTCCACGTGAAAAAATTTGCATTCGTGAACGTTTCTCTTCGTGTATTGAATAAACGTAACAAATTAAGAATAAATCGTTCTTATCGTATCTTAGTCTGTTTATTGTATTTGTACGTTTTCTGGTTCAATAGGCCACAAAAAGTTTTGAAGATGACATATGTAGTTATTTATCTCCCGTCTTTTAATGTAAACAACCTATATTATGTGTAAACTATGAAATACATTTATAATTACATTTATTATTACCACTATTATAATTTCTAGAGTGCTGTATTTTTAATTTGAATGGTTTCTTTATTAAGCGTACAGTCAATGGTTTTTATTGTCGCTTGCTTATGCTTCATTTTAATTATATTTATAATTAATTTAATTGGGTACAAATATTAAATAATGGAAAATTTCGTTACAAAAATGTATGTATGTATGTATATTGCATTTTTAATACATACAGCCATCAATTATTATTTTACATTTTAGCGTATACGTCACAAGATTGATTTAAAGACTTAGTTATTGGCAACAGCAAATATAATATATATAACTTAGATTAGTCAAATTATCATTTTCACAAGCTAGTTGGTATTTTATAACGACAAAACGATCGTTAGGTTTCATGGAAAACGAAATAATGGGCGGGAATAATAGAACTGGCACGTGCTTTCGATAGTGATGTTAGTGTGATGATTAAAAAAAGAATTTTATTTAAAACCGGCACTCTATGAACAAATACCAAAAATTTTGATTTTTATGGATTTTTGCCTATTTCATTACTTTTGACACATAACAGAATAAAATCTGTTGACGACAGTCGAAAAAATGAGTGCTGAACAAAATAAAGAATTGTGTAAGGAGAATGAATTGTTGTCACTACAGCATACAATTATAGAATTGAAAAAACAGAAACGAAAACTTCAAGCGGAATATATAGCAGAGAGAATACTCCTTGAAAGTTTGTTACCTTTCATACGAAAGGAACCTATCTAACGAATATTTGCAAAGGATTTCGGAAGAAAAAAGATTATTGAGTTAAGATGAATTATCCACCTGGGGCTATTTTCGCCCTTTCTACGGTTTAATTGTTGAAAGACGGAAAGATTGTGATGTACCATTAATAGTTCGCGGTAATCAGATTCATTTGTGTCCATTTATTCTTACCAAATTGGAAATGTAAAATAATATCACAAAAAAAGTTTAAAAATTTTTTTATTTATAATTTTTATTTCAAGGTGTAACGATAAAATATTTTTGTGTAACCTGTTTAAAATCGGGTTGTTAATGTAGTTTATATTACGTGGTCTGTTAGAAAAAAACAAACCACATCGCTTTCTATACAAACTAGTTTCGCTTTGATTTTTGTTGGCGAATAATGACTTATAAAGAAAATAAGGAACCGTTTAAGGACTATGAACTGATTAAACATTTAAATAAAGAATTGAAAAAACTGAATCAAAAATCTTGTAATGGATTTAATTGCACAAAGAATGATATATTTTCAAAAAGAGCATAATTCTCACGAAATGCTTTTGGAAGGAGCCCCAAAAACTGGGTTCTTAAAGGCGATAGACGATTTAGTGGTTTTTATAGATAGCGTGTTAAATGTTATTAACGATAGTTCCTTTGTGTCAACAAAAAATGTTGTAAAATATTAATAAAAGTTTTAAATTTTAAATCAGAGTTTTTATTTTAGAGTGTGATAGCTAGAAGGATGTAAGATAATTTAAAAACAAATTATAACAATTTTTTACAAACATATTTATATTCAGGTTCAGAGTTGAAAATTATTTTATAACATTGTATTATTAATTTTTGAGTTTTATGTTAAAAATAAAGTTTTGCAAAAAAAGTTCTATTATGAATTTAATTCAAATAAGCAAGACATTGGCGGTATAAGTTAGTCTTTTTAGATGTAAACTAGATTAATTGTTAAAGAACTAAAACCCAAAAATTAATATATCAACCTCACAGACTGTAAAACGTAGCAGACCGTAAAAGCGAGTCTTAAAATGTATTATAAATCAAACAAATTAACGATGTTTCGTGTAATTGATTTCTTACTATTTTGTACGATCGCTTAAATGTATCGGCTGCATTTTTTAAATTTTAATTAATTTACTTTTGTATTGTCTTTAAAAATGTTAAGTTATATTTTAATACTTATATTTATAATATGTTGTATGGATGAATACAGGAGTATTTTAAATCGCTATTTGACTTGGCCATCTACCGCATATTTAAAACCGTTTTTACTTGGTAGCGTTATAAATTTACATAATACTATTACATACTAAACTATCAGATAACACAACCCTCATCAAGGCGGAGTTTCCCCAACTGTCTTAGCCGGCGGGCTATCTTAGCGTGAGGGAAAACGTTACGCGCACCAACTCCAGGGTATACCGGGAGAAAAAGCCTTACGATAAGGAAGAACGGTGAGAAACGCGCCGCGCTTTATTAAAACATTCCTGCACGTTTTATTCGATCTAGCTAGAACTAAATTTACTGTGTTTTATAGCCGTTACGTTGAATTTCTAATTAACTCGGCAAAAATTGTGTATTTTGATCACAAAAAAGTGGATTTTTGGTACTATTTCTCTTGAAGAATTCATTAAATACACAATGGTTTTTAAAAAGGGTACGTTAAAACTTGTATTTTTAAAATAACTTATATTGTTTTAAAATTGTTTTTTGTTGTTGTAGTATCTTTAAAATTTAGGTCGGACAGTCGACTAGTTGTAACAGTATCAATTTTTCGGAAAGAGCCGATACATTTAGGCGATCATACAAAATAGTAAGAAATCAATTTCATTACACGAAACATCGTTAATTTGTTTAATTTATAATAGCGAGAAGCACTCTGTGATTTCGTAGAAATCTACGCGGCCTTTCGTATTTCACAGGATTATCAAGTGGAAGAAGATTTTTTGGATCAATTTATAGGTTATTGCCCATTTGACGTAAGGGAATTAATGGATCATTGTTTAAATGACGTACAATATTTAAAAAGTGTTTTCAGTTTGTAAATAAATAATGTGTTCTCTGTCATCACATTTAAATAAATATTTATTAAAAGAAAATTTCATAAATTTACTACTTTTATAAAACAGTCTTACACGAATTGAGCACACTGTCACGAAAAACATTTCAAACTACCAATTTTGCATAGTTTTTAGTCATTTACACCGTTCTCGAGGAAAACAAGTTAGACGAATGATAATGTCGCACAAACTTAACAATCTCAATTTTTTAAATGTATTTTTGTCTGTAAAAAAGTACAAACCTCCTTGCCTCAGCCAAAATGTTTAGTAAATATGAAATAAGCCAACTTGATAAGGTTTAAAAAAATTTATTCAAAGTAATTTCAAAAGTTTACAAACTTCTAAATAATTTTTCATTATGTTGATAGCGTTGTGTAAAAAATTCGTTCAATTTTTCCTTGAATGTAAACCCTGTACAAATTGGATTAGGGTGCTTTCAGTAATATCATCCGATGGAGTAACTTTTCAATAAATCTTTGCACATAAGGATTGAAATTATTTGTATAATTCTATATTTGATTGTTAGTTTTGCCGTTTATATAATTTACCAATTTCTTTGATGTTTGACGTTTTGTGACCTATCAAAACACTTGCTTGTAACTTGTATGGTTGTTCGTAAGGTTTATATATTCCACACACATTTTTTTAAAGTTTGAAACATTGGTTTTTTAACTTTGAAACATTTTTACTGTTTTAATTTTAGGAGTTTTTCGGTAGTTAACTTTTCTTTTAGACACAATTATAAGTATTGAAAACATGTTCAAAAATAAAAGTCTTTCAAACTCATACTACCTTTTTTTATTATTCAACGTAATAGTTTTAGTCTAAATTACAAACAATTTAATATTTATTTTATCTTTTGTTTTAATTTAAATGTCTTTTTCCAGCATAGCAGCTTTCCATTGCAGGAGAAACATTTCACACAATCTTTGAAATCTGTGTAGTAAAAACCGGCTTGTGCCAAATCTCTTACGTCTATGTGATCGATCGGGAAATTTTTAAACGATTGTATTCGTACCAATTCAGATCGCATTGGGCTTCAATTCCAAGGATTGTTCGTTATGCGTAGCACGGGAACATTTTCTGTAGATTCATCCTGAACAAATTGGCAATTCGGATACCGCTGTATATGAATTAGTAAAGGATGATCACCCTTTCTACAACTGCCAACTCGTTTACATATAAAAAGGGTTGCCTTAAAATTTGAGTTGAAACTCTTTATCCCTTTACTTTCAAAATGCATTTCTTACGTATTTTACTGACTGTCAGTCATGGGAAAAGATTCGTTGATAAATGCTGGATGATTATAAAAATCAAGAAAAAGTTGCTGTAGTCACATGATGGTTAAATGTGACTGGCGTCTTTTAGCGGTATTTCCCAAAACTAAAGTTTTACAAAGATTTGTAATATTATAGGGCTGTTTAAATCAGCTACTGGTTTTTGAGCTAGTTCTTAATTACCAAATACCTCATGTTCCGATAAAATCCGTAGTTATTCTTCAATAATTCGGTCTATTTGTTCGTTGCAAGCACTCATCTATTTACAAAAACATTACATAAATTTACCCAATATTTATTTTAATTAGATAATAAATGTATCGATATTATTCCCATTAATAATAATAATCACCTAAGTTAATACCTAATTCAAGCATTCAAAGTTTTAAATAACACTAAACATCGCGATAACGACATTAATTCTTATAAGATTTAACAATACGGTTATTGCCTTATACATCCAAACATGCTTTTGTAGAAAATATACTAAACATTTCGTATAAGTGTAAATTTATCTGCAAAGTTCGTTTTGGTTAATATAAATTATAATTATTATTGAATATCTTCAATGAAAGTAAATGGTTGTTTTGAATTTTTTTAACAAATATTAAAAATAAAATTTAAATTAATTTTTAAAATATTTTTATAAATAGAATTCCTAACATATTTAACATTAGTTGAAAATGTAAAATTCGCTCTGCAAACATAAAAACCGAATATTTAAATTTTAATAACAGACAGGTGAAATCAGAAGCGCATTGTGAATGTAACAGAATTAATAATGACACGGTAATTAAGGTTTAAAATAAAAAAAAATAATCGATTTAAATATCCTCTTTTTTAAGGAACATGTTTCTGCAATTAATATTTCTATTTTGAATTCCACAGTTAATGTAAAATTAAAAAACGTGTACTTAACAGTTGAATTGTCTTTGTGATTGTGAATACGATAACTGGTCTGCTGTTTAAACTGAAATCCATAAATCAAACGGTTATATGATACAGTTTGTAGAACATGTCGTATAATTAGTAAATAATAATTTATGCTATATTGTTCGAAATCTGATACCTTGGATTGAAAACAGAATACAATTAGTGTTAATTAATGTTTAGTTTTATCTTTTTATTAGAATAACAAAATCTAAGACCTTTGCGACCGTACGTTCGAAAAAGCACACAAGTTCAACAAATTACGTTGCCTGTTTAAACACGTAAGTAATTCCCTCTATATAAAAACATACACGATAAAATTAAATTGTTTTATAATTAACATTCGATAGTGTACCAGGTTACACTTATTATTTATTAATATAAGATAAAAGTATTTTTGAGAAAATTCACTTAATTCTAGTGAGACATTAAAAATCTTGCTATTTTTTCATAATTATTCTTATATTTTTTATCTTAATTTATAATAAAAGCTCTTACAGATAATTGAAATATCCTGGTAGCCAATATATTTAGTCTTTTGCGAAAAAAGTATTATTATTATTATTATTATTAATAGTTGTTAAGTATTATAAACGATTGTATCTTCAAAAAGTAAAATGTTAATCAGCCTTGTTTTTAAAACAATTCATTTTTATTTACAATTTTTTTAAAATTAGAGGATTTATAAATTGATATTTTATTAATATCTAGCATTCGTTTGTAAAAACCAGTTTTTTCTTCTCACGGGCTCTGTTGAATGTTTCCTTGTGAAACGTGATCTGCGTTTATAATTTTATCGTTTGTTAAAAAATTGTTGAAAAATCCAAACTAGTTTTACAAGGCTGTAATTGTAGTTGATAACGTTTACACGTGACGATAATTAAGGGGTCGGTATCAAAGTACTTCTACAAGGCTGATGCAATAGAATGTTGAACCAGTTATATCCTAGAGGTAGTTTTTATTTATGAATTTAAAGATATCGCTCGCAATCCGGCAGAATTTCATAGAGCGTGCTTCTGGTAACGCTGTTCAACATAAAGTTAAAATTATCAATCAATGTAAGTAATGTTTAATTTTGAAAATAATTAAAATTATTAAACTTAATTTTGTTTTAATTAAGCCACCAATAAATACCCGTTCGTTTACTGTGTATAGTCAGAGAAAATTCTATTTACAATGTTGCTATTTTTAATTTAAAAAAGTTAATTATTTTTTATTTATTTTAAATAAATGGGTTTTGGAATTCTTATTGATTACGTAACTTAAAAATGTTTTTCCAACTTTAGAATATATTATTTTACTATTAAAAATTAACCAGACATCCATTTGTGTAAAATTATAGTCTTTTGAGTTGCAAAAGTTAGTGCTCGGCAGTCGATTAATTTTTATCCATGAATAAAATAAGCTCGGCTATATTTCAATATTTATTTAAATAACCAATAGTTTAATAAAAATTGCAAAATGTTTAAATAATTGAAAATGAATAAGCCAATTATTTAAATAAATACCACTTTTATTCAAATAAAAGCTTTGTTGCGTAAAAACATAAATAAGTTAAAATGATAATTTTTCCCATCTTTTTTTTAAATAAATCGGAAAATTTGTGGATAATGAATAAACAATTGCGAACACTAGTAAAAAGTATCAATAAAAACAACATTGTATCTTCAAAAATGTAAGAATTATTTTTATATTGGTAAAGTAATACGTTTTATTGTAGGTGGATAACATTATACTTTTGAATGGCTAAATAAAATGAATTTTTTCATAATACATTAGCGACTATATCTCTGGCGGATATCGCCCGATTAAGTTCATTGTAATGTTTTGAAAATGTTTGTTGATTGTTTATGTAATTAATTTATTATTTTAAAATAATTGTTTTTCGGATTTTTTATTTGATTATATTATTTTAGAATGTATTGGAGTACTATTGAAAACCAATTTCCCTGATAAAATTATACTTTTGTATTGCAAATGTAAAAAAATGTATCTCCAAAAGTAAATACATTTTATTTTATTTATTATAAACAAAATTGGCTATATCTCGGGCGAATATTGACCAATCAGCGCCATTGTAATTTGTTGTGTTTTTAAAATATGTATTGATTGTTTATTATGTCGTTATTGTATTATTTATTTATCTCCAAAAGTAAATAAAGTTTCATTTCAACAGGGGTAAAACTTAAGTTATTGGTCGGATATTGACCAATCAGGCCTATTGCAATTTGTTGTGTTTTAAAATATGTATTTTATTTCGACAGGGGTAAGTTAAATTGTATTTTATTTCGACCGGGGTTATACATAAGGGGCTATATCTCGGGCGGATATTGACCAGCCCCATTGTAATTTGTTTTAAAATGTGTATACATAGTTTGCACCGAAGGGAGGGGCCTATGGTCTCCAAGGAAACTGGGAGGGCGATCAAAAATTCAAACCATTTCGCGCGTAGCTACTAAATAGGTAGCCATTTTGTTGGTAATCTCGTCAAAGCGACAAAACTAATTAGATTTATGCTTTCAAATTTTAAATGGGCCCTAAACAAAGTCAGATAAGATTCTAAGGCCGGGTTATTTAAATAAAATATCAAATTACGACAGAAATATCTACGAAAAGAAATTGACAACGCTTATCAAAGTTAGGCCTTTGCGGTCATCCTTTTTACAATTACCTTCGCTATCGAATAAAATAAACAATTTTCGCTCTCCCATGGTAATTGAACTACTCGAACAATTTTTAACCAGGCAGATAACCATTTTTAACGTGAAACTAATTTCTTAATCATTTGAAAATAATTAAAATCCGCAAACAGACTATTGAAACTGTTAACCCTCCCGTTTTACTAAGAAATCTACACCGGCAAAATGGCGGCATAGAATCGTTCATTCTAGCTCAAATTAAATATTTATTCTTGGTTCTTATATCTATACTTGGAACTGCGTCATTGATGACGTAGGGATGCAAACTATGTATTGATTGTTTATTTATTTATTTCCAAAAAGTAAATAAAGTTTAATTTTCAACAGGGGTAAGTTGGATATTACGTGATTGGGTGTGGCCAAACGTTGCCAAGGCTATAAAGCGAAGATTTCCCCATCTCGCAAATAACTAATTAGCATTTTAAATGGCGAAAAAACGAAAAAAGTGACATCAAAAGTAAATAAGTTGCCGTAATCGGGGGGTTACATATTACCGCCGATATCTCGGGCCGACCTTGTCCGATCGTGACCAAACTTGTTGGGGTGATAGACCGAGGCTTAGGGGTGGTAGACAGTGCTCGAGCGTCGAGGTCAAAGATCATCTTCAAAGTGAAATTTGAGATTGAAAACAAAAATATGTTTTTCGATTTTTCCAAGGACAAAAATTGGTTTTTGGAAAAAAAATGGGGGTGTTTTGGGGGGGTGTAATGGCGGCCATCTTGGCGGCCATCTTGGATTTACATGTTCATATTTAGTTATTCTGTCGAGGTCAAAGATCATCTTCAAGGTGAAATTTGAGATTGAAAACAAAAATATGTTTTTCGATTTTTCCAAGAACAAAAATTTTGTTTTTGGAAAATATTTTGGGGGCGTTTTAGGGGGGTTATGGCGGCCATCTTGGCGGCCATCTTGGAAAAAATGGTTCATATTTGAGCCATCTCTACTTTAGTAATATCATGTTTAATATTTGGGGCAAATTAAGAAACAAAAAACGTAAGGTTACATTCGTCGAATGTTCAACAACAACTTTTTTTTGATTTTTCAAGCACTTACCATAACTGGTCTTCAGACAAGCCATTAACGGATTTCCGTCAGCATTTCGCTTTTGAGAAGTAAAAAAAGTCAAGTAGGGAAACTTTCCGTTCGAACAAAGAGAGATGTAATAACATATGGTTGCTCGTCAGACATATTCTCAAAGATTTTTTTCAGAAGACAATCGCTTACGAAGCACTCTTCAGTGTCTGCAATGGTACGAGGTCAAAATATTAAAGGAAGTAGTAACTAAATCGAAATTCGTCTGCTACTACGCCCGAGGACGTTTTTAACGTAACATTCGCCATCAATATAGAAGTTCCTACTCCCATTTATGAGTTCACTTATTTTAAGCTGCAATACAATAACAGGTAGCACCAATAGCAGAAAGATGTGAAACATAAATATAAATCATTAAATGAATTTTAAAATCTGTCTATAATTAACTTAATTAAGTTGGCACCCGTTTGCTCCGAACGTACATTCAAAGAGTGTATAGTATAGAGAGGCGCCTCTTCCTATTCCCGCAATATTATAATTTTGTCATACATTGATGAAGCGCGAGCGTCTAAGAAAAAGCAGACGTCCTATTATGTTAGTCTTAGACCTTCGATGGCGCCACAGGAGAAATAAATTATAAAAAATCAAAACTGCTGCAATAAATTTTTCTTCAATTGTTATTTTGAATTATCTAAAAAATGGTGGATATCATTAGAAATGTAAGTACAAAAAATACTAATTACAATTTTGCTATAAGTTAAACTCCAATATTTTTAATAATTAAGAAAAATCATGAGAAATAGATACGGAGGCCAAGTCTTAGATGAACAGCAACAGAAAAAATATAACAAGTAAGTTTATAAAATAGGGGGGAGTGGAATAAATTATAATATTATAATTTAAAATAATTAATTTTTATAAGTAATGTAAATATGAACTAATTAGTACTTAAATAAGAAATATCTTTGGATGAACAAATAACGTTCAATGTTGTATTTTTAATAATTTTATGTTTAATCTTTTCTGTGTTTTTGTATATTGGTGATCAAGATCTTATGTTTACTGTTTATGCAGAACTCCACAAAAAAGATATGTTTTGAAACATAGTTGCACATATTGAATCTTTATTAGCAAGGAACCATTTCTTGTCAATTCTCCATGATATGAATCTTTGTAAGCGTCCTTTCACATGTGTCATGTGTGATAATAGTTTGAAACTGGTGTCAAATATCTCATTTACCTATATTACAAATTCCAAGAAATTGGAAGTTGGTACAATGATGCTACATTATGAAGAGTTTTGGTGGATTTGAATGCCTTTAAATAAGCAAGCACATTAGTTGGATCAAGAATTGGATTGTCCTGCCTTAGTTGACTGATGCAAAAAAACATTGGTGTTTTGTAAAGTAGCGATGCATTAGGTATCTTCTTCTATACTATATTCCTAAGTGTCTTCTGTCTGGCTTGCGTCTGTTTCTCTATAGGCGTCCGAGTCATTCAACCTAGGACCTCCAAATTTCTCACAGCTATTCTTATGGTGCAAAGGCAGCGAGTCGCGCTATTTTCATCGATTTCTTAAAAAGCGAGTCGAAATCTATGTTTTTTGCCCCGGGAAAGGTGCCGCGAATCCTGCAACCTACATAAACCTATAAACCCTTTTTCGCGGTCTTTTCGACCCCTCTTTTTGGCCGCCCGCTAGTCGGCCACTACCTGGAACCACCGGTGGGGGGTATAGGCTCGAGTCTTTGGTCCCAGAATATGGAGAATGGGGATTAAGGGGGGTAAACTCAACATGAACGCGCCCCGCAAAATTCCCAAAAAAAGAGTGTATACAATCAATTTCGCGGCTGCGTCATCGTCACTTGGAGTATGGAGAATGAGGGGGGATATAACTAAGGAGTGGACATTTTCTTTAAGCAGGTTGGGGCTTTCAATAAACTTGTAAGACTCCATAATTATCAAAATCAGATGAATCCTCTTCTGGTCCTGGAGCTGATTTCTTAAAGGAATCTATGTTTAAAATCAAGTTATCCAAATCCTCGATGCAATTTGAATAGGCAAGTTTTAGGAGATTAATGACTGTATGCTGGCCGAAATTGTTGAGAATTCGGATGATCTCTATTGCCTCCTTTTTGACGAATAGAACCAAAGTAATTTTCTAGGAAGTCTAGACAAGCCCTTCCCGTTAAGAAGAACTCAAAACCGAAATTCTCCTTTAGATCTTTCCAAAGGATTAGCAATGACTGAATTGAGATTTTCTACCCTTCAAGACCAGGAAGGGTTTTATACCTGCAGTTTTGAGGCTTCCATGTGCTAAACCATTCCAATTTATCATTCAAAACTTGAATATGGATTGACTTATCACTCATTCCTCTCTTGCAGATGGTTTCATTGTTCAAAGTACTGCTATTGAACAAATCAAAAAGGTGAAAGTGCTGTTTAATGTTAAGTCTCCTAATCCCTAAGAGCATGCTGTTTGAATGCAATTGGCGACACTCCGGCTGAAAACTTGGGCCGCTAAACTCACTTTTATATTGGAAAATGCAGGTAAATTAATGTGCTTATGTGTATGCTTATGAGCGCTTCGAAACTTTGCATTTTTAATTATATAATTCAAAACATTTTTTAAGATCTATCCAAGAAACTACTTGACCTTCCACCGTAATTGGATATCGTTTGAAATTGTTCCTCACGCTTTTCAAGAAATGGGGAGGATCTAAGAAGAAACGAATTTTCTCTTAATCAATTTCTATACATGGCTTTTCAACTGATATCCCCATACTTCTAAACAAAGTTTGGTTTCCCGTCTCTTGGTCACAAATCACAGCTTTGGAAATGTGTTCAATTTAACGTTATCATTATTTGAAAAGAAGCTTTCGTTTGCATAGTTATAATTGTGTTCTATTGGAATGCATGTAGTTGATAATATCAATTCTGGGTTTAAGTCCAAAATTATTTCCCATTAAAATTAAGTTTATCTACTGAAATGTTTTATAAATTTAAATCAATTGTTTATCTGCCTTAAAACGTCAATGTTTTTTACCATTTTTACAATTTGATTCATTGGGAAAAGAGTAATTGTGCATTTGGAGAATTTGTTTTGTCCCGTTTATCTCTGGCCCCTTGTGTAGCCAACGAGTTTTCTTTTGAGATATCTTCTAATCCATGTTCATTTGCCCTGTTTCCATTTACTACTTATTGGAATAATTAATTATGAATAAATATTAAGAAGCAAGTTCTCCTGATAGATGTTTTTCTACCTTTAATAGGGGTAGGGGAAACTGAAATTTGAAATTCATTATTGCAAAAATAGTTGTTAGTCTATTTCTGGTTTTAACATTCATGAAACAATCGTCAGTAAAATAGAGGTAACAGTGTATGGTTTGTGTAGAAATACTCATTTATGTAATAGTTTGTCATAGTTGACAATATTGAGCTTATCTTATTAGAACGCGTATTCACCGTTCTTTATCCCTTGGAAACTTAAAAAGATAAACGATACTTCATTTTCTTAATTGACGGTCAATTTCTCGCCGATAAATACATATTAATGGATTTATTGGTGTTAAATTATGCAACAAATATAAAACTTTTTGAGTCCTTCTACGCCTAATATTAAATCGCGCACCGCTCGAGCTGAATGGTGATAGTAGCGCCCTCAAACGTCCATGAGTTGTCGACATTTGAGCGAAAAAAACCATACGACGGATTTTTGAAAGAGGTGCCTCTATACTATACACTCTCTGGTACATAACAAGTCCTTGAAAACCTAAACCTATTTTAAGCCTATAGAAATTTTAAAAGGGTGATATGGAGAAATATCCTTCTAACATTAAAGCTTCGTGAGTCCAATAAGGTTCGAATGAGCTAATTTATAGCGAGGCATTGTGGCATATGAGCTCCTTGCAAATTCAGGTAACTCTAAAAACTAAGAAAGAGTTTGCAGCTTAGGTTGGTATAGCTTATCTTATACCGTACAGGCCTAAGTTTTTCGATATTGGAAATGGGTACTTTAACAAACTGAACGATTTAAAATTAGAATACTGCCGTTCACTTTTTCTTCACACTTTTCTTCAGTCAGTGCGTCGACGCTAGAAATCTTTGTATTAGGGTATACTAGAGCGAACAAAGTTTCCGCGTCGACTTTCGCCATCGTAATGTTTTTGTAGTGAAAACCCGCGTCAATCAAACATTCAAAACATTTAAGCTGGTGTAAAATTTTGTTAAGGCGCCTTTTTCAAAGGTATTGGAGAACGAGTTAAGGTGTTTGCGTCTTAATTAGTAATTTAAATCGACCTTAAATAGTGCTGTTGACGCTATTGAAATAGCATAAACTTAAGTTCTAACGCAAGGGCAAAAAAGTATAATATTGTGGAATATTTCTCGCAAATATAAGGTTGTTTATATATAAGGTCGCGTGATATGTACCTGCATCAGAACTAGCATTAGATAAAGTCAATAGGTTGGGGACTAGAGCCATCGTAGCCCGTAGAATTTTCGGATAATATTCAACGACGATGAGGAATTTGTTTATTTCCTAAGCTATCAAAGAAAGTTTTTAGAACGAAAATATTGGCGCTTAAAAAGTGTTCGTAGTTACACCAGGAAGCGTAAATTTTCAAAGCTCACTTTGGAATGTCTCATCTTGTTCCTGGCGCTCCTTGTGTTTTCGACCACAATGCCTTTTCACGTCGGAATTCCATTTGCTGCGATAACTGCAATATTTGCATTTGTAAGGCTTTCATTCATCCATAACGTCACACCACTCTAAACGTAGTTTAATTTTAATTAATTAAGTTTCCGTCGTCGACATCAAATTATTCTTAGTGGAACCTCAATTGCAAATTATTTGGAATTTAGTACTTAAACTAGGAAAAACCTAAACTAAAGGATATAAAATTATAATTTAAAACTCGAAACAACTCCTTCTGCGTTGAGTTTGCATGTTCTTTCCCCACTAGTTAAAGGGGTTTTCCCCCGACATCTTCGGTTTCCCCTTCCATAAAAACTGTTTGAGGTTAACGGTAATAGTTAGTGTGGGGAGCTGTTGGCACGCGTGGCATGAAGGGCTTGCCACCACCCCCCTACACATTGTAACCCGGCCACCTGAATTAATGACTTTAAAAGTCGCTTGAGGACTTAGGCCTATGGTGGTTCCTAGCTGATTTCCAAAAGTCAAATAATAAATGTATTTATTTAGTTATCACGTAAGTGTGACAGTGAAATTTTTAATGAGAGTCATTAACAGTTTTGTTGGAACTTAGACTATGTCAGTTGCTCCGCTTCGCTTCGTGGCCGGCGTAGTGAGGGCAGGGAACACTTAACAGAGGGAAAGGCAGCACAACGTTAAAAACCCGGCTGAATTTTCCCTCTCCCGCTTCGCCAAATATCAGGCTCTATACCGTTAAGCGCAGGCGTGAGTGACGTACTGCACCACGTGTTAAGTGTTCCCTGCTCACCCGACCTCTCCATGTGGAAGGATTGAGTCGGGCATTGTTAGCACTGTCAAAATTGTCAGTAATTACAATGCCTTTGAGAACCGCGAAGTCCAAATTACGCTATCAATATAAGTACGCAACGTATTCAAAGCGCATACATGCGCAAAGGTAAAATAAGCCTGCGCGTTTAGAAATGAGCGAGAAGGTATTTTCGGATGCTCTTCGCCGGGTCATTGCCTTTCCTTCTGATAAGTGTTCCCTGGTGAGGGCGGGCAGAGGGTCATACCAAGGCGTATTACTGGCGTTAATAATAAATTGCGAAATTTTATTATTAATGTTTTTTTTTGTATAATGCTTCTTCTTGCGTAGTTATAAATATTTATTTCGATAAACTGACCATTTGGTCGGTGTTAATTAAAGTATTTTAGCCGTACACTATTCACTTTTTCTCAAATGATTGCGCGAGATCTCTCATTCCAAGTATTGCGGAAAGGTTCAGGCAGCGGCGTAGCTAGGTGAAAGCACCCAAACCGCTGCATTGGGGCCCGCGTTATTTATAGGGTCCTCAAGCTCAGACGTCCGCCATGACGGGCATAAGAGTAGAGGGTTTCTCGTTTCTACAATAAGCATTGTGGCTCAATTTTAGAAAGGTCACTTAACGTAGGGAAAGTGCTTCAGAAGCATGAGCTAACCAGTTTAGATTCATTCTATTTGCGATCAGATATATCTGATGCTTCCATACCAACGAGCAACGCATTCGTTATAAGGAAACTAAAAAGGGTCTGCCATCAGGGTAAAATTTCTAATATCACTGCCTTTATTTAGTCTTTTACACAAGTTATTTTGATATTGAAGATGAAATAAGCATAAGATATATATCAATAGCTTCGTCCAAACAGAAGATAGCAACGTCCTTTACCCTGTTTTACCCAGTTATCCTAAAATACAAGAGCCGATAATTCTTCGACGACTCCGGACCAGGGTTGGACATAAGGCACTAGTCACGGCATTTGACTACTCAAATAAATGCTCTGACTACCAAAGTAAATCGAAATCTGAGGGCTCACTGGTCAATAGCTCTTTACTTAAAATACGATCGGTCACGTGATTACGTTCGATTCATCGTGCAGTTAAAGTTAGTGAGCGCGTGCATATTTTTGTTTTTGTTGACCTCGCGCGAAAAGGCTCGAGATCCTCTACACGGAAATATTAGGAAACGCGCTCCAAAAATACCACTTTTTATACATGTATGCATATATATTATTTGATGTACCTAAATAATGGCGAATATGGCGTATCATAAATTCATCATTCATTAATCCAATAGTTGATTTTATAAAATGTCTTTACGCTTGCCCAGTTTGTTGAAATGTTGCCCTGGAATAGTTCAGTCAATGTCTAAGAATGAGTTCATAAACTCTTTAGTGGGAGAGAAAACGGGGAGGCAACATTTCAACAAGATGGCCAAGGTTATTTTATAAAAAGAACTATTTTGTTTTAAATCACATCACGTGTGCCGGTAGTAGTGGCGTACTCCTGTAATCCGTAGCATCTGGGAGGCAGAGTTTGTGGATGGCCGTTTGAGGAAGACCACCAATCCCCCAACGGGTGGTCAGAATACTACCGCCACGGGTGTTCCCACCCCTGTCCCCATGTATCTGGTCGTAGAATAGTTATTGGCGGTGATTTCAATTATCACCATACTCTCTGGGGCTCAGGGGACAATTGTCCTAGAGGTGTTACCTGTGTGACTTTGTTGAGTCCCTGAATCTGGTCGTCTTGAATGATCCTGATTCAGATCCCACCTTTTCTAGCACCAATGGCAATACCCAGCAAACACAAAAACGTCGTTTGGACATCCGATAGACGTCACACTCGGATCTTGCCTTCGTCTGTAGGACATCCCAAAATACGGGGTTGACGTCGGTTGGACGTTAAAGGATGACCAAATGTCCGGTTTAAATATAGCCGTAGTACGTCCCGGGGACGAGTTTTCGGACCTCCAACGGCGATTACAGCGGTCGTCCCCTGGATGTCTTTCTATAAAACCTAGAGATGTCTTTAGGCCTTTAATTTGGTTCAATAATGGCTCCATAGGGATGAAACTAGGACGTTCATTGGATATCGTATTCTGAACAAATAATTTAAAAAGCCAAACTTGATAATAAAATGTTATTCAAAACATTAAAATACAAGATAATGGAAAAAATCCAGCAACAAGTGTACAATTTGATTGTAATAACACGAACTCTGCATAAAATTTTTGGAAACTCAAGTATTAGCAGATAACATATAAATTACAAAACTTATATAGTTATTTAATTTTTATGTAACAAAAAAATTTCAAACTAAACTATTAAAAAATTAAATAACCTTCCTTATACAAATGTAAAAAACAATAAAATTAATTTTAAATCAGAAGCAAAATAAAATTAAGCCATTTAATACTATTCCTTAAAAAAAATTAAGACTATCGGATGAAAAATGTACTCTAGAAATTGCTGTTTCTCGAAGCTTAATTTTAATATCTATCCAAATCTTACTTTTGGAATTACAATTTAACTATATAAAATATCACAGTATAAAATAAAGCTTTAGGCGAACCGTCCAGTGAGAGTAATGAATAATACACTTAAAAAGTTAAATTGAAACATGTACAGGTCCAAAATGAACTTTAAAAACAGCGAACCTTCCGTAACTTTCGGAGAATACACTGCAAATCTTACTTTTGGAAATACAAATTCACTAAACTATTCACAGAACACATTTGAACTATGAGTCCACCATTCAGTGAGAGTGAAGATGAATACTCCATAAAGGTAACGAGTCAAAATAGACTTTGATTATCAGCGATACTAGAGATTACTATGTTATAATCTTTAACGTTTGTGTAGAACGCATTATGGACTTTATGGTGACCGATTCCAAAGTATCGAGTAATGGCGTCTTACAAAAGTAACTGCAAACTGGGCTACCAGATATTTTAAAAGGACTTTAGCTCGGCCAACGGAGCTTTTTTGCTGTGATGGTAGAAATAATTCATCAAATGAAAATAATGGAAATAAAAATTAAGAAAATAATAATATAAAAATTAAGAATGATAAAATTAATTAAATATTTAATTAGTTTTGATTTAACACGTAATTTCATTAATTCACGTTAAATAAACTCGTAAATTTAAATAATAATATTCATAATAAAATTAATATTTTGTGGTTCATTAATCATTATCAGCTCAAATACAAATACAGGTGAAAAAAAATAAAATTAATTGCTGATAAACGCACCTCTAGATAGTATTGATGGACGAAACATTTCGGACGAATAGTGGAGATCCATGCGACGTCGATTGGGCTGAATATCGGATGTCGCGAAATTGGTACTACGCGGACTAAAATGGGACGTCCGTTCTTCGTCCCGTATGACGAATTTTGGACGGGACCAAGCTGGGCTCTATGGACCATGCTGGGACGTCCCAGGGACGATTTGTGTTTGCTGGGTACGAATGTGTAGGCCTTTGTACCTATTGCGAAAAAGCCAACCCGGCTTACCGTGATAGTATAAACAGCTTAATATCTAGTGGTAGGCCTCTACCTTGAAATTCATTTTTGAAGTTCTTTTCGGTTGTTTTTTGAATTGGCTAGTATACCGTTGCCTAACGAGTTAAACTTATTACAAGAAAGTTTTAATTCACTATCTTGAAAAGCGACATATAACCCAAAAGGTTTCCAGAATAGGTTTTTGAATCTTGCGACCTTAAAAGCTTTATCCACCGAGTTTGCCTTTTTGGAACGATTCCTATGCCTTCTCTCTTTGTATTGTTGCTTGTATCTCCAATCCACTAGACGGCCTAAAAATAAGATACAATGGTTGTAATGATTCTTTTGACTGGCTCGAACGTACCAATGACACATAAAATCGAGTATAACCTACTGGTTAGGTATATATTGTATAGTACTATAGTTTAATTAATATTAGGTATTTTTACTACTTACTGTTAATAAAATAAAGCAAAATAGAAATCAACGAAAACTTTAATTCTTAAAAAAGGTTGCTTTATAATGTTGTACTATTTAAATGATTTTTAAAATACGTGTTTGCGCGGGAATTTCTACCTTTTCGTTATGGAGTTTAAATTACCTGCAGTTTATACACTGAAATGACGACGTGATTCACGTGAAAAATTAGTTTTTATTCCTCAATACCTCTTTTATTAATGGGTATATTACGTCTAGTCGATTTTAGTGCAAAAATATACAAAATAGTAAACTAGCAATTGCTAATATGATAAATGAACACTTTTAAAATATAAGTTGCTAACACAAAAAATAAACTAGTGATTGATACCGAGGTATAAATAAATAAAGACGCAATTTGATACATCAATAAAAAAATTCAAACGCTGTTTAGGATTTATAAGCGATCAGGATCAAGCCATATTTTCACGAGACCAGTTTCCAATTGTACGTTAAGATATCTGCGATGCAGTCGATTACTAGTATCGGAGGCCACCAAAAGCTAGTGGTTTCTCTACTCGGTCGATTTAAGCTTCCACTTAAAACTGGAATCTTCGTTTAGGTTGTAAATAACTTAAATGCAGCCAGGCTTCACCACAAAGGAAAAAGGAAAGAAACAGTTGTCAATAACTAAAATCATTAGTGAACCGAAAGCTAGTTATTTTTCATCTTGGACGAATGTAGTTTCTGCTTGAAACGTAATATTGTACAAGTGTCGATAACTAGATTGAAAGACAACCGAAAGCTAGTTAAATACGATAAGTAGTTCATCTTCACACTTTGAAGACGATCGCGTTGACAGAAATCACTTTACCGCCACGAGGCTTCGCTACAATCGAAGACTGCCGAAGGGTAGCGACGTTGTTACGTTAACTAGAATCGAAGGCAACCGAAAGCTAGTTAAATACGATACGTAGTTCATCGTTACACTTTGAAGACGATCTCGTTGACAGAAATTACTTTAAAGCCACGAGGCTTCGCTACAATCGACGACTGCCGAAAGGTAGCGACGTTGTTACGTTAACTAGAATCGAAGGCAACCGAAAGCTAGTTAAATACGATACGTAATTCATCGTTACACTTTGAAGACGATCTCGTTGACAGGAATCACTTTACAGCCGCGAGGCTTCGCTACAATCGAAGACTGCTGAAAGGTAGCGACGTTAACTAGAATCGAAGGCAAGCGAAAGCAAGTTAAAAACGATAAGTAGTTCATCTTCACACTTTGAAGACGATCTCGTTGACAGGAATCACTTTAAAGCCACGAGGCTTCGCTACAATCGAAGACTGCCGAAGGGTAGCGACGTTGTTACGTTAACTAGAATCGAAGGCAACCGAAAGCTAGTTAAATACGATAAGTAGTTCATCCTTACACTTTGAAAACGATCTCGTTGACAGGAATTACTTTAAAGCCATGAGGCTTCGCTTCAATCGACGACTGCCGAAAGGTAGCGACGTTGTTACGTTAACTAGAATCAAAGGCAACCGAAAGCAAGTTAAAAACGATAAGTAGTTCATCTTCACACTTTGAAGATGATCTCGTTGACAGGAATCACTTTACAGCCGCGAGGCTTCGCTACAATCGAAGACTGCTGAAAGGAAGCGACGTTAACTAGAATCGAAGGCAAGCGAAAGCAAGTTAAAAACGATGGACGCGGGCGCACCAAGGCCCCGTCCCGATCGCCTCGTCGACGGGGCGGAGCAAGAGCGTACACGTTGGGACCCGAAAGATGGTTAAATATGTCTGGGCAGAACGAAGCCAGAGGAAACTCTGGTGGAGGTTCGCAGCGATTCTGACGTGCAAATCGATCGTCAGACCTGGGTATAGGGGTGAAAGACTAATCGAACCATCTAGTAGCTGGTTCCCTCCGAAGTTTCCCTCGGGATAGCTGGTACTCGTAGGTTGCAGTCTCATCCGGTAAAGCGAATGATTAGAGGCCTTGGGGACGAAAAGACCTCAACCTATTCTCAAACTTTAAATGGGTGAGAAGTCCGGTTTGCTCGACTGAAGCCCGGACAGTCACTTCGATGCGAGTGCCAAGTGGGCCACTTTTGGTAAGCAGGACTGGCGCTGTGGGATGAACCAAACGCCGGGTTAAGGGGCCCGATGCGAGACGCTCATGAGATCCCTTGAAAGGTGTTGGTTGCTATAGACAGCAGGACGGTGGCCGTGGAAGTCGGAATCCGCTAAGGAGTGTGTAACAACTCACCTGCCGAAGCAACTAGCCCTGAAAATGGATGGCGCTTCAGCGTCGACCCCATACCCGGCCACAGCTGTCGAAATACTAGTATTTTAAACAGCTGTGAGTAGGAGGGGCGCGGAGGCCCGCGTCGAAGGTGCCGGGCGTAAGCCCGCCTGGAGCCGCCTCTGGCGCAGATCTTGGTGGTAGTAGCAAATACTCAAGTGAGAACCTTGAGGACTGAGGTGGAGAAGGGTTTCATGTGAACAGCAGTTAAACATGGGTCAGTCGGTCCTAAGGGATAGGAGAAATCCGTTCCGAGGCGAGACCTCTCAATGCAAGTCTCGCTGGTGACCGAAAGGGAATCGGGTTAATATTCCCGAACCCGGACACGGAGATTGTCCCCTTCGGGGGTACATTGCGGTAACGCAAACGAGCTCGGAGACGTAGATGGGAGTCCCGGGGAGAGTTGTCTTTTCTTTGTAAGGATTCGACTCCCTGGAATCGGCTCGCCCGGAGATAGGGATGGTGTTTCCCTAAAGCTCCGCGCCTCTTGCGGAGTCCGGTGCACTCTCATCGGCCCTTGAAAATCCGAGTAAGAAGTATTGATTTTCATGCCGGACCGTACCCATATCCGCAGCAGGTCTTCAAGGTGAACAGCCTCTAGTCGATAGAAAAATGTAGGTAAGGGAAGTCGGCAAAACCGATCCGTAACTTCGGGACAAGGATTGGCTCTGAGGGCTGGGCCGGTCGGGCTGAGGTCCGAAGCGGGTCTGGCACTGCACCGGGACTGGGTGAGACTGGCCTTCAACGGTTCGGTTTAGCTCGGACCAGCGTCGGGGCCTTCCCGTGGAATGTCTATACTTATGTCTATTTACATACCACCAAATGATGACATTGAATTCCATATCGATAATATTGCGAATCAATTGGAAGTACAGAGTGGAAAAAAGGTTATCTTGTGTGGTGACTTTAACGCCCATCACGCGCTTTGGGGATCAAAGCATCACGATGAGAGGGGTAGGTTGTTAATCGACTTGTTGAACTCGTTTGATTTGAATGTCGAGAACGATCCGGGTAGTGGCCTGACGTTCTGGACCGTTAATGGTAAGAGCTGGGTGGATCTTACGGTATCCAGTATGGCAATTGCGAGTAGAGTAATTGAATGGCGTGTCAGCAACGAGGAAACATGCAGTGAACACAAATACATTTTCTTTGAAATTGGTGATCTTGTCCTGGAGAATGATTCGAATGCAATTCGTGTCAAGGATATTGATCTTGAAAGGTTACAAGATATTATCGTGCCTGACTTGGAGAGGTTGATGGAGTCTCCACTCAACAATGAGGTTGAGGTCGAGGCATGCGCGGTGGAGAATAATAATCTCTTTATTGAACGTTCGAAGGAATGTTCAAGGTTGCGTAAGAATAAGGGGCACAAGTCCACTCCCTGGTGGACGAGCGAACTCAGTGAGAAGAGGAAGGAGTTACGAACGCTCAGGAGGAGGTTCCAAAGAACCAGGGACCATGCAGCCCGGGAGGCGCTAAAGGTCGAGTACCGTCGTGAGCTATAAAGCACTTATAGCAGACTCAAAGCTTAAGTCCTGGCAGGATTTCTGCACAAGGGTTTTAAGGGAGGATCCTTTCTCCCTACCCTATAAGTTGGCCACAAAGAAGGTCAAGTGTAAGAATGCATTAAATTGCATCAAGAAACCGAATGGTTCTTTGACCTCAGGTATTGAGGAGACGTGGTCTACTCTGATGGATACTCTTTTTAAAGAGGACTCCTTGGATGATGATGAGGAGGTTCATATGACAATAAGGGAGTCATTGCACGAAGACTTCATGAGTCAGAATGATGAGCCATTTTTGAGTGATGAGGTCTTGGAGACTATCAACTCTTTAAAAAGGGCAAGGCTCCTGGTGAGGATGGTATCACCATCGAGCTTTTCAAGATATTTTTCTTAGCTTGACCAGCGTTGTTTGTCAGGCTTTTCAACACTTGCCTCAATATGGGATACTTCCCAAAGCTTTGGAAGGTTGCTAAGTTAGTTTTTCTTTATAAAGAAGGCAGAGACAGGCAGGACGCTAAGGCCTACAGGCCAATCTCGCTTCTTCCGGTGGTAGGGAAGGTGCTTGATAAGCTGTTGTCTAGAAGGTTGTATTACTTTCTCCACAGCAACAAATTGCTTAGCGATAAGCAATTTGGGTTTAGACATAGTCGATCCACGACTCTCTGTCTAACCAATATCGTGAACCAAATCAGGGATAACAAAGCAAATAATTGTCACACCAGTCTGATATCTTTAGATATCGAGGGTGCTTTTGACAATGTGTGGATTCCAGGAATCCTACACGGTTTAAGTGTCCGAAGAACATATATGAGACATATGTTAACTATCTGAAGGATAGAGTTGCAGTGGTGAGGGCAGGTAGTACCTGTGTACGGAGAGTACTGACCCGCGGCTTCCCTCAGGGTTCATGCAGTGGACCTCTGCTATTCAATGTGGTTATGGATAGCGCACTGAGGATTGAGTATCCAGAGGATTCTCTAATCCAAGCCTTCGTGGATGACTTGCAGTCATTATTTTGGGGCACGTCCAGGCGTGCTCTCGAAACCACGGGTAAGGTGATCGTGGATAAATTGACTAAGTGGAGCCAAGTCTATAAGCTGAGTTTTTCCATTAAAAAGTAGGCGGCTATCACCTTCGCCGCAAAATCCATAATGAAAAGGCTCCCAATCTATAAGATGGGAGCCGTCAACATTGCAAATATTGACAAGTTGAAAGTTGTCGGTGTCACCATCGACAGCAAGCTTTCCTTTCTTCCTCATATCGAGAAAGTAAGTGTCCGGGTGACGAAGCTGGTGCAAAGCATTGCTTGTTTTGCAAAAGTTGAGTGGAGCCTTGACCATAAAGCGTTAAGGACTATCTACAATGGGTGTATTGTGAGAGTAGTGGCTTACGCTTGCGGTGCTTGGTGGAAGAGCACGCAAAATAGTGTGATGGTGAGGAAGTTGAGCTCAATTCAGAGAATTGCGGCCCTTCTTATTACTTGTGCTTACCGGACTGTCTCGAGCGATGCGCTGCGGATCCTTGCTGGTATTCAACCGTTGGACCTGGTGGTGAGTCAGGAAGCTACTGTGTTCAAGTCCTTTTCTTTTAGAGAAGACAGTAAGCACTGTGGGGTGGAGTTACGTGGTGGTAACTACCTCTACCCAGGCGACCCATGGGAGGACCACCCAGCGGTCAGAAGCAGTATAAACATCACAGAGCAACTACCCAATGGCAATGGGATAGAGGTGTTTACTGACGGTTCGTTGTCCGGTCGGGGTGCCGGAGTGGCATTTGCTGTGTACAGAGATGGTGTGGAAGTGTACAACGAGGTCACTCGCATTAATGGTAAGGTGGATGCGTTTTCTCTTGAGCTCTTAGCAATACATGAGGGTATTTGCTGGTTAAGGACGCATGGTCAACGTCCTGGTTATGGTGCAACGGTTTT
This sequence comes from Leiobunum rupestre, assembly GCF_980474605.1. Classification (NCBI taxonomy): domain Eukaryota; kingdom Metazoa; phylum Arthropoda; class Arachnida; order Opiliones; family Sclerosomatidae; genus Leiobunum; species Leiobunum rupestre. Next base: position 339,323 of record NC_143386.1, read on the forward strand.
TACAGATTGTCTTTTTGCTATTAACGCAATGAGCAATCATAAAAACAATCATGGTTTATGCCATGATATCCGTAAGGTGTTAAAACGGATGGAGACTCAAGTCAACTTTACTTGGATAAAGTCGCACACTGGGTGTGCAGGGAATGAAAGGGCTGACTTTCTTGCAAAGTCAGCAACCGATCTTCCCGAGGAGATGGAGATGAAGCCAACTAAGTTGGTGATTAAAAGGTGGCTCAATGAGGTGACGGCTCAAAGGTTGCAGGAGTCCTGGGATGAGAGTGAGAATGGAAAGGTAACTAAGAAGTACTTTCCTAAGGTCAATGGTAGCTTCAACACGAATTACTATTTGACGCAAATCCTAAGTGGACACGGTAAGTTCCCACTTTACCTGTTCAACTTGGGTCATATTGCATCGCCCAAATGCATATGCGGTGCTCTGGAAGCAGACTCAGAGCACTATGTTCGTAATTGTCCTAGAACGAACCATTTGTTAAGGAGACCAATCCGCGAGAATGGACTCCACAATCTGGATAACGAAACGATCAACGATCTTGAACGCGTAATGCGTTATATCGTTGTGAATTTTGACGAACTCACGAGTGAGTCGTGAGTAGGAGATGCAGGTATACGGGTGTATACCGTTGTGTGTATGTGATTTAGGAAGCATTTCCTATCTTTGTATACAGGTCAACGGCTCGACCGAGACAGATGATGAGTAACCCCTGTAATGCTTTGGTGGTGCACGGGGTATATAAATTCAACAATCTGATGTCTATATACTGGGCCCTAAATGGGTTAGAGTGTGCAATAACTGGTGGCTTTACCGGGGAGTCGGGGTCCGGCTCTTGTAACCCATAAGGGCGGTGGCGCACTGGGAGATGTTAGCTTTGATCAAATGGTCCTATCTCCACCTCCGACTTCGGTCAGGTTTGGGCTGGATACTGAACTTCGGTTCAGGCTAACGGAGAGGGTCCAGGCAACCTGGCCGCCTCGGCGGATTGGGTAGCCTGCTGTGGGGCGGCGAGCCTCCATATGCGGGCACGGCGGTCCTGTTTCCCTGCCTTTTGGGGCCCACCGGGATCTCCGGTGCCAGCTGTGCCGGGTTACTTGGGCTGCTGTGTGCTCGTCGTTCCCCTTTAGGAGGTCTTTCCAAAGGGTTTGGCTCCTTACCTTCATAGGTAGGGTGTCGGCTGGAGTTGCTATAGCATCCATTCTAAATCCCACTGCTGTGTGCGAAGTGGGGATTGGTCCAGCCATTGCTGCACCTTCTGCTGGGTTGAGTGGCTTGCGTCAAAGGTGAGACCATCAGTAGTAGGGTTCTGCTACCCATGCTGGATTTGTCACCTGTCCGGGCTTGGGGACGCTGGCGTAGGGCACTATGATGATAGGCCTCCGGTGGTATGGTCTTTGTTACTAGGTACACCGGGCTATAAATTCTGACACACTGTCTATATACTGGCGTTCCTACTTCCTGGGAACAAAGGTTGGCCAGAGTGTGAAAGCACAACGGATAGCTTCCATCACATTCCAGACCGTCCGGTTAACCTCCCCGAGGTGACCCTGGAAAGAGGTATTCTCTTACAGATGCCGGCGGATCTAGAGCTTGTCATCTCGAGAAACTGACTTAGCTTTCGGCCTGCGAGTTTCGGGTGTCTATGCCCTCTCGCCGATATGGTGTAGGTAAAACCATGTCAAGCTTTTTTACCATAAACACAGGGCGACTGTGAGTCAAGCGATTGGATTATTCTGATCATCTTTTGACGGATAATACCCTCTATCGCAGGGTCTGAGTGAAGCGAATATACTTCTTTAGCCTCTCCTCGATCAAGACCGTCCAGGGTAGTCATCAATTAATGCTGCTTCCTCCCGAGGTGACTCCGGGTAGAGAAAACAATTTATCTAGCTAAACTGGCGGATCTAGAGTAGAGTTATTTACTCGATAAATTTTGAGCCAAGCGTCTCATTAAACTGTCGTGCCCTCCGCATAATGTGTTTATGGGACCAACTGCATGTTCGGTCTGTTAGGTAAGTCGCTTCGGCGCATAGGTTTCTTAGCTCTTCGGAGCTAGTAGTTCCTGCCAAGGGGGAACCTATCTTCGTTTCTTCGGCGGCTGGTTCCTTAACTCCTTGGAGTTAGTAGTTCCCGTTAGGGGGGAACCAGGTCGTCTGCATTCCGCTTTAGTTAGCGGTTTTGCTTGTGTTTGGGGGCTTATTCTCTAAGTTGAGAGATCTTCGTTTAAGTTACAACGAGGCTACCCTCCGGGATATAAAGGGCTGGCAACCCTCCTGGAGAGGGTGTTGTAAGCTTGCCTTGGTGTTTGGTGCTTTTGAGCCTTAGTGTTCGGATTTTGGTTTCGCCGAAGTGCCGTTGTCTGTGGTTGGTCTGGCCCTTTGCTGATCCCCTTAAAGTCCACGCAGGGGGATACATGAAGTACTGTTAGTGGCAGCTCCCTTCCTTGAGTATTTCATGGGAAGTTAAACGAAATTATGAATACGTATAATCCCCTTAAAGTCCACGCAGGGGGATTCATGAAGTTGTGTTGTGGCAGCTCCCTTCCTTGAGTATTTCATGGGGAGTTCAAATAATTATGAACACGCATTTTTCGCTTGCCTTTCTGGCGTGACAGACTTCCTTCCTAGGAAACGTATTTTGGGTCTTTTGACGTCCTGTTTTTCAGGTAATTTAGTTGGACATCCTGTTTTCGCCCTTTTGTTTGCCGTGAAAGGCATTCAGTAAGGCATGGAATGAAGTCCCTGGGAGTTGAGGGGATGTTGCTCTGCGGATCAACAATTCCCAACACGCTTCTTTGGTTTTGGCCTGTGCTGAGACAGATGGTGCGTGCTGGCCGGTATTGCATCAAGCGGATCTCCTTTGGCAGTTCAGTTGCTGAGGAGGAGGTCAATCGGTGTCCATGGTGGGTTCATGGCGCTGAGTATACACCCGTCTTATCTCTGGCTTTCGAATTAAAGTCCCCTGGTGGGGCTCCATGGTGGGTGGGGAGGGACGTTTGTGGATCTTAAGTCTTTTCACATGGCTAATGAAACTAACCAGTCAGAGGTTTTACTGACAACCAAATCACCAACTGGTGAATTAAGTAAATAGAGTTCAGTTAATGAACGTAAACGGCCCCGTACTGAGGCAGAAGTGGTGGAAGTTACTGAAGATCGTATTGAGGATCAGTTGCTGAGTCTTTCTTCAGAGCTAGAATCTGTTTTAACAAACGCAAGTAGTAAGGTGTCAATCGGCGTAGGTGCCAAAATAAGAACTATTTATAAGCAGGTAGAGACCCTAGTCATTGCAAGTAATTTGAAAATAGCTCAACTGATGGGTTCCAGTGAGCAGAAAGACCGGACTATCGAAATTCTTGATAAACAAGAGCACCGTATAACTTCGTTCACTGAGAAAGCCTCAGCATCTGTAGATCCCACTCCGGCAGAGTCCATGGGAATAGTTGGACGACAACGTCTTAAGTCTGAGACGAGAAAGCCTTCCGTCTCAAACAAACCAAAAGTTGCTAAAGTTAAATTGCCTCCGAGGCAAGAAAATGTAGTCTTGCTATACCCGAAAGATAAGGAGGAAACGGCGGATAATTTTAGGCGGCGCCTTGAAAAGGAGTTAGACCCAAAAGGCCATAATATTAAGTCTGTTCGACCCTGTAGGGGCAAGGGTATGGTCGTCCAACTAGAGACCATGGATGATGTCGTTAAATTAAAACGCACCATTGAAGACTCTGAGAGTCTTTCTGAGAATCTGATTATGCGTAGTCCGTCCTTGGGCAAACCAAGGATTGTTGTTTTTAATGTTGATTCGGAGACCTCTAAGGAGGATCTCGTAAGCAAACTTATCGAGAGCAATCGTCTTAAATTTGGGGAGGATGAAATCACCGTCAAATATTTCATTCACACTAAGAAAATGGTAGAGAAGGAAGCTGGCAAGAATTGGGTGCTAGAAATTCCAAATACCATTTTAAACGTTCTTAAATTAGGCAAAAAGAAGCTTCGTATTGGGTGGCAAATTCATGGTTGGAGGGAGTATCTTTTTATCCCGAGGTGCTTTAAGTGTATGGAAATTGGACACGTAATGGCATCTTGCAATCAAAGTTAAAAGCAGGTTTGTTCTCTTTGTGGATCCGAAGAACATAAGTTCACGGTTTGTAATAATGCCATTAGAGGTTGTATTAATTGTGTAAAAAGTAACAGGGATAAAAAGACTAACTTCAACTCGGAGCACTCCTCTCTGGACAATCTTTGTCCACTCTACATGAGGGAACTGCAATATCTGCGATCGAGAACCGATTTCAGCACTAAGCCCGATGGACAATAATATTAAACTGGTCCAAATTAATCTTGGCAAAGGGAAGGTTGCCACGTCTACTTTAAGGCAGACTTGTCAAGAGGGCGGTATCGACATCGCAGTTATTCAGGAACCTCATGTGGTGGACGGTAGGTTGGTGGGTCTCCCACTTTCATCCAGGGTGGTGTGCTCCGACGAGAACCCAAGGACAGCTATTGCCATCTTCAATACGAGGTTTCTTTTAATTAATCTTTTATCTAATGACTACCTTACGATCGTAGGTATCAAGGCGGGGGATTTATCTTTTTTAGTGTTCTCCATTTATATACCTCCTCCCCCGTCGGAGGTCTTGGAAGAACACTTAAATTTAATCTCCGAAAAGATTAGGAACTTTTCTGGCCGTAGAATGTTAATTTGTGGTGATTTCAATTCTCATCATAATCTTTGGGGCTCAAGGGAGAATTGTCCTAGAGGTGTTGCCTGTGTTGACTTTGCGGGGTCTCTGGATCTGGTCGTGTTAAATGATCCTAGTTCAGATCCCACCTTCTCTAGTACCAACGGTAATAGTTGGATAGATCTAACATTGGCTACTATGAATTTTTTCAATATGGTCACTGATGATATTTCCAACAGTGACCATAATTTCATATTTTTTAATATATCCATGACGGATAGGGTCCATAAGGACAGGTATGTTAATTTGAGGGATCTGGACTTGGATCGTTTTCGTGACCAGATCGCTGGTCCTCTTGAGACTCTTAATGAGGTAGCATTTGTCTCTAGAGATCAGATCGATGATGCTGCATCCTCTATTGAGGAAATTTTTCATAATGCATGTGAGGTTAGTAAGAAGCGTAAGGCCTATGTCAAGACATATAACTCGGCTCCCTGGTGGAACGAGGGTCTTGGCATAAAGCGAAATTTAGTACGCACTGCGCGAAAACGTATGCAGGTGGCTAGCGATCCCTTGGTGAGAGAACGCTACAAACATGAATTCTTGACTCTCCAGAGAGAGTACAAGAGCCTTATCATTTCTTCTAAGTTGGAGTCTTGGAGGGACTTCTGCTCTTCTGTGTCGAAGGAGGATCCTTACTCTCTTCCTTATAAATTGGCAACTGGCAAGGCCAAACGTAAAGATGCTGTCTCCTGTGTGGAACGAGATGATGGCACGCTGACAGAGGGACTTACCGAAACATATGAAACTATTCTTAATTATCTTTTTTAGACGACTCGCAGGCTGATGACCTTGAAGTACACAAGGAAATCAGAGAGTCAGTCGAAACACCGTACGTCGAGTCAGACGACGTAGATTTTAAAGAAGAGTAAGTACTTAATGTCATTGATTCCTTCAAAAGGGGCAAGACCCAGGGCTTTGATGGCATTACCATTGAATTTTTTTAGATTATGTTCTTGGTCTTTCCCTTGGTTTTCGTGCGCCTCTACAATGCATGTTTGACTCTTGGGCACTTCCCAAAAATTTGGAAAGTGGCAAGGATTGCATTTATACAGGGTCTTTTTTTTGCTCGGAAAAGTGTTTTTTTTTTCAAAAACTATTTATAGTACCGATTTCAAATTTGGAAGGTCAATTCTCTATACCGGGGGACATCAGTTTGAGAAATTTGAGCGTTTTCGGTAATGTTTTTCACCAATTTTGATAAATTATTTTTCGACCACTAGGTGCGAGATAAAAAATTACTATTATAAAGTTGTAGGCCGTCATCGAAAACCCTTAAAAATTGTTCACTCGACGAAAAACAACTTATTTATCAGTGAAAATTCGAGCTTGAAAAATTTACAAGTTGGTGAAGCCAAATTACGATTGTTTGAAACGATAATTGAAAAGGGAACAAGTCTAATACAAACGTAGTAGAGTTTTCACACTTGAAAAAATGTACACGTTTGGTTTTTAAATACAGATATTTTATTCACATACATTTTTACAAAACATTTTCAATAATATCACCATTGGCTGCAACACAGGTTTGTGCGCGGACAATTAAGTTCTCAAACGCTTTCTCTACCATTTCTGGTGTGACGTCTCGGCAAGCACTGATTATTCGTCTAATGAGTTCCTCCCTAGTTTCAATGGGCGTGGCGTATACCTTTGCTTTAACGAATCCCCAGATAAAATAATCCAGCGGTGTTAGGTCAGGTGACCTTGCTGGCCAATGCACTGGACCATTTCTCCCTATCCACCTTTCAGGAAACTCGTTGTTGAGGTGCTCAGTTACTTGCCGGGAAAAATGCGGAGGGGCGCCATCTTGCTGAAACCACAACTGACGTCTTTCACCCAATGGAAGGTCGTCGATTGCGTCACTCAGTTCGTTCTGTAGAAAATGTAAATACCTTTGGCCGTTGAGGTTCGTCGGCAGGAAAAAGGGACCAATCAAACGGTTTCCAACAAGTCCAACCCAAACATTGACCCGTTCAAATTGAACCTGGTGATGATATTCAAAACCCCAATGTGGGTTGATGTCAGACCAAAGATGGCTGTTTTGATGATTAAAGGGCCCATATCTAGAAAATGACGCTTCGTCGGAGAACAAAACATGGCGCAAAAATTGTCTATCTTCTTGGACAGCATTTAGTAAACAGTTGCTAAATTCATAACGTCTTTGATGGTCTCCGTCAATTAGTCCTTGGTGTAGCGTAGCTCTGTATGGGTGATAGCGATTCTTACGAAGAATTTTCCACACACGATTTGCAGAACAACCCAAATCAGCAGCGGCGTTAGCGCAACTGTGACGAGGATATGCCACAAAGTACGCGAGTACATTGTTCTCGAAGTCTAAATCCGGTTGACCCAATCCGCGAAACCTAGGTTGCAAGTTACCAAATTGATTGAAATCGTGAATTGCTCGTCTTACTGTATTTACAGATGGTGCTCCATTTGGATGTCTTTCTGCGAAGATTTCAGTCACTCTTCTAAGGTTTTGCGCTGCTTCTCCATAGTAAATGGCAACTATCTCGGTACGCTCAGCCACTGAATAACGAGGCATTGTTCGAAATATTATCAAACAATGATAATAATCTCCCAAAGTTTTCCTTTAAATACCCAATGCATGTTTAGGATTGACCTATAGCCTCGTGTTTTTTAAATCCGGTCGTTTTTTTAACCATAGTTTCAACTGGATTAGGTAATTCGGTTTCAATTATCGTTTCAAACAATCGTAATTTGGCTTCACCAACTTGTAAATTTTTCAAGCTCGAATTTTCACTGATAAATAAATTGTTTTTCGTCGAGTGAACAATTTTTAAGGGTTTTCGATGACGGCCTACAACTTTATAATAGAAATTTTTTATCTCGCACCTAGTGGTCGAAAAATAATTTTTCAAAATTGGTGAAAAACATTACCGAAAACGCTCAAATTTCTCAAACGGATGTCCCCCGGTATAGAGAATTGACCTTCCAAATTTGAAATCGGTACTATAAATAGTTTTTGAAAAAAAAAACACTTTTCCGAGCAAAAAAAGACCCTGTATAAAAGGAATGGAGGGATAGGCGGAACGCTCGATCGTACCGACCGATCTCTCTACTGTCAGTAGTGGGTAAGGTTCTTGATAAACTCTTATCAAGAAGACTGTACTACTCTCTTCATAAGAGAGGTCTCATGAATTCAGCCCAATATGGGTTCAAACATGGCCGCTCCACGACGCATGCTCTTTATAACATCGTCGAATGTGTTAAGCATAACAAAGAGAGTGGTCTGCACACCAGTCTTATCTCCCTAGACGTAGAGGGGGCCTTTGACAATGTCTGGGTTCTGGGGGTCCTATCAAGACTCCGGCAGGTTGCTTGTCCAAAGAACTTGTATTATTTATACAAAAGTTTCTTAAGTAACAGAATTGCTTCGATTGATATTGGCGGTAGTGTTCTTAGTAAGTCACTTACCAAGGGGTGTCCACAGGGTTCTTGTAGCGGACCTCTTCTCTTCAATTTAGTCATGGACGGCGCTTTGAGTCGGGTTTACCCGGCTGCAAGTGCTATTCAGGCCTTTGCAGATGACCTGCAGGCGATGGTTTGGAGTTCCTCGAGGCGGGGCCTTGAGGTTCTTGGTAACGAAGTTCTGGATACTCTCAATCAGTGGAGTTCAATTTATAAATTGAAGTTCTGCACAAGGAAGACCGTTGCAATCACCTTTGCGAAAACAAAGGTGATGAATCGGCTTCCTATGTTTTCTCTTAGTAATGAGAGAATCCTTAATGTCAAGACCGTTAAGGTTTTGGGCGTTACCTTGGATCAAACTTTATGCTTCTTACCTCACTTAGAGGAGGTAAAGAATAAGGTTGCTCGTCTCGTTCAGTCCATTGCTTGTTTTGCAAAGGTCGAGTGGGGTCTGGATTATAGAGCCTTAAGAGTGGTATATAAAGGATGCATTGAACGTATTGTCACCTACGAAGCTGGCGCATGGTGGCGCGAGACTGAGAACTCTTTGATGGTTCGAAAGCTCAGGTCAATCCAACGGGTTGCGGCACTTCGAGTCTGTTGTGCATATCGTACAATATCTACCGATGCAATATTGATAATTACCAACTTAACCCCGATAGAAAGCGTTGTAAGTGAGGAAGCAACCATCTTAAGGTCTTTATACCAACAGATGTGCGCTAAACACTGTGATTACAATGTAATAGGTGGAAATTTTCTTAACCCGGGCGACCCTTGGGCAAGGCACCCAGCCTCTCGTGTAGAGATTTCAAGTGGAGACGCTCTTCCCACTAATGCAGGTTTAGAGATCTTCTCCGATGGTTCGCTATCGGAGAATGCCGCTTCTGCGGCATATGTGGTCTTTTTAAATGGATTGGAACTCGTGTCAAATACATTTCGTCTCGACATGAGTTATAATCCTAGTATTTATTATATTGAGCTTTACTCCATTTTGGAGAGCATTAAGTGGTTCGCTAGGGAGCGACCCCACGATGAAGAGGTATCTATCTTTAGTGATAGTTTATCTTATCTACGAGCCATTGGAAATCCTTCCAACCTTAATGGAATGTGTGCTAACATTAGGGATTTGATTAATAATCACGGTGCTAGAATCACCCTTAATTGGGTTAAGGCACACAGTGGTATTCTAGGTAACGAGAGAGCGGATGCGCTGGCCAAGAGCGCATTGACAAATCAGATGATCCATTCTATTAAACCCGACAAGGGCAGTATTAAAAGTATTTTGAGGGGCATTACCAAGAGGCATTGGCAGCGTAGTTGGAGCGCCAGTGATAAAGGCAATGTTACAAGGAATTTTATTCCTAACGTGGGCACAATGCAATCAACCCTAACCACTTCTCAACGCAGATTCTTAGTGGTCACGGCAAGTTTCCTAGCTACTTGCATGGTTTAGGACATGTGCTCAGTCCTGCCTGTGTTTGTGGGTCAGATACAGGCAATTCTGAGCACTACTTAGTTAATTGTCCTCTCACTCTCCATCTAGTCCCTAGGGGCAACCTCAGGGATATGAAGCTCACAGAAAAGATGATTGTTTTCGATAATGTTATGCGTTTCATAGCTAGTACCTTCGGGGACATTTGTCCAGGTTGTTGCTAGTTTTTTATTGTTTTTATTTTTACACGCCGTTTAAGAGGTTTTATTCCTTTACCCCTTTTTACAAGGTTTTTATACATGTTCCGTGCTGTGGTTTTACTTTTTAATTAAATAAAAAGAAATTGCGGGATGCGTGATGATGAACATGCGTGGAAAGTTACAAACTAGTTTGTATAACTTGTGGTACCCCCAGTAGTGCCTAGCGGAACTGGGGGTATATAAATACTATAATCTGATGTCTAATTAAAACAAAGCATTGCGATGGCCGTTGATCAGTGTTGACGCAATGTGATTTCTGCCCAGTGCTCTGAATGTCAAAGTGAAGAAATTCGGGAGTAACTATGACTCTCTTAGTGGACAGTCACTGTCGAAGGCTTAGATGTTACCTTTGAGTCGCACCGCACGGATGACAAACTCATTTACCACACTAGGGATAACTCCTATGCAATAATAGGAAAGAGACTATGTAGTGAAACCTAAGCAGAGAGAACCCCCCACAGCCCAGAAGATCATGAACTTTATTGCACTGAACCATGACTGGGCTAACACTATGGCAAATGACCTAGCGTTCCCGGCAGAAGCCGTTGAGCCTGCTTACAATTTTCTTTTGGGTTGCAGATACTATAGCCTTTATTGGGTTGCATTAGTTGTACAACATGAGTTAGAGTATTCAGTAGAGAGCACCATACCAGCTATGCCTGTTAATGCGGTTAAGACTGCACTGGATATACTGAGGAACAAAGAGAATTACTGCACTGCTCTCTGTGCAAGGGCCTTGTCATACCGTAGAACCAATTATGCAATGGGTCATCCGGATGCTCAAGGAGTAGTAAAGAAGTTAATGCAGGTTCAGAAATTTAAAACATTAATCCAACGGCATAAGGCATCAGTTGAAAAGTTATACTATCAAGCAACCCACCCAGCATCTCCTCATGTGTTGCTGACTGTCCTATGCAAAGACGATCTCTACTGTTGGTCGGCTTTTGGTCCCAGATGGGGTCTACCTATAGGACTAAAACCTTCTAGCTCCTTAGATCTCCGTTCCAATCAATTCGGGAGTGTGTCAGGCACTGCATGGACAGTCGATAGCTTTGCAGTACTGATAAATCTCGCTGAAGAAAGCTTAACTGCCCTGTTGCGTAATGTACCAAGATTGGACTCTTTTGTTAAGGCCCGATTAAGAGTGATGGCATTTGGCATGGCAGTTCACCAAGGGGCAAGGTGGTGGATGAATGGCAACCCTTTTGGGTACTTGGATAGTAAATTTCAACAAAAAGATGCTGCTTTCTTGCCACTTATCCACGAATTAGCTTACATCAGCCAATCGTATTACTCGCAGAATTCCATTGCTGATGCCCCAGCACTAAAACAGGCAGCAAAGGATTTATCAGATTCGACTGTAAGGACCGCCTGGGATCAGATTGCACAGCTTAGCAATCAAACTAGCTCCAAGGACATTGCAGTGTTCTTTATGGCTTTGAAAGGCATCTCTGAAACATCCGCAGTCACTGATTTAGTATCGGATGTCGTGACCGAGCAGGAACAGGGTTACAAGGCCTTAGTAGCAGGGCGAGATAGAATCAACCAGATCCTGAATGTAACATAAGATCCCCTCCCTTCGTTAGCAAAGTTCCAGGATGCTACCATTGCTGCAAAGGCCACATACGAACAGTCGAGGAACAGGAAGAACATCAACCCAGCAATCAAGGCAATTGCTGCATCAATATAAGACTTTTGTGTTTAATACTTACTTTCATTTATGTTTTATTCTTTTTACCCTAGTATTGTAATAAACTAGAGCCACAACTGTAAAGCAACAGATGTAAAAAACCATATATTATTTCATGTAACCATATTCATATTACAGAAAAAAACTGAAATGGTCGCCAACTTCGGTTCCCTGTGGGGTTTTGTTTTTTTTAATTGTTTTCTGAAGCTCTGGCGCGTATATCTGAGCTGTGCTCATAGTACCACTTTGTTAAAATTAAATTTCTATTTATAAGCTAGTTGGAAGCTCACATGCTCTGTTAGCTAGTGGTAATTTTATTTCCCCCCTGTCCACTTTGTAACACCTCCTGTGACAGGGGGTTGATCTGTACTCCTTTTTAACTAAAAAGTGAATAATTAAAGTTGTAATAACCCAATGCCTCGTCATCAAATTAGTGACGCGCATGAATGGATTAACGAGATTCCCACTGTCCCTATCTACTAGTATGCTTTCTAAGTGACAAGTCACGTATTTTTTTGCTCTTCAAAAAGCTACCTAATTTTGAAATAATTATCGCTTTTCAGTCACGAGTTTTTGTGTCAAGTTGCTCCAACCATCCCTGCACCTGAGGAACAAGAAATTTTGGGGATATCTTCATTAGGACCCCCTCTACGAGGGTTTCTGTGCGCCCTTCAGCGGATTTTCAATGGAAAATTAACATTGTAAAGAACTTTCGTCCTTTGAAAACTTCAAAACATTTTCGGTAAATAAGAAGCCGTATCCAAGAAAAACAAGAAAACCACCGTCCATCGGATCAGCTGTTGGATCTCCTTCAGTGGATTAGTGCAGACTGCGGGCTAGACCACCAGCCAATCCCAGCAAGCCACGTCTGCTTCGCTTAGTCTTCCAGTACCAACAACTCCTTCCTTCAGTGGACTAGTGCAGACTGCGGGCTAGACCACCAGCCAATCCCAGCAGGCCACGTCTTCCTCTTTCAAATATCAACGAACTCCATTGCCTCCTTCAGCAACGTCATCGCTTTTATCATCGAAGTGGACCACGGCACCTTTATACTAACGGAGCGGTTCGTACACTTTACCTACTAGCTTCCCCTAGGCATTGGTTATCTGCCGTATAATACGGCTGTAGCTAGTCTAGTTTAGATAGTATCCCCTCTTAGACCTTCTTAGAGGTAGTGTCGTGGGCAGGGGGGAGGTTATAAATTTTGTTTTTTTGCTGGGGGCACAAGGGTCACGCCCGTTTTTGTGTCTCTAGGCGTTTCACGTTTGCCGTTAGGCGTTACAGTGCTTCATTTTTACCATCTATAACAGCAGACGCTGGAAGCTATCCTTTACTGTATTCGCTGGCTGCAAACTTTACACTTTTTGTCTTTTCTACGGGGAGTTAGCGAGGGCGGAATTCGCAAACTTCGTGACGTCACAGGGCCTAAACGGTTCCTTCTATCAAAATTTGGACAACATTTTCACCGACTAAACTATTAGTTTAGTGTTTGTCCCCCTCGTTCGTTTGCCCCCTTTTTGGACCTTTTCGGACCATTTTTGGAATTTTTGTTTCTTCTTCCACGCGCTTCCAAGTTGCCATTTTCTTCAACAAGCCATATCTCGGAAACCATTTGTGCTAGCCAAATTTCAATTGTATTTTTGATATCTTAACCCCTACGCTGTCGTTCGCTCTTCCATCCGCGACCTTCAAGATCTTCTCCATAGCGAGTCTGAAAGCATTAAAAAGTTGACCAGAGAGAAAATTTCTGATCTCTTTGAGCTTCTTGCGTCGATTGTCTCCGACCAGCAACTTTCTATTAGCCACCTCGAGGGTGTTCTGGAGGAGCGCAATCGTATTATCAGGGATATTCGACGATCCAAATCATCGGATTCGCCGCCGGTCAACCCACCACTCAACCAGTCAGATTGGCCCCCTCTCCCTAGACAACGACCACCTCTTATTCGACCACTCCCACTCTGCATCTGTCCAGGAGAGAGTCAACCCTCAGGCAATCGGAATAGGAATCGATCACGTTCGTCCTTGCCGTAACGGTAAGGGTGACGTGATTAGATGTCCTACGAAAAATGATATATCCATTCTAAAAACTCATCTTGAGTCTGCTTCGGCGTCCCAGGATGAATTCACCTTGGTCTCGCCTAAGCGCTTTCAGCCGCGTATTATGGTCTCTGGAGTGGATAAATCCATTTCGAAAGAAACTCTGGTTGACACTATCATTGCTCAGAACGATCTTAGTGATAACCAGGATTCTATCACTCCATGTTTAAGTCTCCGTGGCCCAAATGACTCCAACCATTGGATCATAGAATGCCCACCCAATGTTTTCAATATTTAATGGCGAAACGACGCATGTACTTGGGTTGGGTAAGCTACCCAATACGGGAACACATCGACGTGCCACAATGTTTTAAATGCGGCCTGGTGGGCCATCGTCGATCACGTTGCCAATCTCCCATTCAGATATGTACTATCTGCGGGGGTGAACACTCGTATCGCGAATTCGTCAACAAAACCAATCCTTCCTGCCGCAATTGCTCACTTTCCAACACCACTAAACCTACAACGCTAGCAACCAATCATTTCAGTCTCAGTTTCCAATGCCCTTCATATGTAAGGGAGCTCCAACTTCGTCAATCTCATATTTGCTATGACCCGTCACAGTGATAATTTTCCTTCGACAATCAAATTTCTTCAACTCAATTTAGGTCGCTCAATCCAAGTCACGGCAAACATATGCCAAATCTTCTTAGAAGAAAAAATTTACATTTCTCTTATTCAGGAACCTTACGTTTCTGTACCAAATTCCATTATCGGCTTTCCTCTGTCTTCTCGTATTTTTTCTTCGGCACTTAACGCGCGTTGCGCCATAATAGTCTTACGTAACGACATAGATGTGTTTCTTATCAGCGCCTTTAGTGATTTAGTATGTATTGATGTTCGCTACCGATCATTCCATTTTAGGGTCTGTTCTGTTTACGCGTCTCCCACCTGTGATTTCTCGAATTTTTTAATCAATCTCAGCTCGGCCTTAACCCCTACTCCCATTCTGATTTGTGGCGACTTTAATACCAAACACCCCCTTTGGGGCTCGCCGACCATTTGCCCAAGTGGGGATCCAATGATTGATTTCATCAATACTGAAGACCTTTTCGTAATCAATAACCCCTGTCTGGCCCCATTTTCACTAGCGCTATGGGTCGTAGTTGGATCGATTTTGGGCTGTGTTCGGGTTCCCTATTTGACAAAATCCTTAACTGGTCAGTTTCTGACTCCGAATTCTGCTCGGACCACCGCTTCATTTTATTCGCCTTATGCTCCAATACTAATCCCTCGTGCATGCCCGACACCTTCAGTACCCGTTCGGTTGATTGGACCAATTTTGTCAAAGCTGCAAAGTTGGTCTTTGATCGCCTGTTATTACCACCCTTAAATTAGACCAAGGACATCGACAATTACGTCTCCCTTTTAACATCTAATGTAACTACTATCTGCAAGGCCACCTTAAAAGTGAAGAGGGCTGGTCGCTTTAAATCAGTGCCTTGGTGGAATGATTCATTGGCTATTGAGCGTAAGATAGTCCGTGCTCTCCGTCGCCGATGGCAGTGCAATTGTGATCCTACAGCGCGTAATGATCTCCACATAGCTTATAAACGTGGTCTCGCAATTTACAAAAGATCCATTAAGACAGCTAAACAAAAGTCGTGGGAGTCCTTTTGCACGTCGGTGGACGCCAATTCTCCATTTTCTTTACCCTACAAAATTTGTGCTAATAAAATCTATACGCCCCCCACTCTATCATGTATTTCTAAACCTGATGGGTCTCTTACCACAAATCTTAAAGACACGGTACAGGTCATTCTCGATAATTCATTTCTTCGCAATTCCCTTACTTCCGATATTCTTACACCGAATGACTTTATATTCACAGACAATGAATATGAGTCCTATCGACCTTTTCCAGTGGTCGTGCTTCTGGGTTGGACCGCATCCCAATTGAAGTGGTTTTGCATGCCTTAACCGATAACATCCGACACTTAACTCACCTGTACAACGCCTGCCTTACCCTAAGATATTTTCCGGACTCACTCAAGTTATCTAAGGCCATCCTACTTAAAAAACCAAACCGCGACTCTAAATGTCCAGACTCATATAGACATTTGTATTCCACCATCATTTGGAAAGGTTCTCGATAAGCTTTTGACAAACCGGCTAACTCATTTCTTGGAGCGGAATTCATTGCTCGATCATAGGCAATTTGGCTTTCGATCAGGCTTATCCAACTCTCACGCTCTTGGTCGTGCGGTGGATTTCGCTTACGAGAATAGAGCATCAAATTTCTACACATCTTTTCTTTCACTTGATATCAAGGGAGCTTTCGATAACATCTGGGTCCCTAGTATTCTCGCGGCCCTTCGTTCGTAGCGTTGCCCGAGAAATATCTATTACCTAATTGAAACCTTCCTTCTTAGACGAAAGGCGGTCTATTCTACCACTAACTTCGAGCTGGTCAAGGATGTTTCCCGTGGCTTTACCCAGGGGTCGTGCATTGGTCCAATTTTGTGGAATATTGTTTGCGACTCTGTTTTTTCTCTGCCCCTTCCACCTGGTGCAGATATTCAATCTTTCGCTGACGACCTCTTGGGAATGCTACGCTCTTCATCGCGCCGTTTGTTGGAACAACTTGGTCAGGAGTTTTATCATCCCTTCACAACTGGGCTATCAGCAATAAACTTTGCTTTTCTATGTCTAAATCGAAGGCAATTACCTTCGGTAAGACCGCTAAACCCGTTGCCCGTCTCCCATATTTCAGACTTAACGGCTCCGCACTCCCCAACGTCAATTCGTTCGTTTATCTCGGTGTCACTATTGACTCCGGATTGTCATGGCTCCCACATCCTCTCTCAATTAAGATCAAGGTGTCTTCTTTAGTTCAGAGTATGGCTGCAGTCGCTCGAAAACACTGGGGGGTGAAAGGGATGGCACTTCAGTCCCTTTACAAGAGAGGGCTGGAACGTATTATAGTCTACGCTTGTGGTGTTTGGTGGAAGGAGAAGGGAAATTCAATCATGTTAAGAATGCTATCTTCGATCCAACGAATTTGCCTTCTTCGAATTTCTCGAAGTTACCGCGCTGCTTCAACCATGAGCTTACTTACCATAACCGGCATACAACCAGTCGCGTTTACCATAAGTCAGGAATCTACCATCTTTCGGACATACAATATGGGTCAGAACAGTCTTCACTGTGACATTTTCTTCTCTGATGAGGGCTTCTTAAAACCCGATCTCCTTCTTACCATTCATCCAGCGCAACACCCCACTATCACCTACGCCCAGCCCTCGCCTTCAGGATTGGGCTTGGAGATATTTACAGATATTGCCTTTGTAGTATACGCTAATTCAGTTGAACTTTTATATAGACAATTTACACTACCCCCTAGCGCTGACATTTTTCACGCCGAGGTTCTCGCTATTTACCACGCACTGCTTTGGATATCAGATAATAATCTCGACTCTACCACCAATATTTTCACTGACAGCTTCTCTTCTATTTCCGCTATTCGTAATCCCCGTAACACTAACATTTTTATCAATAAAATTAAAAAGCTACTCTTCCAATTTTCCAATGTTATCTTACTTTGGACAAAGGCCCATTGCGGTACCGCAGGCAATGAACGAGCAGATGAATTAGCCAAAAATGCTCACCAATCACCAACAGCTATTGCTATTCCCTTGCCCTTAACAAAGCTCTCCTTTAAAAAACACTAAACGAGTTATCCCTCCGCACGTGGCAAGCGGCGTGGTCGTCCAGTGACAAAGGCCGCTTTACATTCGCTTTTTTACCTTCGGTTTCAGTCGTCGGTTTTGAGACAATATTTTTTCTTTCAGAAATCCTCACAGGCCATGGTAAGTTCCCTTCATATCTTTTACAGCTTGGTCATTTAGAACACTCTGGGTGCGCTTGTGGTCATGATACGGCCGACCCGGACCATTACATCTGGTCTTGCCCCCTTACGAAAGTTTTATCGATCGCCCCAGCTTTATAGCTAATAAATCTGACTTACTATTCTCCCCCTCAAACCGTTCTAATTTATCTGATCTAATGAAATTTATCACTTTTAATTTTGACATTTTAGGGTTTAAAACAAAGAAAACACAAAAAAAAACAAAAAAATTCAATTAACCAGTGTTTGGTGTCGTCACCCTCGTCTCCTTCAAGTCGACAAACCCCCATCTTCAAGACACCCTCGTCATCACCATACAAAAAAATAAATAAAAAAACCCACTACACCTCTTCAAGTCACCTTCGTCTTCATCAATAACAAAAATATCCTTCAAGTTACTCTCGTCTTCTTCAAGTCGACAAACCCCCTCTTCAAATCACCCTCGTCATCACCCTATAAAAACTTTACACCTCTTCAAGCCACCCTCGTCATCGACATCAAAAAAAAACTATATACATCTCTTCATGTCACCCCCGCCATCGCCATCTAAAAACAAAAATAAAAAAACCCTACACCTCTTCATGTCACCCTCGTCTTATTCCAGTCTACAAAACCATATCTTCAAGTCACCCTCGTCATCACCATCCAAAAAATACACCTCTTCAAGTCACC